>NC_061798.1:17201401-17556752 GCF_021462225.1 Girardinichthys multiradiatus
CTTCCCCAGCAGATGATGGCAGAAGAGATCACACTTTCCACAACAGACTTATAGAAGATATGCAGCATCTTGCTGCAAACACCAAAGGACCTAAGCTTCCTCAAGAAGTACAGTCTGCTCTGTCCCTTCTTGTAGATGGCTTCACAGTTGCATCTCCACTCTAGTCTGTTGTCCAGGTGAACACCGAGGTATTTATACTCCTGCACCACCTCCACTTCTTCTCCCATGATAGAAATAGTGTTTGACTTATTCCTGTTTCTCTTAAAATCTACAATCATCTCCTTTGTTTTAGTCACGTTCAACGTGAGATGATTGTTTCCACACCATTCCACAAAGCGGTCCACCACCTTCCTGTACTCAGCTTCTTGTCCATCTCTGATCCACCCCACGACTGCAGAATCATCCGAGTATTTCTGCAGATGACAGGAGTCTGTCTTGTACTGGAAGTCTGAGGTGTACAGAGTGAAAAGGAATGGTGAGAGTACAGTCCCCTGTGGTGCTCCTGTGCTGCTGACTACCTGGTTAGACTCACAACCCTTCAGTCTCACAAACTGTGGTCTGTTTGTCAGGTAGTCTTTAATCCAAGAAAAGCAAAAGCACAAAAGCATTGGGGTTTTGTGTCTGTAGCTTAGCAACAACTGAGCTGATGGTATCACATGCAGCGTCAGCAACAGCGGAAGGTGGAACGTAAACTGTTGCCAAAATAACACTGGTGAACTCTCTGGGTAAATAATATGGATGAAAACTTACTGCCAACAGTTCAATATCTGGACTGCAGAGACGACACTTCACAGTAACATGTCCTGGATTACACAATCTGTTGTTCACAAGTACTGTCAGTCCACCTCCTTTACATTTGCCGCTCCTCTTTAAGTCTCTGTCTGCTCGTATGGTTAAAAAGCCCGGCAGAGAGACGCTGGAGTCAGGGATATGATCCTGCAGCCATGTCTCAGTAAAACACATGATACTGCATGCCCGGTACTCTGGCTGGGTCCTTTGTAGGGCTTGGAGTTCATCCAACTTGTTTCCCAACGATCTCACATTGCCCATCATAATCGACGGAAGAAATGGTTTGAACTTCCTCCTTCTCTCTCTTCTCTTAGCTCCTGCTCTGCATCCACGGCGTCTCCTTTTCAACTCATCAGGGATTTGGGGTTGTAGTTGAAGTATTATTTGAGGTTTTGAGATAATAATCAGCTGCTCCCGGTTGTAAGAAACAACCCCGTTGCCATGGCAATGCATCATAACAAATGTCCAAAAATAGAAAGTATCAAGAAAAATCCTCCAAGCTGCACAGCATCCGACACCGGAGTGGACAGTCGTCCAAAAAAAATCAACTGTATCCACCACAAGAGGAATAGTTCCCAAAAAAGAATAAATCAGAATCAAAAGTAACAGAGCTACTCCAACCTGCTGCCACCTTGAGAGGCGCAATTCTAGAATATACTATTATTGTTATTATTATTATTATATAAGAATATATTATTCTTTCTGAACACCTTTGGGATGTGAAGAGGAGTGGGGACAGAACACACCCCTGGTGGGCACCAGTACTTATTGATCTGGATCGGGAGAAGATGTTCCCCAGTCTCACCTGCTGCTGTCGGTCCATCTCTGACAGGTGGAGGTTGGGACGTTGAGCTGGGTGAGCTTCTGGTGGAGGATGTCTGGTATGATGGTGTTGAAGGCCGAGCTGAAGTCTACAAACAGGATCCTGGCGTACGTCCCTGGGTGGTCGAGATGTTGCAGGATGAAGTGTAGACCTAAGTTAACAGCATCATCTGCCGACCTGTTTGCTCGGTAAACAAATTGCAGGGGGTCCAGCAGGGGGCCTGTGATGTCTTTCAGGTGCTTTAACACCAGCCGCTCAAAGGATTTCATGACCACAGACGTCAGGGCTACAGGCCTGTAGTCATTTAATCCTACGATGGTGGGTTTCTTGGGCACCGGGATGATGGTGGATCGTTTGAGGCAGGAGGGGACTTCACATTTCTCCAGTGACTTGTTGAAGATCCTTGTGAAGATCGGAGCAAGTTGATTTGCACAGGCTTTCAGGCATGATGGGGAGACGTTATCAGGTCCTCCAGCTTTCTTTGTTTTCATGCACTGAAAGAGCCTGTTTACCTCTTCCTCGGAGATCTTTAGTGCAGGCGGAGGATCTGAAGGTAGGGGGTTGGTTACCTTATGGGAGGAATTTGTTCCTCAATGGGATGTGGAGGAGAGGATTTGAGGCCTGAACGGCTTCCTGTCATGTCTGCAGTAGAAGCCATTCAGACGGTTGGCCAGGAGACGACTCTGTTCAGGAAGGGTGGGGGGGCTCCTGTAGGCAGTCAGGTTTCTCATACCAGTCTATACAGCTCAAGCGTCACCAGTAGAAAGGCTGTTCTTCAGCTTCTCACTATAGCTTCTCTTAGCCGCTTTGATCTCCTTTGTTAGTTTGTTCCTGGCCTGCTTGTACTGCACCCAATCTCCACTGCTGTGAGCTTCTTCCTTTTCCCTGTGCAGATTCCTGAGAGTAAACCATGGCTTGTTGTTCCCAAAGGTGCAGAAGGTCTTGGTCTGCACACACATGTCCTCACAGAAACTGATGTATGATGTCACCACATCAGTTAGTTGGTTTAGGTCAGTGGCTGAAGTTTCAAAAACAGTCCAGTCTGTGCATTCAAAGCAGGCTTGTAGTATCTACTTTGATTCCTCAGTCCACCTTTTAACAGTGTGAACAAATTTAACATTTAACAAATAACCTTCTCATATCATGAAGCATGAAGAGGCATAAAGTGTGTGGTTGACCTTCTGACAAACAACCACACATAAAGACTGTTGGGTCACTTTCTTTACTCAAATACTAGGTTTATGCCGTTGGTTTAAATATTGGAGAGTTTGAAGCAAACACAATGTGAGTTAGTTTGTTGGGTTAGACAGGAGACTAGAAGGAGCTATTTTGAAATATACAAAAACCTAATCAGTTTCGTTGTCCGATGAGCTAACCCCTCCCTCCTACTTCCCCATGTCTAAAGGGATTGCTCAATCCAGCTCTCCATCTAACAGGTCCGGACTTCCCTAAACCTGAAAGTTCTGTTTAAGCTGGTGTCGGGAAATGATTCGCCTAGTCTCTGACAGCCTTCATACAAAAGTCTCGCCCTTCTTCAACTGGAGGTCCGGGCGACTGAGTTGCCTATTGCAGTCATCCACACCCTCAACAGTCACTTTTGTTCACGGCTGCTCATTCCCTAATTTTACAACTGGCTCTTGGTATATGGGCTGGGTTGATTTTAGTGGCTTGGCACGAGCCCCAAAGGCTCCGTTTTAACAAACTTGGCTAAGGCAACCTATAAAAACCTCCTAAAATATCTTGGAACCAGGCAACAAGACTTTTTACCACCAATGAAAAACAAAAAATACATTGACTCAATTAATTGAATGTCCACGATTTAACTAGAATTTTATATGCTTTCTTTAATTAGTAACGCTTTTGCAGGGGTCAGTAACAGCTTAAATTCGGCAACACAAAATAATTTTAATAATAGAAATGAATCAATCAACTCAACCTGTCTTTCCCTGATGCTGAAACTAGTGGGTTTGGAGAGGCTTTGAAGACGGAGGCTCATCCATACATCTGATGGAGATGTTTCTTCTGGTAACAACGAGTGGTTTCTTGAGGGGAATACGACTTAATCTTCAGTTTTCTTCCTTTAAGTGGCGGGCACTGATGCTCCAGGCTTTGATGGTTAAACAGGATCTTTGTTGTTATATGTCCCCGAAGACAGTAGTTTTAAGAGGTTGAAGAGTTGAAGGAAACCCAGAGACATAAATGAGGTTGATTCAGGACTTCCAGAAGCCTGAAACTTAGAGCAATCAGCTGTTCACCGATCAAGTTCACTTCTGTTGTCTGGATAAAAAGGCTTTAGATGAAATCAGATTCTTAATTTTGAGGCACAGTCCTTTCTGGGCCCACGGGTTGATCCTCTTTTTAATGCAGTCGATCAGTGGGGCTGTGTCTCTGTTCCTTTTTCATCTAAGCTTCTTTTCTCCGTCCGATCTTGTTCGCTGGTCTTCTGCGAGGAAACAACCCCGTTTCTGCTCTCAGCATTGTTTTTATAGCGCTTGATGCCTTCACCGGTCAGGCCCTTATTAGGCTTCTTAGTTATTGCGCAACCTATTCAGCTCAGCTTCTTGATTTTTGCTCAATACTTTAGTCATGGTCACTGTGACCTACTGATTTTGTTTCTCAGCCTTAGAGATGCCAACAATAGCCACGCTGGTCTGTAGTCGCATCCTCCCTTCCTCCCGTTTGCCTTGAAAAGGTTCGCTGTCAGCATGCAGCTGGCTCTCGTCACTCCTAGTCATCCTACAGTTATTTCCCTAATCTGCTCAGTTTTAAACTTTACACAGTATTACATATTTCATTCTTCAGCTTTCAGCATTTACTTTAAAACACAGTCACAAAACCATCACTTCATTCTTTTTATTCATGCTTCACAAATGATTAATATTATATGTCTTTCATATATAGCTAATTGAGAATGTCAAACGTTAATGTTTTTCCTCAGTTCTTAACCACATTTCAATCATACATATTTTACCTTGTTAATCAAAGATTACAAATTTTATTTAATGCACGTGAAAGAATGTAAAATCATCCTACATCATTTATTTGGATATACTTGTTTATATTTTTGCAAAAGATAAGACAGATAACATGTGGCAGATAATATGTGGCTCCACACAGGCCTCTCCAGTCTCTCAGCTCCAGAATTTGAGAACATACTTGTTTCACTCCCCACTGCTTCAACTGTGTGTTTTAATAATTATTGCATGGATTACACATAAGGATATAAGGATATTTATTGTAATTTTTATGGAGTTAACTGTGAGCAGTTACTAAATGTTACATGGATTACATGGAAAGATCTCACCTTATTTTGACATCAGATTTCATTAAAACTCTTCCACAAGAAGAAATCAATGAAAAGATTGTAAAATCACACTATAAAAATGTTAATGTCAGTGGGTTGCATTGAGGACTTTAGCTCACTCTAGAAGCGGCTAATAGGCTAACTACTCTGATTTCTATCTGCTATGTAGTGTCTTGGAGTGGCGGTTTCTTGCAGGACCAAAATGAAAACAGGAGCTTGGGAGGTGCATGGTGAGTAGAAATGTTTAATGAAAACTGAACTAGTAACAACATAGGCTGAGGATCAGACAAAGAGACTTGCAAAGAACAGGCAGGCAAACAGTAGAAGCCAGTAATGAAACAATGACAACCACACCGTATAAATACACTGGGAAGAATGGAGAAAGGTAGAGCAAAATAGGTGGGAGTAATCAGAAGGAGATACGAAACCGCCGAGACCAATGAAGGGAGAGTGAGCAGAGGGAGGAGAGAAAATAGGCAGGAGCAGACAGAGAGGAACATAGAAATCTAGATGTACAGGAATACAAAACGTGTTAAAAGTTACCAAACATTTGGACACAATTTACCCATATCTTTGTATGTTTATGTGTAGCTTGTTTATACTGAGAACTCACTAGATATCATCATAAAAGCTATAATCGAAGATGTGATAATAAATAATGTGGCACAGTCTTTTGTTTTGAACTGTCTGATTTAAAATTATTTCAGTCCCTGGGATATTAGTCTAATAAAAGTAAGCGGATTTCAGAGGAGTTGGGGAAGATTGGGTAAATCCTCTTGCAGAGTCTTCTATCTTCCAGAGAGTGAAATGACTTCACCATTAGCATGAGCCTCACTCCTAATCCTCTTGCTCATTTGCTATTTGAATTAGGTCTAGTGGTGTATTTCTGAACAGAAAATAACTCTCGGTGAAGTATTAACCCAGAAAAAAAGTTGCCTGCAAGATATCCTCTGAATTTCATCAATATCAATTAGGTTGGAACAAGTTTCCTTCACCACCTCAGTGGTGTGTCTCTATCTGTTCTCTGGATGTTTGATTTCTTTCTGCATTCTGACAGAAGTGAAACCACAGAATGGGAAATATGATAATGCAGGGAAATGCTTCGTGTGGAAAAATGCGTGCAAAGACACTTACTGCATCACTGCAAATAAGTCACTGCAACAGTGGAAGAGCTGTATTCGAAAATAGTGTTGTTGGCCTGATGTGAGTGGAATGTGATCAGAGAAGCATCCACATATCAGTGAGGAGCAGCAGCATCCTCACAAAACTCTATGAAAAGAGTAAGCCAATCCCATCTTCTCTATGAAAACATTGACACACTGACAGAATGATTTTTTTCACAGTGACACACACACACATATTAGTTTTCATTAGTACCTGTGAATAGTCATATGCTTTAAAAAAATTATGTAACCAATCCCTTTAATTTTTCTTCAAATGCTTTTATCATTTCTTCATTCAAAATGGTAATTTAGTTGATCACGATATACATTTTCCTGTTTAAAACGGGCACAGTCGTTTTCATACTTACAGCTCTTTGAAGCAGTATTTCTATCTATGTGGTTTGCATTTATATCATTCGCCTATTGTCATGATTGTTAAATCGTTACACTCATACTCGTTGTCTCTTATCAGGGACCGGATCGCGAGGGCAGCAGTCTAAGCAGAGAGGCCCAGACTTCCCCCTCCTCAGACACCTCCTCCAGCTCCTCTGGGGGAAGCCCAAGGCGTTCCTAGGCTAGCCGAGAGACATAGTCCCTCCAGCTTGTCCTGGGCCGTCTCTGGGGCTCCCCTGGTGGGATGTACCTGGAACACCCCCCAAGGGAGGGGTCCAGGGGGCATTCAGAACAGATGCCACAGCCACCACAAATGACTCCTCTCAATGTAGAGAAGCAGCAGCCTTATTCTGAGCTCCTTTTGGATGACCGAACTGGTGCCCCGCCACCCTGCGCAGGAAGCTCATTTTAGCAGCTTGTTCCAAGGATCTCGTTCTTTTGGTCGTGACCATAAGTTCATGCCCTTAGGTGAGGATAGCAAAATATATTGACCGTGAAATTGAGAACTTTTGTCTTCCTACCTCCGAGTAGGAAATTCTACCTGTAAAAGTCAGGCCCTGGAAAAGTGAAATTATCCGGGTTAATTTTAATCGAAACAAGCCATGAGTGTTTCAAAAGTCTCATGTTTTTAACTGTCAAGTCATTTTCTACGGCTTATTCCATAGTGGGTTGCAGGGGAGCTGGTGCCTATCTCCAGCAGTCTATGGGCAAGAGGCGGGGTACACCCTGGACAGGTCGCCAGTCCATCGCAAGACAACACACAAACAACCATGCACACACTCATTCATACACCTAAGGGCAATTTAGAGTGACCAATAAACCTAACAGGCATGTCTTTGGACTGTGGAAGGAAGCCGGAGTACCCAGTGAGAACCCACGCATGCATGGGGAGAACATGCAAACTCCATGCAGAAAGACCCCCTGGTCAGGAATCGAACCCAGGACCTTCTTGCTGCAAGACAAAAGTGCTACCAACTGTGCCACCGTGTAGCCCTGTAAAGAGTGAAAAGGAATGGTGAGAGTACAATCCCCTGTGGAACTTCTGTGCTGCTGACTACCTGGTTAAACTCACAACCCTTCAGTCTCACAAACTATGCATGTATGCAACAAAGTTAAGTACTGATTTGTTGCTTGAGTACCCAGCATTCATAAAATGGGTGTAATAAGACAAGTGTGGTTTGACTTTTCTGCTGAGGCCTCCAGATGCAGCCCTAACCCAAATTGAAGCGGATTTTCTCCCACGGCCTGGAAAAAAGGTTATCGGGAACGCAGCATAGAACGCCTTCCTGAGTGCATGTCCAGATAGCGAGAGCTACCCTACTGAAGTTGCCGCAATGTGCTGTTGTACAGTTCGACCGGCCAGCTAAAAAGCCAACCCTTTACAGCTACTGAGATTAGCAACTCTAGTCCCTTTAATGCCCACATGTGGATTACCGGGACAACTCCGCTTCCCTCGTTGCCCATGAAAACCCTGTCTTCAGAACGGTTCACATAAGAAGTAGTGTTTGGGCAGAGATTACTTTAGAGTGAAATAATTAAAATAATTTTCGTTGAATGATGCTTGCTTTCTTGTTTGTGTTGAGAAAACTCAGCTAAGTTCTAGCAGACTAGCTGCTCAGCTAATGATGTGTTCTGTGCTGTATTTTTAAAGTTAAGACAACTTTATTTAAAAGGTGGTTTTTAAACACAGATTGGCCATAATGCGCCTTCAACAAGAATGCATTTTGATCATTTTGTTGATGGTATTTTAAAGATGTATGTTCAAATTTAAAGAGCTAAAGGCTTTCTATTCTTAGCTTCAACCGCTAGCAGCTTAGGTAACACATAACTTATGACAATCATCTTAAGAGGCAGCAGGCTTTGTCGTCACCAAGTTAAGAATCATTCATCCAGAAAAGACATTAGTTCCAAATCTAGGACAATGATATTTCCCTAAATATTATTTTACTAAATGTGATAGCTAATTAAACACCATTATGACTAATTTATCCAGAAAGTTTAGGTTCTTATTCAAAATAATATTTACTTAAATATTACTTTAATATTTTCTTAATAATATTGTACTGAATAAAGGCAGCTAATTAAACAGCATTGAGAATTATTCACGCAGAAGGTTAGTTTTATTCAGCAAATCATTCTTTGAAATATTATTAATGTTAAATATTATTAAAATATTAATGTTTTATTTGATCTTGCATTGCGAATGGTTGTTTGAAGGTATACCAATTATTGCCTAAGTTACAAGACTAACTTACCTTAATTTCCAGATTCCTTAAGAAAATCCTTGGTTCTCAAACATAAATAACATTGAATGGTAATGTTGCATCACTTTATTGACGATGGTTTTCAACCATATTTAATTCACTTGTTCATATTGTGTATACAGTCGGTCTTCCTTGCTCCTTCATTTTGCTTGGTAGTTTTAGTTGGATTCTTCTAGTATAGTAAAGAGTTTGTGGAATGAAATATGTTTGAGTTTGAATTTACTTATTTTATAATATAATTACAATTAGTTAGTTATCATTAATAATTGATAATTATTAACCAAAACCACACCAAATATCACTACAAGTTTACCGAATGATGGAACACTAACCTTATCATGTCAGATAATCACTCTTACACAAAACAAACACAAACGCTGTCTCTTTATCTCTGTGAAAATTTATTAAACCAGTTGTCCCTCTTACAATTAAACTATTCTGGTCCAACAACGTTCACCTAATTAAGCATGTACTACTCTACAAAAAGGGGTACAGTAATAATTAAAAATAAGCGTTGGAGGGTAGATCAAACCAGCAGTTTGTGGACAAATGACAATAACACAACTATTTGAATTGATTTGAATAGATGGACCAAACCACTATGCTGTGAAGCCTTTCTACGTGTGTGCGTCTCGACAGCGGCTATCAACTGGTAGAACGGTAGGGCCACGCCCCAGACGCAGAGCACCTTGCAGCCGGCCCCTTAGCAACTAACAGCCAATAGCCCCAAATCTTGAACTAAGGGTTGCAAAACTGTAAAGCGGGAGCTTGGTGGAAAAACCCCACAAGTAATAAAATGATGGAACGAACAATGGAGCGGTCTGGCCACAAGGTCCAGACTGCACTCTGTTTTGAATGAAAAGCTTCCAAAGTTTAGCTTTAACTCTTAGCTGACTGGCAATCAGCCAGACGAATGCATCCAAACATCAAACATAAGTGCACCCGCTCATTGCGCTTCCACAGTATTCATACAGTAAATCAAAACAGTTCAGCATAAAACACTTCAATCAATATTGTGTGAAACAAGTTACCTACCTCCTATACATTAACTAATGGTGATCCTAATTCACCTTAACTATGCCACACCCTGCCCAGACCTCTAAATACACCTATCCAATTTAATATAAAAAGAACAAAATTACTTTAATGTCAATTTCTTCTCTTCACTGGCTTGAGGATGGGTCGTGAGTCTGAAGAAAATACAGGGTGGAACCAGAGTGTCACGCTTCTGTGACCAAATCAAAAACGGTAAACTTCTCCTCTGTCCAAAACGGGGAAAATATGAGGAACCGTTGCAGTCGACTGAAAAACAAGGAGGAAACTCATCTCCTTGAAAACAGAACCTCTGTGGGTTTCACTTGCACCTAGGTTGTATCTCACAATCTCCGATCGGGATATGAATCTTCTGATCTTCTTGAGCAGACAGATTTCCAGCTTTCAAGCTCTTCTGGGAATGGCCAGTGTGGAGGAAAAGTAAACCTGCCTGCGAGCTTCTATTTCTCCAGAGATGCCCCCTAACATCGTGAACTACGACTGGAAATGGCAGTTAAAAGTTTGTGTCCTCGGCTTTTTAGAAGTTCTGATGACGTCAGAGTTCCGACACCTATTGAATTGTCATGTCAGTTGCGATGAATGCTAAGATGCGCAGTAGAGTCATTTACCTGACCAAAATGGCAGATGTGCCTAACCAGGCAATGTTCTGAGCAGGTATGCCTCTTGGTTTTTTCACTTTTAAGCTACGGCGTAAACATTAAGGGTCTAGCAAAAGAACAAAAACTAGAACATGTTTTAAACCTGATATCCTTGTAATACGCTGTCATATCCACCTGTGCAAGGTTTTTCAATTTTCAATTCAATTCAGTTTTATTTATATAGCACCAATTCACAACACATGTTGTCTCAAGGCACTTCACAACAGTCAGGTACATACATTCCAATTAATCCTAACAATTGAACAGTGCAGCCGGAGTTAGCTTTTTATTCAAATTGGATAAAAAGTTTTTCTATCTAAGGAAACCCAGCAGATTGCATCCAGTCAGTGACTTGCAGCATTCACTCCTCCTGGATGAGCATGTAGAGACAGTGGACAGTCACTGGCGTTGACTTTGCAGCAATCCCTCATACTGAGCATGCATGTAGCGACAGCGGAGAGGAAAAACTCCCTTTTAACAGGAAGAAACCTCCAGCAGAACCAGGCTCAGTATGAGCGGCCATCTGCCAAGACCGACTGGGGGTTTGAGAGAACAGAGCAGAGACACAAAAAGAACACAGAAGCACTGATCCAGAAGTACTTTCTATGGGAAGGAAAAGTAAATGTTAATGGATGTAACTCCTTTAGTCATTTCATCTAGAAAGAAAGAACAGATAAACTCTGAGCAAGTTTTCAAGGTTAGAGTCTGAAAGAGAGCACATATAATTAGTTACAGTAAAAGCTCAGTCAATTTCCATGTCTAGGAGAGAGAAAGGGTTAAACACTGAAAGACAGGGCTATGTGGATCATCGGTAGAGGGTGAGCATTAAGTTGTTGCCAGCAGAAGCTCGGACGATTCCCCTCTCCAGAAAGGTGTCACAGGTAGACACAGAGCCAGTCCAGGTGTAGCTTCTAGGAAGAGAAAAGAGAGAACAAGGGTAAAAGCTGAAATAACAGCAAATAATGACTCTGTTGACGTTCTCTGCTCAGCCAGATTCCTCGTTCAGGTTTATTAGATTCCTTTTTTGTTACTTCTTGGATTCCTGTGTTAGATGTGTTTAGTTGACATTTCCTTATAGGTCTGGTTTCTCCTTGTTAATGTTTTCCTGTTTAGTCTCATTGTGTACTTGCTTCAGTTCAGTTCATCAGACATTCTCCGTCTGTATTGTTTAGGCTCCCTTGTCCCCAGCTGTCTCATATTCTCCTGATTAGATCCCCTCAGTTCACTGGTCCATACTCCACTTTAAACTCTCTTTGTATCATTGTTTGCAACCGGTTCCTCCTGATATCTACCCTGAATGCTGCCTTGTATCTTCCCTGCCATGTTTAATGTCAAGCCATTTGTAAGTCTTTTGTTATGTAGTAAAAAACTACTACTCTACTCATCATGCGGCTCCCTCACTCTGCTCTGCACTTTGGTCTGACACACAACCAGCTCAACATGACATATACAGGAGTTGGACAATGAAACTGAAACACCTGGTTTTAGACCACAATAATTTATTAGTATGGTGTAGGGCCTCCTTTTGCGGCCAATACAGCGTCAATTCGTCTTGGGAATGACATATACAAGTCCTGCACAGTGGTCAGAGGGATTTTAAGCCATTTTTCTTGCAGGATAGTGGCCAGGTCACTACGTGATACTTGTGGAGGAAAACGTTTCCTGACTCGCTCCTCCAAAACACCCCAAAGTGGCTTAATAATATTTAGATCTGGTGACTGTGCAGGCCATGGGAGATGTTCAACTTCACTTTCATGTTCATCAAACCAATCTTTCACCAGTCTTGTTGTGTGTATTGGTGCATTGTCATCCAGATACACGGCACCGCCTTCAAGATACAATGTTTGAACCATTGAATGCACATGGTCCTCAAGAATGGTTCGGTAGTCCTTGGCAGTGACGCGCCCATCTAGCACAAGTATTGGGCCAAGGGAATGCCCAAACCATAACTGATCCACCCCCATGCTTCCCTCTGGGCATGCAACAGTCTGGGTGGTACGCTTCTTTGGGGCTTCTCCACACCGTAACTCTCCCGGATGTGGGGAAAACAGTAAAGGTGGACTCATCCGAGAACAATACATGTTTCACATTGTCCACAGCCCAAGATTTGCACTCCTTGCACCATTGAAACCGACGTTTGGCATTGGCATGAATGACCAAAGGTTTGGCTATAGCCCGGCCGTATATATTGACCCTGTGGAGCTCCCGACGGACAGTTCTGGTGGAAACGGGAGAGTTGAGGTGCACATTTAATTCTGCTGTGATTTGGGCAGCCGTGGTTTTATGTTTTTTGGACATAATCCAGCACCTGAACATCCCTTTCAGACAGCTTCCTCTTGCGTCCACAGTTAATCCTGTTGGATGTGGTTCGTCCTTCTTGGTGGTATGCTGACATTACCCTGGATACCGTGGCTCTTGATACATCACAAAGACTTGCTGTCTTGGTCACAGATGCGCCAGCAAGACGTGCACCAACAATTTGTCCTCTTTTGAACTCTGGTATGTCACCCATAATGTTGTGTGCATTTCAATATTTTAAGCAAAACTGTGCTCTTACCCTGCTAATTGAACCTTCACACTCTGCTCTTACTGGTGCAATGTGCAATCAATGAAGACTGGCTACCAGGCTGGTCCAATTTAGCCATGAAACCTCCCACACTAAAATGACAGGTGTTTCAGTTTCATTGTCCAACCCCTGTACTTGTATATGCACCATTAGGGTTAGGGTTTTAAAGACTAGGGATGTCCCCAGTTCCACATTTGCAGAGACCGAGTCCCAATCTGAAACAAATTTAAAGTAATGCTCTATGGAGATTTGAAAAAAAAAAAAAAATGAATAGCAGTCCAGCATTACTAACAAGACCAAACACTGCTTTTGGTGGTAATTGTTTTCCTGCATTGCAAATAATTTGCTTGTAAGTATAGCAGAGTAATAGAAAACCAACAGTCAGCAGTCATGACTTCATGATTATATTTAATTAAGTTATTAATGAACAGTTCAATATGCAGCTCGTAGATGTGTTTTACTTAGTTAATCAAAGCTACTATATTGTTCTGACAACACAACACTTAAAACACATATACTTTTATTCTTTGTAATATTTTGTATATTCGACTCAACACGTACAGGTACAGTCTTCAGTAAACTCATATCGATCCACCCAAAAATGTTTTAATGCCGAGCAGTTTGCTGAAGTGCAGGACTAACACTAGCAAGATTATCTTTATTCTTAGCTGATTCATTCATATTTTGGCTTATAACCACTGGTAACTGTGTAAATAATATATACAGAAAACGTTGTTCTCCTGTTTCACAAAAATTTAGCAGCAAATTGCTTTTAATGTTACAAAATGTAGCAACTAGTGTTTCAGTTGCTTTTGGTGAAGCATTCGTTTTGCAGTGAAATCTGCCACGACACAGACAGAGTGAACTGCAGCAGCTAATATAGTGTCTCTTTTTCTGTAAATGCTATTATCAAGGATGAAAAATCTTTGGTTTTTTATATCAGCAAAATAATGTGCATAGCCTAAAAGAGCCAGTCTTGTAGACAAAATATGTTAAAATATGTCTGTTAAAAATTGGCTTTTCAAAACATGACCACACAGCTTTCCGGGAGTGAGGCTGACAAACTGTAAAACAGGTAGGGATGGGTACCTTTCACATTTAAACTGAAACTGTACCAATGCCCGGTACCTGGGAAATGGTATCGTACTCAACAGTACCAATTTTTCAGTCATTTTCTACCGCTTCTTCCATTGTGGGTCGCGGGGAAGCTGATGCCTATCTCCAGCAGTCTATGGGTGGGAGGCGGGGAACACCCTGGACAGGTCGCCAGTCCATCACAGGGCAACACACAAACAACCATACACACACTCATTCACACCTCTAAGGGCAATTTAGAGAGACCAATTAACCTAACAGACATGTCTTTGGACTGTGGGAGGAAGCCGGAATACCCGGTGAGAACCCATGCATGCACGGGGAGAACATGCAGAAAGACCCCCGGCTGGGAGTCGAACCCAGGAACGTCTTGTTGCAAGGCAACCCCCGCTCTGTCTGTCTCAGTTGTCGTGTCCTTGGGCAAGACATTTCACCTTGCCTGCTGATGATTGTAAGAGGGCCCAGCGGCGCCTGTGTATGGCAGCCTCACTTCTGTCAATCTGCCTCAGGGCAGTTATAGCTACAATTTGTGTGAATGTGTGTATGAATGGGTGAATGTCTGAATGTAGTGTAAAGCACTTTGGGGTCTCTGGGGACTTTATAAAATGCTAAACAATATACTATTCAGGCCATTTATCATTTACCATATGGCAGTGACCATAATCTGCATTCTATTTTGAAAAATGGAGCCATACTTCCGAGAGCTTTCTTTTAGCCACACTTGCTATATCACTATAAAAACAAAAGTGGCGTGCAAAAAAAGTACACATCATGCAGCAGTAATAAGCAAATAAAGTGTCATAGATGTGGTTTTGTGCAGTATTATTGTCCAGAGTTCATCACAAGAGAAATCCTTTTGACTTTAAACATCTCCAGCTTGCACATAGGGTGACAACATCACCATAACAACTAGACAAGATGGAATTTAATAAGTACTGAAAATTACTCTGTGCTCTTAAGATTTCTTTTATTTGAATAGACCTTAATAGCAGAACAGTGAATTAAAAACAATATATACTGTAGATGTTGCTCTGGTCAGTTTGAAGCTCAAGCAAAAATTATTTTAGAGGATTTCAAACAATTTCAGTTCTCATTATAAGTTGATGGTGAATGATGTGTGAAAGGCAACTGCCATATACTGCATGTCTGCTGAATCCCAAAAAAAACAAAGAATGAGGTCCCTGAGAGCCAGGATCACATATTCTCAATTGCAAGACATGAACTTTAAAAATGTCATAAAAAATTGTGCTCAGCCATATGAATTTGACTTTTTTTTGTAGATAAAAGTATTTTGTGATGTTTTCAGCTTTTTAATCTTATTGGATGGAGGTCAATTGCATTAGCAGGTTTCAACACTTAAAGGAGGGGAGAACTTGGGAGCCACAAAATATATTTCCTAGTTTTCTATTTTTAAGACTTAACTTTCTGTCCTGTAGCTCTTTCTCCACAGTTCCATTATTTTCTATGTTTCAGAGCATGATCAGGACAACATGTAAATAATTGATAAGTTAAGTGGACTGTCTTGCCAAGGTGTTGAAAGTACCATACCTACTCTGTCACTTTGTTCAGCTGGACATTGAACACACATTTGCCTTCAAATGTTATAATGTAAAGGAAAAATATGTTCTTTGTGATAAAATAAGTTAAAGATAATAAGATAAAATAATGTTACTCAGACTCTCGCTCACTATCACACACTCACTAACACACGTTGCCCTATAACAGCCAGCACTGTCCTTTAAGTGCTTCTTTTCTGTAAATTTGAGAGTAACACAATGTTGTCTGGAAGACAACAGATGGGCTGTTAAATCTACTTCGGTCACATGGTGTGATGTGCAGCTCCTGAGAAGAAACCGCAAGGAAGAACAGCAGCAACCTAAGACAAATTAATTTAACAGAATGACAGTCTTCTGTAATGACATATGTGATGTGGAGAAAACAGGCAGCAGTTCATTATTGCACATACAACATTTCGGAAACTCGGAACTGTTCTCCCCCTTTTAAACAGTGTACTATACATAAAACATGAAGACTTATACATTTCTTGGCACTTGGAAGATGTTGACATTACTACATTGTCACTTCCGGAGTAAAGCTTTTTAATGACAGTCTTTGTTGTATTAAATAATCCCTTTAGCTGTAAAGGCAGAGGTAATTTAAAGTCAAATTGGGTCATCTTTCTGACTTTAAGTAGATTTGCTCCGGTGTATGATTTCACAGCTTATTAATTGTCCTCTAACTATACAAACAATGCTCCAGCATGGGTAGATAAAATGAACTTGCAAAATTTTCTGTTTAACATGTTCAGTTTTTAAACACTGAAATTTCCATTTTCTATCCTGAATATAATTTTTCTTTATTTGTGGCACTAGTGACCTTTATTTCATAGAATATAGACAAGATGGGCATACAGAGAAGGGGGATGGACATGCAACAACGGCTTGAGGGCCGGGCTCTACCTCTACACCACACGCTGTACCGCTCCTTGCTGAATATTATTAAGTAGTTTTTTTTTTTTTATATGTGCATTCATGTTTATAATAGAATAAACATTTTCCAAACCAACAACTCCATTCGGGTGAAGTCTTATGTAGGATTCTAGTTGTGGATTCACCTGTGTAACATATATTTATCTTTGCAAGATTCCTTTTTTTAAATCTCAGGCACAACATTAAATTTATTTTCTTCCCAAATAGCAACTACTTTGGTGCAGGCTGTAAGGAGGTATACAGGGTCTACTGATTTGTTTTTCAGTCACATGTACAGGGGTTGGACAATGAAACTGAAACACCTGTCATTTTAGTGTGGGAGGTTTCATGGCTAAATTGGACCAGCCTGGTAGCCAGTCTTCATTGATTGCACATTGTGATGTATCAAGAGCCACGGTATCCAGGGTAATGTCAGCATACCACCAAGAAGGATGAACCACATCCAACAGGATTAACTGTGGATGCAAGAGGAAGCTGTCTGAAAGGGGTGTTGGGGTGCTAACCCGGATTGTGAAAGGTACCCATCCCTACCTGTTTTACAGTTTGTCAGCCTCACTCCCGGAAAGCTGTGTGGTCATGTTTTGAAAAGCCAATTTTTAACAGACATATTTTAACATATTTTGTCTACAAGACTGGCTCTTTTAGGCTATGCACATTATTTTGCTGTTATAAAAAACCAAAGATTTTTCATCCTTGATAATAGCATTTACAGAAAAAGAGACTATATTAGCTGCTGCAGTTCACTCTGTCTGTGTCGTGGCAGATTTCAGTGCAAAACGAATGCTTCACCAAAAGCAACTGAAACACTAGTTGTTACATTTTGTAACATTAAAAGCAATTTGCTGCTAAATTTTTGTGAAACAGGAGAACAACGTTTTCTGTATATATTATTTACACAGTTACCAGTGGTTATAAGCCAAAATATGAATGAATCAGCTAAGAATAAAGATAATCTTGCTAGTGTTAGTCCTGCACTTCAGCAAACTGCTCGGCATTAAAACATTTTTGGGTGGATCGATATGAGTTTACTGAAGACTGTACCTGTACGTGTTGAGTCGAATATACAAAATATTACAAAGAATAAAAGTATATGTGTTTTAAGTGTTGTGTTGTCAGAACAATATAGTAGCTTTGATTAACTAAGTAAAACACATTTACGAGCTGCATATTGAACTGTTCATTAATAACTTAATTAAATATAATCATGAAGTCATGACTGCTGACTGTTGGTTTTCTATTACTCTGCTATACTTACAAGCAAATTATTTGCAATGCAGGAATACAATTTCCACCAAAAGCAGTGTTTGGTCTTGTTAGTAATGCTGGACTGCTATTCATTTTTTTTTTTTTTCAAATCTCCATAGAGCATTACTTTAAATTTGTTTCAGATTGGGACTCGGTCTCTGCAAATGTGAAACTGGGGACATCCCTAGTCTTTAAAACCCTAACCCTAATGGTGCATATACAAGTACAGGGGTTGGACAATGAAACTGAAACACCTGTCATTTTAGTGTGGGAGGATTCATGGCTAAATTGGACCAGCCTGGTAGCCAGTCTTCATTGATTGCACATTGCACCAGTAAGAGCAGAGTGTGAACGTTCAATTACCAGGGTAAGAGCACAGTTTTGCTCAAAATATTGAAATGCACACAACATTATGGGTGACATACCAGAGTTCAAAAGAGGACAAATTGTTGGTGCACGTCTTGCTGGCGCATCTGTGACCAAGACAGCAACTCTTTGTGATGTATCAAGAGCCACTAATTTGGGATTTGAAACTTTCCAGTGAGACTAGGCAATTGGGGAATGGAAATGAGTAACATTAGTATTAATCAGTAATATGTCAAATTTGAGTAAAATTGTAGAAATTGAAAATTCTGTGCATTAATTTCCATTTTTAGTTTTTGTTGTGAAACGGGATGAAAGAATCTGAAACTATACACTAAATAGATTTTCTAGTATTTAGCTGTATTTGAAGCACTGCATAGTGAAAAGGCAACTGAATCATTCTAAAGCACAAGTTGAAGTCTAATGTGTACAACTGATTTCTTATAGCAGAAATCGGGATAGCAGCTCATTACACTGTGCAGCAAAATAATTTTGCAGATATTTAGCATTTTTTGAAACACTGTAATATTCAAAATGCAAAGGTTGTTCAAAGATCAATTTCTAATGCTGCTCTATTTCTAACACTGTTCTTTTATTCTAAGGAAGGCGAGAGCAGCCCTTTGAACTATCCCATAAAGTGACTGTTTACCAACTGCCTGCATTTCAAACACTGGTGATAAAAAGACAGTGTTTGTTCAAAAACATATTTTGACTTAATTTCAGTCTTGTTTGACCAATAGCAGCATTGATAAAACAATCAACATATTCAGAATTAAAATTTGGTTTTCTTCCTTAAGCACCAAGCTAATTAGCATCATACCAGAAGGCTTTATATTAATAATCTCAAATTAATTCAACATTTGTTTGACAGCAAAAGCACAAACAGATTTTGTTTGTACAATTCTTTTATATGAATTCAGGCATTTGGAGGTTAAAGGTGAAAAATGTTTGGAAATTGCTTACCATGGTCCAAGTAATTTAAAAGTACCATTAATACAAATAGCATTGTGTGTATGAGTGCTGGTGATGTACTATTTCCGACTGGATTGGAAGCATCAAACACAATGAAATAAACAATATTTTAATTGTTTTGTCCTAAAACTTATTTTCTCTGATCAGACACACCCTACAGTGAACCATTCTGATGAACAGGACAGCAGGTACAATGAATAATGAACATGTGGCAGCCTCTCTTTGTCTAAAGGCTAGGGTAGGTGGTCTTTAAGACTGGCACACGCGACAGACGTGAGGAGTTGCGGATTCAAATCCCATCTTTTTCAAGGCAGTAGAGGAAAAACCACTTCGTAATTTGAGATAACCCTATTCTCTTGGAGATTCTTTGGCTCATACTCTTTTAGGCAGAAAATCTGTCTGCCAGATTCAGGTGTCTAGTTCTATTTTTGGCTGCGGTACAGTCAACAGTTACACAAACAGCAGACTGTATTTTACTTTAGATCCAAGGTTTCTTCGAAAATGCAGTCTTCGGCCAATGAGATCAAGGCGTCCACGTTCAATGCAGCCTGTGGAGAGCAGCAGGCAAAGTGGAAGAACATGGCTGCCAGCAGAATTTTGTTACTCTAATACTTCATGCAGATTCCAGCTCCTCCGTCCTGGAAGATTACATAAAATGTGTTAATACTGTGCATTCTGGGATTCAGAGTTTTTACCAGTCTCTTCAGTTTTCTGTGTGTAGTTCAGTGCTTGTCTCCCTTCATGGCTGGGCCAAACAGTCCCCATACCTTAGACAAATGATAAAGAAATAGAATCCTTATTGTACAGAAAAAAGAACATTTGCTATGTTTTATTATTTTGGGTTAATTTGTGCAGGACTACATTTTGTGCTTGCACCGTTTAAATTTATTGTGACAGTCCTATAGGAGGCTAATAATCCACCTACTGTTGCTAAAGCAATGGCCTGTAGTTGTTTCCCCAAAGCACGCTGTTGTATATTACTGCTGCCAGGATACCCAGTCAAGACTGCCCCATTGTTTCACACTAGCAAAGATAAATTCAAAAGTGTTACAGAAGAGGGAAGGTGCATGTATGTGAAATGAAAAGAGTTCTAACACAAATACATTTTGTACAATTTATGTAAAAAGTGAAATGTTTGAATAATTTTTTTGATTGTATGATCGATGTCAGTCTCTCTAAACCAGGAGCTTTAAGCACTGTCTCTCAAATCTGGCTGACCAAGCTTAGAAAAGGATTGTCTGTTCTGAAAAAAACTGCTGCAGTCAACGAACACTGACTTGTGATGGATGTTTACATCATGACAACAACTGCTGTATCTTCGCTGCAAAGTAAAAGGGAATTGGATTTCTTTCTCTTGCACTGCAAAACTCTTGTACAGGATGGTGTTCAGTGTGATTTACTTTAATTTACTATGGATTAACAGATGTGAAAACTGTTTTATTTCTAGTTCAGTGCTTTGAGTTAGTTATTCAGTGACTTAATTCACTGAGTGAAACACATTTGTATAGATTAATTACACACAGACTCATGTTTTCAAGCCTTTATTTCTGTTTATTATGATGATTTTCCACTTACAAATAACATTACATTTAAGAATAGAATATCACATCAGACCAAAAAAAAAAAAAACACAGAAATATAGACCTAATAAAAATCTGTTCAATCTCCGCTTAAATGTTTTTTTCATAAAGATACTTTTAATCTGACAAACGAGCATCACTGGTACCCCTATGACTCTAAATGTCACCTGCAATAAATAACAATTATTTAGGACAATAGGTGTGTAATTTGGAGACCTTACAATTCTGACAGAAATGGGTATCTTGTTGAAGAGTGATAAGGGAGTCATTTAAAAGAGCATATTTTGTAACTTGGCACCTCATACATTGTTGGCATATATGTGCTTAGTGGACACACCAGACTTTAATACATGGGTTTAGATGTTTAGGAGAAGAGTGTATTAACAGACAGGGACCATCCTTTAATAACATTGTTCTAAAGCTATTGTCATAATGTTCCTTCTTTTGTTAGTATGTTCAAAAACGTCTGGGTTTTTTTATTTTTTATTTTTTTATTAATTTGAGACTTGTAATTGACAGCCAGAGTTTAAATGATGTAGTTTGAGATAAGGTAATTGTATTATCTGGTCACTGGTGCAACCTTTGAGTAACAATTACATGCATTTTTTAGCAGTAGTACAATACGCAGTATACGCAGTGTATCTCAAACGTGTATTCACCTGATAAAATTCCAGGTTACAGAGACTTAAAGTACTAAAAGGCAAGTGAAGCTTCATCTTTAACAGGATGTCTGCAGCATTTGACAAAAAATGACCAGACTTTAGTTCAGGTATGGTGTTTTGGGGGTTATCTGCAGTACTATTCTTCCTCCAAACATGCGTTAGCAGTGACATCCAAAGAATTCAACTTTAGCATCATCTGAGCATCAACTACCATTGCAGTTGAGTGTTTTACTGTCTGTTTTCCTTGGAAAAAGCTATTTCCAAGTTTCTGGGAGATTTTTGTGAGTTCTCCTCGTGTCTTGGACAACTCTTCAATATTCTTTTGCCTTCTCTGTCAGAACGGCTGGTTTTATGGTGACAGTTTGTTGCTTAGAAATGCAGCTCTAATCATTACCACTAATTAAGCTTTGCATCAGTAAGACTATTTGAGAAGGTCCTGTTGCTTTGCAATTGTACCACTCTGTGTAATACTTTGGTAATGAGAAACCTTTTTATAGGCTATATTAAACTAGCTGATATTGATTTACACATAGCAGCAGGAATGCTTTCTAAATACTGAGAGACTTTAGGTGGTTTCTTTGCTTTATTGTCTTTTTGCACATATTTGTCTTCATTTGTTCAATATCTATTGCCTGCTCTAATTCGCTTTATTATACATAACTTAAATCTTAGGCAAATGTGTATTGAATTTCTATGTTTGTGTAGATTACTTGCATTGTTCCCAATATGTGGTAAATCTTAAGACTTTGAGTATAACATGCTCACTCTATCACTGGGTTGAATGCTTTCCTTTAATTTGATTGAATTTGTACGAAATACAGGGCCTTTCAAAAGAAATGATGCCCCTTGAAATTATCACATTTAGATACAAAAGATACAAACACAAACGCTGATGTCTTTTATTGTAATTTTATATTATTGACTGAGAAAAAGTAATGCATATTGTGAAAAAGAGGGAAATAGGATACATTTCAAGTCTTTATAAATATAATTTTGAAAGATGTTGCCTATTTCTTTTGATCCCTCTAAAAGAATCTAAACCAACTCACTTCAAATCTTGCCTTTGAGAAATCCTGTTCAAGTTTGCCACATGCTGTATAGGCCACACAGTAAACATGCGGAAGAAAGTGCTCTGGTCAGACAAGAGCCAAATTGAACTTTCTGGCCTAAATACAAATTGCTTACTTACTCTGCTCATGATCCTGAGCTCACCATCCCTTTGGTGAAACTTGAGGATGGTACCACCATGCTTTGGGGACTCTTTTTTTCTGCAAGGACAGGGAAGCAGGTTTGACTTGATAGGAAAACGGATAGAGCTTAATACAAATACAGAACAATCCTGAAAGAAAATCTGTTAGAGGCTGCAGTAGACTTTAGACTTAAAGAGGTTCTTCTTCAAGCAGGGCAATGACCCTAAACATAAAGCCAAAGCTGCAAGAGATTGCTTTGAGCAAGGCATAATCATGTGTTAGAATGACCTAGTCAGAGTCTAGAGCTCAGTCTAATTAAAATTTTATAGTAAAACCTAAAGCTTAACATTCAAATATGCTTAATCTGATTTAGGCAAGCCGGGTTGCAAAAAAGAATGGGCAAAAATGTCTGCCTCTCAATCTGCAAAGCTGATAGAGACATTCCCTTAAATTCCAATGGGTGCGATTGCAACCAAACGTGATTCTAAACTAGTGGGGATGAGTACAAATTCACGGCACACTTTTCAGGTTTTTATTTCTTAAAAATGTTAAGTTATGTTTTGCATTGTTTCAGTCCTCTGGTATCTGGGTAGGTTTTAAGGGTTATCCAATCCTTGTATGCCAAAAGCAAGAGCTGTGTATGCATTCTCAGGACAAAGTCAAGTTTAGTCCCATTGTGAGTTGAGTTGGGCTCCACCAGAGCTACCCCTTGACCCTCATCCTTTTATTGGTGTACATGCACATACTCTCAAGACATAGTCATGGAGAGGATGGCATCTGATTTGGGAATGTCAGGGTTTCATCTTTGCTTTTCACAGATAATGTAGTTCTGTTGGCTCCCTTAGGCCATTACATTAAGTGCACACTGAGGTAGTTCGTAGATGTGTGCGAAGCAGGATGAAGGTCAGCTATTCTAAGTCTGAGGCTACGGTTTTCAACTGGAAAAAAGTGGACTGCTCCCTCTGTGTTGGGGGTCAGTCTCTCCCTCAAGCGGAGGAGTTTAATTGTCTTGGCGTCTTGTTCAAGAGTAATGGTAGGATAGAGCAGGAGATGGACAGATGGATCCGGGGCCTTGTCTGCAGTAATGCAGGCTCTGCTCTGGGCTGTTGTAGTGGGGAAAGAGCTGACCAAAAAACTGTTTCATTTACCCATCTGTCTACATTCCAGCCCTCACCTATGGTCATGAGATATTATCAGGGCCAAAAGAACGAGATTGCGAATGCAAGCAGTTGAAATGATCTTCCTTTGTAGGTTGGCCAGACTCAACCTTAGTGATAAGGCGAGGAGCTCCACCAACCGGAAGGAACTGTAAGTAGAGCTGCTGCTCCTCCACATCAAAAGGAGTCAATTGAGATGGTAGCACATCTGATTATGTTGCCCCCTGGGTGCCTCCCTTTGGAGGTTTTCTGTGCACATCCTACCAGGATGAGACTTTGACCTAGGAACACCTCTTGGAATCATCCAGAATTATCTGGCGAGTGTCACTGGGAAGAGGAATGTCTTTGTTTCCCTTCAAGCCTTTTACCCCAGTGACCTAAGCTTGGATTGGTGGAACACAAAGGATGGATGAATGTGTGGATTTGTGTTGGTCTATTATGTCTATCACATGAAATCCCAATAAAATACACTGAGGTGTGTCCCTGTAACTTAAAAAAAAATCAAGTGATGTTAATATTAATATTTGTTATGCTAAAAAAGGTATATATAGTATGAATGTTCATTTATTAATTCCCCAATTTATTTTTAACACTAATATCTCGACATGGCCAGAATAAACCCTTTAAAACTTAAAGTGTAGTTCTTGCTTCACCCTGAGAATGCAGAGAACTCAACCACTGATGGGGTTTGCTCTGGTAGGGAATATGAGAAGCTTTGTTCACTGTGGTGAGAAAAAAAAATCAATGACAAGCTTAAGCACTCAGCCATATTGTTGCTCCACGGCATCACTTAGATGCATCTGCAGTGCAGATTTTGCACCCTGAGCGCACATTCAGAGCGAGTAGAAGTGTGTGGGAGGTGCAGATGGGTATGTGATGAAATCAACTTCCTCAGGAGAAGAGAGTTTCATACTTTCAGAGACCTTCAAATTATATCTCAAGTGCAGTTAGCTGAATTGTAGTTATTTTGCATGAGAAATAATAACTATGTAGAGTTTTATTGGTTTGTTGTTGACATTGACGTTTTCAACTATTTTTTCCCATTTTGCATTTGTTGATACAAATTTTGTGTTAAACACTTTCTCAGACAGCCTTAGATAACATAACATGCTCTCAGTTTGTTCTGTTTTGAATACCACCATACTAATTCCTTCTGTTAAAACTGGAGCCGGTCAAAGACACATGAGAAGTAAGTTGCTGCTTTTGGGCCGACGGGGTGCACTGTTTGTTTTTAACTTACCCCGTAAATCAATATGGTCAACTTTATTGTTTTAAATGTGCTAACTAAATAAAATTGACACAGACATTGACATTCTTGTGCTAGCTATGACTGAAATCGATGGCCATGTTTTTTTTTTAAACAGTTTTTTTCAGTTGGCTGCACGGTGGCGCAGTTGGTAGCACTGTTGCCTTGCAGCAAGAAGGTCCTGGGTTTGATTCCCAGCTGGGGTCTTTCTGCATGGAGTTTGCATGTTCTCCCTGTGCATGTGTGGGTTCTCACAGGGTACTCTGGCTTCCTCCCACAGTCCAAAGACATGCCTGTTAGGTTAATTGGTAACTCTAAATTGCCCTTAGGTGTATGAATGAGTGTGTGCATGGTTGTATGTGTGTTGCCCTGCGATGGACTGGCCACCTGTCCAGGGCATACCCTGCCTCTCGCCCATAGACTGCTGGAGATAGGCACCAGCTCTTCTGCGACCCACTATGGAATAAGCGGTAGAAAATGACTGACTGACAGTTTTTTTCATCGCTCAGAAATATTTTAAATCAGTTCAAAGGTTCACATCAGCTACATTAGTTATTCAAAATTGTTTAGAAAAGTCATTATTACAACAAAATATAGCAGCTGCCTAAGATTTACAAATGACTTACTGACTACTGGGTCTGAGCTTTCTGAGATAAAAACCTGAAGAAATGGAAATTTGGGGCCTGCTGCCTCCCGTTGGCCAGTATGCAGCAGTTGGTTAACGTGGATATTCTAGATACAGGTTGTTAAAGACACATTACTGACCAAGGAGTCACACAGATTTCGTAAGCACCTTCCTGCTGATTGCATGTCAAGAAATGTGACAAGTGTTGCTTCCCTCTCAAATAATAATTTGATATCCTACATCTGAACGAAGAAATTACCTCATCAAAGTCCTCCAGGCTATATAAATTAAATTTATTTAATTGTATATGTGCATTTAATATTCATTACATTAAAAACAAATTTCCTGTTAATGGTTTGACATTTTTCTGGAGTCATCTCATGTACGTATGTCTCACTGCCGTTTTCTTACCTTACTTGGGAACACAAGTCTGGTTATTTTTCCTACAAGCAGAAAACGAAAGAATTTCTCCTATTGTCTGTTGATTTCCTGGATCTTCTAAGGCGTCTTTCATCAAGGCATTGATAAAGAGTTTCACCACTGAGGGCTGCTGCTGACTAATCTGTCAGTGTTTGTGCGAAACTATGCTGTTAACTTGAGAGGAAAAAAAACATTAAAGGGGGGAATCTATCTCTCTGAATAATCTCTTCACTTTTACTGATGAAATCTGAAAAACAGAAAGCTTGTGTTCTCTGCTGGATCATAAAGGAAATTGACTGCTTCTTTTTTAAGCCTCTCTAAATAAGGAACTTAGGGAGTTTTTCAATGTTACTTCTGCTCTGCATTCGTTACCAAAACACATGGAACAAAATGGATTGTCGTAAGAAATCATTTATTGTTCTCACATTGTTACACTGTGACAATATATACTTCCCAGGAAAGCATATTTTGGCTACAGTTGGCAGTTAAAATGTCTGGAGCTTTAATACAAACCACCCCAATGTGTGTCAGGAGATGCAGACCTCCCTGTAGACCTGATTAGAAGTAGGTGAGAATGTTTGTACAGAGTTTTGTGGCAGTATATATTTCGATCGCTTTGACAAAAATCCAAAAACACCCAATATTCTATGATGTGTAGCCTTCAGTTAAGTTTTCTTTTCTGTCACACGTTTTGTACTTTTATTTGTCCCCATTGTTAAGAATAATAAATTTAAAAAGTAATTTCTTGAATTAATGTTTTCACAGTTTTTATTTCAAAGGCATAAATATATGCAGTGCCATGAAAAAAAATGCAGTATGTGGCCGACTATATATTTCTTCAGTTTTATATTTTTTAATTTTCAGATTATAGATCAAATTTAAAACTGGTAGTTTCATATGTTTGGTTATTTCTAGACACCATATTGGTTCATCCATTGATTTTAGGATCCATTCTATCCATGGATGTTTCTTGGATCACAGCGAAGTGGCCTAACAAAGAAAAAAAAAACATTCCACTAGAAACAGTCAGAAACAATAATAAAAGTAAAAAGAGTAAAAATGTGTGCTTCTGAAATAACATCCAAAAGAACGTAAAGTTATGCATATAACCACTGTTCCCTGAAGGAGAGTAACGAAGTACAACACGAGTACGGGATATCACGCTCTGCGTGTCCTGGCTGAAGCCACCTCTAATCACGCCTCCTAGGCAAATTATGTGATGACGAAAGGTGACAGGCCCCGCCTGCACTACATACCTGTCCGTCGTCGTCGTCATTACTCAGTTCAATAGCCGCTATTCACCGAGCCCAGCTGAACAGCGGGGCAACAATGTGTTGTAATTCGTTACTCTGCTTCAGGAAACAGTAGTTATATGCATAACTTTACGTTCTCTTTCAGTCGATTCACTCAGTACAACTCATGAGTATGGGACATATATAAATGCCCCGCAGAACAGCCATCAAACCTGAATCATGCACTGCATACTAGTGCAGCACTTCAGAACCAGCAGAAAGAACAGAGTGAGCCACAGAAGGAGTTGTCACATCCAAACAATAAAACTTTACAAATGTGTGCGGCGAAGACCAGCTGGTTGCAGCACAAATGTCACTCATGGGCACCCCTTTAAATAGGGCCAAGGAGGTCGCTATGCCCCTGGTGGAGTGAGCCCTCATACCGCGTGGCATTGGGAGACCCCTGTTGCTGTAAGCTAGAGAAATAGCCTCCACAATCCAGTGGGAGAGTCTTTGTCTGGACAGAGCTTATCCCCCTTGCTGGGTTAGCAATACACACAAACAGTTGATCACACAACCTCACAGTCTGAATAAGGTCAATGTAGCTGCGCAGTGCACGTAAAGGGCACAGGAAGTGGAACCTCCTTTGATCCTCAGATGCAAAAGGAGGTGGACAAAAACTAGAAAGCTCCATAGTCATGGAGCTGTAGTCCGAAGGTATAACCTTAGGAAGACAAGCTGCATTGGGTCGCAAGGTGACCTTGGAACCATCCGGCGAAAAGTGTATGCAGGTAGGATTTACAGACAAAGCATGGAGGTCGCCAACCCGCTTTGCAGTTGTCAGAGCAAGAAGCAGAGCAACCTTATATGAAAGGAACTTCACATCTACTGACTCCAAAGAGTCAAATGGAGAGTTACAAAGAGCTTCTAGTACCAATGTGAGATCCCAGGAAGGAAAACTGGGTTTAATCACAGGTCTGAGTCTACGAACCCCCTTTAAGAAGCGTACAGCCAGAGGATGAGCACCTGGTGTGACTCCATTAAAACCAATATGGCAGGCAGAAATGGCAGCCATGTAGACCTTAATTGTGGAAAAGGAAAGACCTTTATCCAGCAGATCCTGCAAAAACACTAAAACTTCCACCATTGAGCACTAAAATGGAACACTGTGCTTGTCCTCACACCACTGCTCAAAACTCGCCATTTATAAGCGTATACGCCTCTAGTGGGGGATGCTCTTGCATTCTGGATTGTTGCCACCACATCAGGGGGGAGGCCTTTGGCTAATAAGCTGGACCTCTCAGCAGGTAAGCATGCAGCTTCCACAGCTCTGGGTATGGATGAAATATCTCCCCCCATGCCTGAGTGAGGAGATCCCGGCAAACGGGGAGTTGCCACGGCTCTGCTGCCAGCAGGCTGATTATCTCGGAATACCATGACTTTGCAGGCCAACGGGGTGCTACCAAAATTAGGGACAGACCCTGCTTGCGCACCCTCTCTAGTACAGGTAGTATCATTTCCACTGGGGGGAATGCATACAGGAGTACATTTGGCCATGGATGGGCCAGGGCATCCACTCCCAGTGGAGCATCCTGATCTGTTATGGAAAAGAACAGAGGACAGTGGGTGTTGGCTCTGGTGGCAAAAAGATCTATTCTTGCTGTCCCAAACAGACACCATATCTGCGCCACCACGGAGGGGTGAAGCCTCCACTCTCTCACCCGAGGTCCGCCTCTGGAGAGCAAATCTGCACCCAGATTCAGTCTTCCCGGGACAGACAGACAGAAAGCGTATGCTGCACCACTGCAAGAGGGTGTGTGTTAGCTTCAGGAGAGGAAATGAACGAGTCCCTCCCTGTCTGTTTATGTATGAAACCACAGTGGTGTTGTCTGTCCTGACCAGAACATGTTGGTTTAACAGAATCTGGCAGAAATGTTGCAGAGCCAGCAGAACTGCTAAGAGCTCCAGGTAGTTTATGTGGAGTTTGGATTGTACTGGTGTCCAAACCCCCCTCACCGACACGCCATCGCACAACGCGCACCACCCCCTCAGGGAGGCATCTGTGGATACCACCTTGCGAAAGGTTACTCTCCCTATTAGCGAACCTCGGCACAACAGTCCTGGTTCCCGCCAAGGGCTGAGAGCTGACATACAGGCAGTGGTTATTGTTAGTTTTCTGCTGCGGTGACGCCATGCACACAACCGGTGAGAGCGGGTCCACCTCTGGAACGGGCGCATCTTCAGTAGACCGAGCGGTACTACTGCAGTCATAGATGCCATCATACCCATCAGTTGTAAGATGGTCTGGAAACGCAGTTTGTGTCCCAACTGAAACTGAGCGAGGCAGCGGTGAAACGCGGCCACTCTGTGGTCGGAAAGACGTGCCCTGCTTCTAAGGGAGCATATTTCCAGACCGAGAAATGAAAATTTCTGACTTGGGATCAGCGATCTTTTCTGAGAGTTTACCAAAAATCCTAGGGCCTGAATGTGTGACAGAACCCGAGACAGCTGCACTATCGCCTGCTCTCAGGAACTGGATATTAAAGCCCAGTCGTCCAGATATGTTAAAATGTGGACGCCTGGTGCTAGCGCTGCCTCTACACACTTTGTAAAGGTGCGAGACGCTAGAGACAGACCGAAAGGCAGTATGAGGTACTCGTACGCCTTGCCCTCGAAGGCGAATCTCAGAAACCGTCTGTGGTCCGGGTGTATCGCTACGTGAAAGTAAGTGTCTGTCAGGTCGATCGCGGCAAACCAATTGCCCGGGCTGATAGCACTCAGAAGCTGCTTGAGTGTTGACATTTTGAACTTTTATGTTCGGAGGTATTTGTGCAGAACTCTCAAGTCCAGGATTGGACGAAGCCCACCCCCTTTTTTCGGAACAACAAAATAACGGCTGTACCAACCTCTGTTCATGTCCGACTCGGGAACCGCACGGATAGCTCATTTTGCCAACAGTGTATTTATTTCCTCTCTCAGAATCTCTGCTGCTTGGGCCATTACTGCCGTGTTTACCATGCCAACAAAGCGGGGTGGTCTCCGGCGAAACTGTAAACGGTAACCCATAGCAACGGTCCTCTCCACCCATGGTTGGAGTGCGCATGCGCGCCACATATGGAGACGTGAAGCCAGGCGATTGGCCTGCGGCACTGTTGGTGGAACGGTGCTGCCCTCTCCCGACGTGCGAGAGAGGTGCAGCCTCATTTGGCTGTCGCCTGCAGCCCTTTGATTTTGACTTTTTTTCATAGAAAAAACTGTCTTTATTGAAACATTTGGAGCATCCATACAAACATTTGGAACAACTGCAGTGCTCAGAAACACATTCAACGCACCCAAACTGGGGGCTTTTAGTGCAAATACATTTGTGGGGAAATTGTGCTTGGGAGACTGTGTTGGGGAAACGCAGCGCCTCTTAGGACTGGGATCCCAAACTACACCAGCAAAACATCTTTTGGACGGCACTTGCCGAAAACTGGCAAACATGTCTCTCTGCTCCCGAAACTCCTGAATCCTGAGTCCCACAGCTAGGACGACTGTGTCTTCTTCTTCCGGGACGTCGAGTCCCTCTGGAGCCCCGGAAGAGGACCTCTGCTCCAGGCCGTCTTTTGGGGACCTTGGCTGTGGTTCTGTGGCAGTGCCGTCTGAGGGCTCAAGCTCACGGGCCGCGTCATCCTCTTCGGTGGGGGTGGCAGTACAGCTGGTTTGCGAGTGCCCGAGCTGGATTTGGGTCTCACATCTCGCCTGGGGATGATACTGCGCAGTGCTTCGGTCTGCTTTTTCCTCAGCTCGAATTTTGCCTGTATGGCGTCGAGAGATTGCCCGAACAGCCCGTCGGCTACCACCGGTTCATCCAGGTAGACGGCTCTATCCCTATCCGGGATGTCAGAGAGCGTCAGCCACAGGTGCCTTTGCACAACCACCGTTGATGCCATCCCTCTTCCCAGTGACAGAGCTGCACAGCAGGATACACGGAGGATGTAGTCAGCGGTGATTCTCACCTCATTCAAGAGTGGCATCACAGGGCTCTCCGGCGGTGATGCGGCTCCAAGCACCGTCAAGCGCATAGCTTGGTATGTTTGCAGCATGGTAATGGAGCTCAGGGCACGAGCAGTGGTTGCTTGAGCCCTGTAGATTTTCTCCAATTGAGCTGCGGAGAACCTACAGTGCTTAAACGAAAGCAATGTTGGACCACCCACACCATGATTTTGGGACGGAGCCAGATATGCTGCCAAAGACGGTTCCATAGGCGGAATATTCACCAGTCCGGCTTTTTCGGCGCCTTCCAGGTCCAGATACGGTCCATAACCCGGTACCATGACGCGGATGGACAGTGGTTTGTTCCATGAAGACATCAACTCAGAGACAAAGTCTGGGAACATGGGTAGATGGTGCTTGACTGCGGCCGGCTCCGAGGGGAGATAAAATCCCGCGAATTGCGATGGCTTCTCCGCAGGAGGTGGGGAGGGCCATTCCACGTCCAGGGTGTCAGCTGCAAGGCGGCAAAGAGAGAGAAAAGACATGTCGCCCGGGTCTGCTGGCGCAGTAGTGGCAGCCTGACTCGGCAGAGACTCATCCTCATCATCGGACAGACCATGAACATCCAAACCGATGTCCAGTACGTCCTCCTCTCCCTGAAGGGGTTCTAGTTGAAGCTGAGACCAAGCACCTGCTTTATCGGCTAACCCATCAACATACTCCATATGGTCTGCCCAGCTGGAAGCGGGGACTTCGACCAAAAAGCCGTCCTCGTCAGAATCGGACAAAACTGGGTTTCCCGCCTCGAAGAGCAGTGGGTCTCGCCGTGAGACAGCAGCCTCTCCCAGCACCTTTTCGAGGAATTTAACCCACCTCTCCAGGGTCGAGCGACGAAGCTGGCGACAGAACGCACATGCTTCGGGCTCCGCCAACGCTCTGCAAGCGTGAACGATCCCAAGACAGACGGGACAAGCCTCATGCTGGTCCTTCTCATGAAGCGAGAAGCCGCACCCCTGAGGACAGGGACAAATAGAAGACTTCTGCTTCGCTTGTGTTGGCTTTGTGCTCATCCCGAACCACAAAGCCAGACCGAAATGCTTGAAATTAGCGCTTCGCGGGCAGACACACTTACCAGCAGACAGCAGTGACTAACTCCAACAAAAGCAGTGGAACTAGTTCCAAGTAGCCTTTAGAAAGAGACACAGAGCTAACCAGCAGCAGCTAGCTAGCCTGACTCAAAGAGATGTTCTTAGCGAGGTGAAGAGCGTAACAACTGAGTAATGACGACGATGACGGACGGGTATATAGTGCATGCGGGACCTGTCACCTGTTGTCATCACATCATTTGCCTAGGAGGCGTGATTAGAGGTGGCTTCAGCCAGGACACGCAAAGCGTGATATCCCGTACTCATGTGTTGTACTGAGTGAATCGGCTGAAAGGGAACTTATCTCTTATGAGGATTTATATCTTCCTACATTTCAATGTTATGTAAAATTTTTTGGGGATTTATTTCTGTCACAACAAAGGCAAAGTTAAAATTACCAAATGCTTGAATAATAGAGATTTCATTAGTTTTTCTAATTATACAGCAGGAGATGCTTTCTTGTTTTGATTTCAGGGTTTCAAATGATCTTGCTCAGCGTATATTTATACACATTATTGCAAAAGGGTGGAGACGTGTCAGAAAAATAAACCATAAACTTAAACAAATAAAACAAACATATAAATAAACCAAGAACACTAGGGCTGTGAAAAAAACATGTAGCGAGATAAATTGTTTACAATTTGGTTAGGACAAAAATTAACTAAGGGCAGAACTGAAACATAAAAGAAGGAAGGTTATCTGTACCGAGATGAATAATAACTGGAGTGGATGTTAGTGAGTAATTAGTAAGAAATTGAGATTTGTTTCTTTTTTGTGTGGACATCTATTGGCATTGACCGGTCACAGAGGAATAAAACACACAACAGTCACAGGAACTAGAAAAATAAAAATAGACCAATAGGAAATCATTCAAGCACTATAAGAAAATCAAAGCCATTTTATACTGTTAACTGTTTATTATATGACAGGCACACACAGGAACACACACTCATATGTATGCCATCAGATTCTTTAATTGCATCTTATGAACTGCCAGCTTAAGTGTTGTTAAAATTTTTTTGAAGGAAAGCTTCAGCAAAATTGCTAAATGAGAATATAAAGACATAAATACACTTAAATATTGCATAAAGCTTCACTTAATCTGTTGTTTACTATTCACAGTTGGGAATCCCACATGTCTTATGCATTGTTCAGGTGAAGGCTGCCAGTTGTAAACCATGCCCCTTTGCAATCACTGTTGTGATTGGCCCATGATCTATATGGATCAGCTTGTATGATGTGAATGAATAGACTAACCTGTATAATGTGAGTTAGTGTTTGCATATTTATTAAAAAGTGAAAGAGCCGGGGCTACAGTAAGACGCCGGTGCTCAAAGCCACTGGTAAAAAGACAGCCCATATTGCGGGCCGTTAAACTTTTCTTGCGGCTTTCAACTGACAGATCGCATTTGATTTTCTTCTTTTTGTTATTTCTACCACGTGTTTCTATTCTTTGTGTTTTGCTATGTTTTTGTTTTTCCTGAAATTGCACTGTAGAGGGATATATAGTCTTAGATTTATTCCTAAAGACTGCTATGCCCACTGAGGCTTCAGTCCTCATCGCAGCAGTCCTGGGTTCAAGTCCCGGCCCCGGCAACATTTGCCGCATGCCATCCCCCTATTTCTGCCCCCGTTTCCTGTCTACCTACTGTCAAAAATACTGAAAAATAAAGGTGACTAGTGCTAAATGTTTTTTTTTTTTAAGTATATATATATATATATATTTATTTCAGAATATCCCCCAAGGACCCCATTAGGTGTACCTTTAGTTATAATTTTAAACTTACAAGGCTAATTTTGGTTGCATTACTTGTTTCATCAGCCAACCTGCAGTGTTGAGAGCATGGCATTTATATAGTGTAATTGTTCAATATAATTAGTTCTAAGTAGAGTTTTCACTCTCCCTGTAGTGCGTTATTGTACTGTGGGTCAATCCAACCTCAGGAAAAACGTCTTAAAAATAATGATGAAGTAATTGACCTGTCGCAAAACCCCGCCCCCAAACGGTCCTTGTCCAATCACACATCATTAGCATTTCTAGCTATGTAAGCTAGGTCCGACATTCCCCAAGATGGTGAAGCGATGCGCCTAAGGTTTATGTAAATCAGACAGTAGGTATCCTAAGAGTTTGTCTGGGAGAGTCGTGTTTCTCATCCCTTCCCAAAGCCGAAAACACAACTGGAGCGGTGCCTACAATGGATAAAACGGTGTGGAAGGCCTCACTCCCAGCTGAATGTCTCGAAAATTAACAAGCATACGTACGTCTGCTCAAAGGTAAGGCAACTATTGTCCTGCTCTAGAGGTGATAATATCACGGTTATGAATAATATTCGTTAATATTGTGTATTATTTAGGATATTATTGCCAGAAGATTACCCTCTTACGTTTAGTAAGTCCATTACCTAACTTTGGTAAATGTCTAAGTAGATGTTCACTGTCGTGTTGGCTCTCAATGTTGAGAACCCTCTAACGTTTTTTTTTTTTCAGTTTAAATACATAAACGTAATTAGCTAACTAACATAAAGTTAGCCTCCTAACAAGCAACTTGAAATAATTTTGTTTTCATCTTTTATTTAACATTTCGTGAATGGAAAGCCTACCCCTGAGTATCCCAACCCTGTAGTTGCTGTACATGTGCTGAACCAGACTAGGGAGCAGCTCGGAGCCTGTCGAAAGCCACCCAAACATCGGTAGGTCTACATGCTAATATTTTATTTGAAAAAAGGGTTGCACTAACCAGTTAGGTAGAATGAACAGTGAATGCTTATAAGTTGCACTTCTCATTACACCACTTTGAAGAGCAACTGGTATATAGACAATGAATAGGGATTGAATGCTTGTTTATTGCACTTAAGGCAATGTAAATAAGATTATGTTTACCAACTTGCAGGTTAAATAAATAATAATCATGGACAAAATGTGTTTACAGATTAGGTTTTGCTGAGCTGAATGCTTCCAGCTCCAGCTCCTGCACTGATGATGCTGAAGAGACTCAACAGCATGTTGATGACTGTGGGGAGTGATATGTATAATATTAATTAGTACCGTTTTAAAATGAGTGTAACCCTGCCCAATCTCATTAAACTCTGTATTGTGCTAAATGATGAAATAGGCAGAAATAAATTTCTGACAGTGCATCTCCTTCCTTTTATTATAACATTCACTTTGTTCAGAGGTTGAAACAAACATACATTGTTAAATGCAATGGAACAACATCCAAAAGTCCTCATATGAAAAATAACTGATTTATCTCACTGGCATGTTACATAGTAGTCAAAGAAAAATACATCAAGCTTGGTCTTCATTGGTTCCCATTTTGCAACATCAAAGTGTATTCTTTCTAGGTGATAGTCCTCTTCACATTTAACAAAGAAATCACACCATGACATACATACCTGTGAGCCCAAGCTGCCCCATTATTTGGTAATGGTGGGCCTGACACTTTTAATTTATTGGTACCATCTGCCTGCTTGTAAAGGTAGCTCTGTGAAGCTGTTCTTAGAAGGGAACTTAATTTCTAAAAGCCCATAGTTTGGGCTTTCAGTCCCTCCCTTCTCTATCACTTTACAGTCAGTTGATGTACCAAGATGTGGGGTATTAGGATTTACAACAAAACCACATGGATACACTTTATTATCTGTGAGCCTGGTGTAATGTATGGCTGGTATGGGATCTTGTTCTACGCCTCTCTTCATGGCCTTTGTTTGTACTGATTCTGCACTCTTTAAGCTTGTAGCAAGTTTTACATGGTCTGTTCTTCTAGAGCAGATAAGATGTTGATGTAATTCGGGGAGACCTCGCATTGAACCACAAATTGTTTGTGCTCTGTTCTCTGGTTTCTCTTTCCAGAGCTATAGAATCAGTCAATGAAATGCTCAGTTGTGTGTAATGCTGCATGGCACTTTCATTAAGAACTGTGCAGAAGCTGGTGGGTTGGCATGGCAGAGGAAAGTTGGGAAAGTCATCTGGTTGGCTGACAGAAGCTGCTCCAGGGCCAATTTGGCTAATAAGTGGCAGCTGTAAAAAGTGAGAGATAAATAAATATCATTATGCAACTTTTCTTTTACACAGAGTCCAGGGCAACCCCAACTCCCTGGATGTCAACTGGAAAGAGAGCCTGAGGAGGAGCAGATCACTGAGAAGGAGAAGAACTTAGAAGAGGAAAACAACAACATGAAATTGACATTAAAAGAAACTGAAATAGAAAGCCTTAAGGCACAAATTGACACACTCATAAAGAAAAGTCTGACACCTGAACTCCTTGAAAGCAGTAAAATCCCCAAAATGCTGGAATACAGTACAGGCTTTACATATAAATGCTTCAACCAACTGTGCACAATATTTGGTATCCCAAATGATCCACAGACTGCTCAAGTAAAAATACCCCTAACATACAAACGCAATGATTGGAACGTTGCTGAGATGCCCCTTCGTAGCCAGCTGCTGTTTGTTTCTGTTGACATGAGCTATGGATCGTGCTATAGAAATAAAGATTTCTGGATACTATATGATGAAGATTATTTTTCTCTTTTTTTAATCACATAAGCACCTTTTAAGAATATGTAAAATCCAATTTTCATGAAACATCAACAAACCTAAGGGGAAAAATATTTTGCACAACACCAAGGAGTGCTACTTGATAATGACTGGCTTGCTCAAATGTTCTCTGCTTCATCTCGCCTGGTGGCTTAAACCGCACCCCACAGCATACTTCCAGCCTCCAACTTTGACCTCTGGTGCAGAGGCATCTGTAATGTAGCTTATGGGTGCATCTGACATCTCCCTCAGTAGCTTATACATTCCTGTCTCTAACTCTTTCCTATAACAAATACATTCACAAGTGAGTTTTGTCTTTGATGTCACACAGTGCACAGGAATACATTCTGAAAAATGTGATTGACAATGTTGCTGAAGGATATGTGAAGAAGAGAAAAAAAAAACATATTTATTGTGGATAAAACTGGACATGATGGGTTTCCGCTCGCGGTTGACTTTGGCCTTGGCTACCACCACACTGCTTACAGGTTGTCCGTAAATCTTTTTCCCCCTAGCTTTGTGCCACTGCTGGAACTGGCTTGTGCTGGAGATGTCAGCATTTCTGGCACGGCACAGGTCCACGGTGTGCATAAGGCCCACAATATGAGAGCAAAAACCTGGTGACCTGTTTTAAGACAACATTAGCATAACCACTTTTTTAACACTTTTGACAATAATGTACATAGCTACTTAAAGGAACTGCACATGAGCGCTTCAACATATAACCTTAGCTATGTCCATAAACCTAGAGTAACAAGCTAGCCAATAATGAAAGTTTAGCTAGCTAGATAACCTACAGGTAACAATCATATTTGACTAATACATTGCTTAACTAACATAAAAAAAGAGAACTTACTCTGCAGTGCAGGAGCAGGACTGGTCCAAAAGGGTGTGCTGGCTGCATTTGAGGTAGAGGTCATGGGGCTTCTCCGATTTTGCTTGAGACCGGTATGCTTTAACCTCGAGAATTGTTGTGTCCCCTTCATTACGTATTGTAATATTTTGAATATAACCCTCCACGGCATATTGTAACCCCTTTTGCCTCAATCTGGAGGATATCGTGCAAGTATTTCTCCAAAACGAGTCACTAACACGCATTGGTAAACAAGCTATCCCTGTCATGACATGCGCTAACACTCCGTTGGCTACAGAAAGCTTGACGGGCGTCGTAACAGTAACTAAGGGGGCGGGGCTTTTGCGAAAGGTAAATTGTTGTTTTACTTGTGCGTTGTACAGGGGTTGGACAATGAAACTGAAACACCTGTCATTTTAGTGTGGGAGGTTTCATGGCTAAATTGGACCAGCCTGGTAGCCAGTCTTCATTGATGGCACATTGCACCAGTAAGAGCAGAGTGTGAACGTTCAATTAGCAGGGTAAGAGCACAGTTTTGCTCAAAATATTGAAATGCACACAACATTATGGGTGACATACCAGAGTTCAAAAGAGGACAAATTGTTGGTGCACGTCTTGCTGGAGCATCTGTGACCAAGACAGCAAGTCTTTGTGATGTATCAAGAGCCACGGTATCCAGGGTAATGTAAGCATACCACCAAGAAAGACGAACCACATCCAACAGGATTAACTGTTGACTCAAGAGGAAGCTGTCTGAAAGGGATGTTCGGGTGCTGGATTGTGTCCAAAAAACATAAAACCACGGCTGCCCAAGTCATGGCAGAATTAAATGTGTACCTCAACTCACCTGTTTCTACCAGAACTGTCCGTCAGGAGCTCCACAGGGTCAATATACACGGCCAGGCTGCTATAGCCAAACCTTTGGTTACTCATGCCAATGCCAAACGTTGGTTTCAATGGTGCAAGGAGCGAAAATCTTGGGCTGTGGACAATGTGAAACATGTATTGTTCTCTGATAAGTCCACCTTTACTGTTTTCCCCACATCCGGGAGAGTTACGGTGTGGAGAAGCCCCGGAGAAGCGTACCACCCAGACTGTTTCATGCCCAGAGTGAAGCATGGGGGGTGGATCAGTGATGGTTTGGGCTGCCATATCGTGGCATTCCCTTGGCCCAATACTTGTGCTAGATGGGCACGTCACTGCCAAGGACTACCGAACCATTCTTGAGGACCATGTGCATCCAATGGTTCAAACATTGTATCCTGAAGGCGGTGCCGTGTATCAGGATGACAATGCACCAATACACACAGCAAGACTGGTGAAAGATTGGTTTGATGAACATGAAAGTGAAGTTGAACATCTCCCATGGCCTGCACAGTCTCCGGATCTAAATATTATTGAGCCACTTTGAGGTGTTTTGGAGGAGAGCGAGTCAGGAAACGTTTTCCTCCACCAGTATCACGTAGTGACCTGGTCACTATCCTGCAAGAAGAATGGCTTAAAATCCCTCTGACCACTGTGCAGGACTTGTATATGTCATTCCCAAGACGAATTTACACTGTATTGGCCGCAAAAGGAGTCCGTACACCATACTAATAAATTATTGTGGTCTAAAACCAGGTGTTTCAGTTTCATTGTCCAACCCCTGTAGTCATACTTATTAAGCTTTACTCAGCTCAATAAGTAGACATGTCTGGAGTTTGAAATGACATGTTGGTAGATATGTGATTATAGAAACAGACAAAAAAAGAATTTAACTAAAATACAAACCAGCATGGGCATGAACTTTGGGTCATGACCGAAAGAACGAGATCCCAGATCCCAGCGGCTGAAATTAGCTTCCTCTGTAGGGTGGCTGGGCACTCCCTTAGAGATAGGGTGAGGAGCTCGGCCATCCGGGAGGAGCTCGGAGTAGAGCCGCTGCTCCTCCACATCGAGAGGAGCCAGTTGAGGTGGCTCGGGCACCTATACTGGATGCCTCCTGGACGCCTTCCTCGGGAGGTGTTCCAGGCAAGTCCCACCAGGAATGTTGCAAGTCACTAACTGGATGCAATCTGCTGGGTTTCCTTAGACAGAAAAACCTTTTATCCAATTTGAATAAATAACTAACTCTGACTGCACTGTTCAATGGTTAGGATTAATTGGAATGTATGTACCTGACTGTTGTGAAGTGCCTTGAGACAACATGTGTTGTGAATTGGCGCTATATAAATAAAACTGAATTGAATTGAATTAACCTGTTAAGGCATTTGGGTCACACACAACTATATAGGAAACATAACGTTATCCTTTGTGTGTCTGTGTGTTCTTGTACTTGTTGCTGAGTGAGAACAATTTTTGGATATTTTAATCGCAAAGTGAGGACATTTTGATAAAGTGAGGACATTTTCCTGGTCCTCACTTTTTCAAATTCCGTTCTTGGGACAGGGGTTAGGGTTAGGACTAGGGTATGAATTGAGTTATTGTTAGGGTTAGGGTTAGGTATTAACTGGTTAGGGTTAGGGTTAGTGTTAGAGTCAGGGTTAGGCACTAAAAATCACGGAAAATGAATGGAAGTCAATGGAAGTAACCGAAAAGTCCTCATAAAGATAATAAAACATGGATGTGTGTGTGTGTGTGTTTATATTTGCACAACGTCCAAAAATAGTATCTCATCCCATGAAGCAGAGGCCAAGGTTCCTAAATTCTCAGTAGGGATAGTGTGTTTTTAAAAGATCGTGCATGGCATTGGATTTGTGACATTTTATAGAAACTGGAGTGATCAGACGTAGCAAATCCCTGAATTTTAACTGTGATCATGTGATGCATGTATATGGAAAGGAAAAATTATTAGACTTCCATATTGACCATTCAAAGTTTAATCTGTTTTTCTCTAAATCTCCTAATATAGACGCGCTGAATTAAATTACTTACTTCATAGTTCAAATCACTTTATCCAGTTATTCTTACAAACAAATCAATGCTGTTTCTTACCTGTATTTAATGTCATGCCCAAAGTGTTTTATAAATCTTTAAAAGATCTTGGAGACTACACAGAAGCTGGAGGCAGAATTGCTTATATAAGCAGGGGACCTCTCTTGCGTGCTGTTAGGGATCCTATAAAAGAGCCACCTTCAAGTTAATTTGTTTTGAAGATTAAACATGCTTAGTGCGGGTTTCTCTTAGAGTCATCGTTTAAACTTTGCACACTTCATTAAATCCTTTAGCTTTATTTCCTGCACACATATAATGTCTAAAAAAAAACCTACACGTCTTTCGTTTCCTTATACAGAGTGAGCACAAACAGATGGTATCATTTAGAAGGTTGATGTTTGGTATAAAAGCCTCCAATTCATAAACACAAAGACGAAAAGACTGGCAGATGCTGTTATAACACTGCCACAGTAAATCCTATTGTAAGGTGTGCCTCTCTGGGAGATGTGCTGTATGCTTATCTAGTCCACACACTCCTAACAACCCTGGGGGCTCACAAAGCCAACTGTAGGGTGATGCAGAGAGGGCAGCCTGATCACAAATATGCCACTTCCGCTCCAGATCCATAATAATCCACAGTACATTTCACAAATATAACTGTTTTCACTGAAGCATAAACAGGGCCTTCAAGGGTTTCCTTAGATTGCTAGTGTGAGTAAAAAAGCAAAATCTAAAACTCTGAAATTTTTTAGAGTTTCAACCCCTGAAGGAATTGATATTTGCACATTTATAGTCTTTGCAGTAGATAAGCATAATGTATTCCACAGATATTTTGTTTTAATGCTTTTTAGTTGACACTTTCACCAACCAAGCAGTTAAACCCACTTTAAAAAAGCTAGTGGAGTGTTGGAACATTAGCTTTTTGCTAATGGAGGCATTTGAACATTTTCAGTAAAATGACTTCAAAACCCTTCGTAATGATAAAAGATGGCTTCTTAAATAAAAGTAGCTGAACGACAAAATGAAAAAGACGGGAAAAAGCATCATTAGTGAATGCAGATATTCTGCCTGTGACAAATTAAACAATAACAACAACATTTGATCAATAGAATATGCTTATGCTTAATGTCTAGGTGGACTAAAATTGGCAAATGGGAAAGATTCCTGCATGAAATCCATCTGATAGAGAAGAAAGAGAAGGAGAGTTAACATAATTCACACCCAGTTATAATAAATCATTCCTGGCAGTTGTCTGAAGGATTAATTTAATTTCCCTTTTTAAATCACGAACAGTTTTTAATCCACGACTGATTCATGACTTCAGCTACTGAGAAATTCTTTAGCAGAAATAGTTACGACAGAAATCTTGAACAGAGTACAGAAAACCAGTGATGAGGCCCTAATACAGTCTGACAAGGAAGAAACACTGAATTGTTTTTCTTGACATATCCTGGACAGATTTCTTTTATTTTGTCTAGCTTCTGCCGATGCAGTTGTGATTGTATCCTCACTAGAAGGATCATGTGAAGTGGTGTGAGAATTCAAACGTAATCAAAGACATTGAAGTCAGAAGACAGTATTGTAAAATCTCTTTTTTTTTCAATTCATCTTACAAAAGGAGCAAAGTAAAAGTTTCAGGCAAGGAAGACACTTTCTAGAGGAACAGAGGAAAAAAGAACATAGAGGATAAAAATCTTGTTCCTTATTAACATAAATAAAGTTCAGTCAAAGAGATGCTGTGGTATCTTTTTTTCCAATTGGTGAAGTTTGAACACTTTTCTTATTTGAGTTTTACATTTAAACATATAACTTGCTGACAACTTCAATATGGTGTGTTAATATTAGTGTGAGAAAATTGCAACAGTTCTGGGTGGACTGTGTCTATTATCCAGATCAAATCAGGTATTACAAAATTATCATCACTGTGGAAACTTTACATTGGACCTCAAGCAACTTGGATTTCTGACCTGCTTCTATTGCAAACCAAGACCTCAATGTCAAAGTGAAATGCAAAATATACTTTCATCACCAAAAAGACTTGAGCTTTGAGCAATCGTCCAGTCCTTTTTCTACTTAGCCCAGGTAAAATGGTTTCAGTGTTGTCTTTGGTTCAAGACATGCTTAAGACTACAACTTTAACCCACGTCCTGAATATGTCTGTGTGGTGGCTCTTGAAGCTCTGACTCCAACCACAGTCCAACCCTTATGAATTTCCCCAAACACCTCAAGTGTATTCTGTTTTGCCTCTATATATTGGAAATTCCCCCTAAATCTCTGCATGCTGTTTTTACATGCAAACTCTGGCATTATGTTCTTGCCAATACCTTTGACAATGGTTCTCATTGTCTGCAAAAGTAGATACACCGATTTACTATGCACCATGTTTCTCAAAGTCAATAAGGTATTCTCAGTCTTCTTTGGGAAACCTGAAATTACTTAAGGTTTGCTTTTTTTAAAAGTGCTGGAAGAAGAGCTTTTGCCTGAACATTTTCCGTCTCAAAGTAGCTGTGCTTTTGATTGCAAGGCCATTTAAAGTGGCTACTCATGATTCCGGCAATGTGAATAATGTTTGCACAATGATAGAGAGGAGCAACAAGCTATCAACACATCAATTTCCTCATGTGATACAAACCTCCTCTGTCATTTGTTTTTTAGAAATTGTATCCTCAATCCCCTTTCCTGTCATTAATTCTTTCTCTTTGAGGATAAAGCTTGGGATTTTGAGGGCTTGGAGATATGAAAACTTGATCTCTTTTTTTAGAGCTCTTAAGGACAGCAGATTGATGCAGTGACCCCTTTGTGAAAGAGCAGGAAAAGCCAGTGCAGGGACATGTGGTGATGACAGTCCCTGGAAAATAGCTAATAGTTACAAAAAAAAAGCAAAAAAACTCCACTTTGAGGGGTTTGTGGATATACATCAAAGTAAATACAAACTAGATGAACATTGTTTCTCACCTCAAATCTCAGAGGAAATCTGCACATTCTGCAAACAAAAAGATATTTATTGTCTTTAAATGCACAATGTGTTTTTGGCTTGAACTACACACAATAGAGTAAGCTGACAACTTGTCAAACTCAAAGATAGGTTTATTCCCAGTGTAGTTTTGTTCTCTACAAGCTGTGTCAGCTTAGATGCTCACAAAAAGTGAAGCTCGAATGCATCTGAGAACAATTCTTAAGAAAGCAGTTTGCTAACAAGCTTTGTAACTGCGACGCACTGATAAACCAAGCAGAGGCGGCACACACACACACACACACACACACACACACACACACACACACACACACACAAAGAAATCAATGGAGTTAAATCAAAATGACTGAAATTCAAACATTTTTCACTTAGGTATATTACATTATTATCTATACTTTGATTGCAACTGCTACCTAACAAGATTAACCTAAAAGTTAATTAAATTCAGCACAATCAGGTTAACACATTATTTGCAAGTAGATGAGTAATGCATGATCTGCAGCCAATTAATGGATGCAGTCACATCACTGAATTATATGAGACTGTTGTACAACAACGGAGTGTCTTCAGTCAGAGGCTTCTTCAGATCTGCTGTAAGACAGACTGCTCCAGTAGATCCTTCCTGCCCACAGCGATCAGCATCTACAACGGCTCTTTGAAGACTCCTGTATAATATGAGCTATAACAACATTTAATTTCCCTTCAGCATTAATGAAGTATTTTTGAACTGAATTGAATTTGTAATTAAGCACCCGCAAGAACTGGATGATTCAAACCTGTTTTAATGAACAAGTATAAAATGTTTGCTTTCAAAGACCTGAAATTGTATCATTCTCTCTTACAGTGATGAGCTAAGGAATCTCCGAAGACGTGTTTTCAATATGAGTTCAAAACAGCAAATACCAGAATTTTGCAAAATACCCCCCAAAAAAACCACTGCTTTCTTCATATAGTCTTGTCATGCAGTGTCAGAATCAGTCGGTTCAACTGTGTGGCTCAGCAACACCATAAGAGAACTAACCATATTGATTGAAACACTCTGCATTTCAAATTTCTATGCTAACACCAAAGAAAGTTGGGTTTTTGTGCTAGCCCAGCTATGTCAAATATAAACCAACCCTGTTCTGGGTTGACTTACCACAACAAGGTTGGGTTTTGTGTTTGACGGAACATTCCATGAGTTTTTCAGTCCAGAAAAATTGTTAAAGTAAGAAATATGTAATAATATGTAATATTAAGGCAATTAGATAAATAGCCTTAATATTACAGATAAACATTAGATAAATCATTAATCAGCTGAATAAGGGACTGTGGAATTTAGATAACAAGATTTGTACTGATTTATAAGACTGTATCATAATCATAGATTTTTTCTGCCCAGTACATCTTTGCTGAAAATTCTAAAATCAAACTTATTATTAAATCATTACATCTAAAACAAATAATGATTTTGAAACACAATTGGAAGATAACTTGGCTGAAGTTACTTTATGAAGTGTGAATGTTGAAGCCAGTTACATAGCAGGTAAAAATCTAATGCTGCGTTAAGTTAACCAATTCAATCTCTAGAGTGAACTAAAGTTGCTAACCCAACCCACTGATGATGACTTGATTATATAGCATAAATTCATCATCTTGCTACTTCTTGTTTAGTCCTGTAGAAGAGATTTAGTGAAATCTGGCGAGGTTACCACAGAGTTCAGAATGGTGTCCTGTGAAAATGGGGAGGCTTCTTTCAGTCCTTCCTAATAAACTGGTTCACAAGTTTTACCCCATGTGTTTGAATAAAACTACGCGACATGGTCCTAACAGCAAAACCCAGAATTTGGATTTAAAAATAAGACAGCATTTTATTTTATGTTTTTAAGAACATAAAATTGGAAATTGAAAATCCAACAAAAACACACTATGTAGTTATTGATGGACACACAGAAATATTCATTCATCAAGTATTCTCCTTATTTTCATACCTTTTGAGGAACAGATGACTGAAACCTACTTTGCCAAAGGTAGAGAAATCTGTGTAAATGGGACAGGCTTCTGTTAATATATATATTATTTGGATATGTAATTTTCAAACCGACTGTCTGTTATTACCCTCACATTTGAAATGTTTATTTTAGGGTTGGTTTAAATGTGTTCTCTTTTGAAATATGATTTTGTCTTAGATATAGAGTCTCAAAGGTCAAACTAGCACAGCACTGAAGGTAATCAAATTTTCTCATACAGAACACAGCTCTTTAGTTTCATTCATTATATTCTAGCTTCTTTAAATGAACTGGACTTTACTTAGAGTCTGTCCAGGGAGATGACCTGATGATGGCTGACTATAACAGTCCTTTAAGATTAACTGATAAGTTTTATATGTAATAGTATGAACAAGATGAGATGTTTTCATAGCAATAAAAGAGTTAGGAGTCATGTATAAAAGACTAAGAAAAAAATGTTTTTTTGTTTTGTTTAACTTTATAGCTCTAATCACTTGAGTAAACATGAATTCCATGGATGCATACTCTGCAACTAAAATAGACTTTATGTTCCCTTTGTTTTAAAAGCGAGCCTACATCAAAAGAAGAGCTTTGCAGTTCTTTTAAGAATAAATGTGAACAACTGAAAGAAATTGCAAGAAAGTTTGACAAAGAAAGCTCAAGTTGTCTTAAACAATGAATTAACTCAAAATAGCAAAGTTTTAAACAACCACCCTTACTTGCAATCTTTTAAAGATGTCTTGACAAGTAGCTCTCTGTGTTTTCTGCAGGTCTGTTTTTTAAATCCTATCCAGTCGTAATTTGTTTTACCTAAATATAAATACTGACAATAACAACAGATCTTGCCAATGAAGTGAGAATTTCCCCTGCAAGATTTTACAAAACACAAAGTATTTAAGCTTATCTTCCTGGCGATCGCTTTCTGTGGCAGTAGCAGGTGATGCAACGGCTTTCGGGAACTATCGAAAAACTTTTTAATAGAATGCATTAACAAGGTCGTGCTTTTTAGAAGAACTTGGCTTTTGTCCTGGTCCTCAAAACAAATACTTTCCTGTGTTTTAATTAGTTTTCTATTTTTTTCTCTCAAAATCATGGAATGTTCTCACATAGAGTTTAAAGGTTTGCTGCAGCTTAAAGAATAAAGTGGAAAGAGCAATGAGTGAAATACAAATACCCAAACTGAAAATAGTTGCGATCGTTGCCCTATGCCTTCTTTTTGCCTTTTTGGATGTCACTGTGCATCACTTGTAAAACAAGTGACAAACTATATCTAAACTTTGTTTAATTTATATTGTTCTAAATGTGGGAATCACCTTTAAACAACAAGATTGTATAATATCTAACCAAAAACTTGTAGGCCATAACATGATATCTTTTTAATGAAAATCCAAATTATTTTAGTTGGTCTTATGTAATTTCTTTTTTTTTTTTTTGAGAAACATGATTTTTAGTTTTCATTATCTATTTATAGTATGCCAAAAAGAACAGAAATAGACTTTTGAAAATGTGTAATGAATCTATATAATAAACGAGTTTCAGTTTTTGAACTGAATTTCTAAAATGACTTTAAATAAATGTAAACATTTGGATGGCCTTCTAATGTATCGGGATGCCTCTACATATTGCACGTTTTTCAGTTTTTAGTCTCGGTATATTTTCCTGCGTAAAAACAGAGTTATACATTACTATTTTAGTTTTACACACAGTCCACTGTGAGAACTGATCTCCTCATTTCTAGAATGTGGCAGATCTCAAAAATCCTGTTCACTGCTCACCCTGAAGAATCACGCATGCGTCAACGACACAGAGCGAGAGAGAGACAGAGAGAGACGCTCCTGATTTGCCAACGCTGGATACGACCACTCGGGCCACTATTTTGCAAGGCTCGCCGTTACTAGCGCATCACCCGTCCGCACCTGCCTGCTTCATTGTTGTGGTTGGAGCGCTGGGATAGAGTCATTATTTCGCAGCAACCGTGGGAGGAGGAGAGGCATTTCCGACACACCGACAGAAGCGTGTAGCGTCAGATTCAGCACCACAAGATTAAGGAGAGCGTCCGGACTGAACCGATTGTTACTCTCCGGGGAGGTTAACGGAATAGGAGGACGTCGTTTTTCTTTCGGAGTTCACTCAGTGAGACCAGACGCTGCTGCTGCTGCTGCTGCACAGTTTGAGGACCTGCAAGAGGAGTTATCTTTTACGGTTAAAGGTGCGTACGTAGCTGGCAGAAAAGGCTTATGAGCTGAAAGATTTATTTTGCTAGCAGCCTGTGGCTTTATAGTCGCTGCACCGATTGACGACCGGAGCCCTGCAGCTAACATTAGCTTAGGCGAGGTCCGTCTGTTTCATTCAGCATTGTATCACAGCCTCCCCGCGGGACTATCAAATATATAGCTGCAAAGAAAGTCTTCAGATTTCACACGTGTGCTACAGGGTGGCATGGCGTTTATTTATTGAGCTGGTGTAGTCCCGTTAGCTGGAAATCTCAGCGTTTCCCCACGCCCGAGCTGCTATCCAGTAAGCCCCGGTGCTGAAAGCTTGTCGGGCAACGATGAGCCAGGCTGCTAGGCTAATGTTGCGGCTAAGCTAACCAACACCGGGCACTTGTGCTTGTAAATCCGCGTTCGCACAGTTGCATTCAGGGCTGTTTAATTATTCACCAGCTACTTACTAATTAGTGCCCAATGTCTTAATAGAAGTGCAGTTCGGGCGTCTTCCTGTCCTCGTTTAGTTTTCTTTTTAGTCTAATTTCATCGTCCATAAATGTTGCTTCTTTGTTATAGCGACTCTGGGGTTCATCGCTTCTCTTCTGCAGTAGTTGATAGAAAAGTTATTTGAATTTACCGCATGTGTTTTTGGTTTAGCCACTGTGTCATCTTGCTTCTTGAGTCGAGAATGTGAAGTGGCAAACTGATGCTACATGCCTCACCCTTACTTTAGAGCGGAGTCTGAATGAGCGCTTTTAGCACGGTCAAACAACACGACGAAGAAAGCTGAGAGCTTTGACGTGATTATAACCACTGGATTTAGAGTATGCACATAAAGTGGCAGAATAATGGGGTTTTGTCACCGATATTATATATTATAGCGCAAAGTATAATTTCTGCGGAGCTGTAAAGTGTTTCAGCAGTTCAGAAATCTTTTGAATTGCATGTTGTAATGAACTTATTTCCATCAGTCAGCGTAGTGGACTTCGGCGACACTGTACAGTACAGTTACAACAGGAATTGGAATCAGACCCAGTGTAGTCTGCCACATTCCCTTCACTGTAACTGGAGAACCAAGATCCGATGGGGTTGTAGAGGTTGCATAGCTGAATTTAGCATATGAGCTCATGATAGGCAAGAAGGCATGCACGCCCTCCCTGACATTGCCTGTCTGCGTCTCTGTGTGCTTTTCTTCTCCCTTGCTCGCTATGGTGGTTATTCTATTCAGCAGCAGTGGACAAACTAAAGCTGAGACACAAACTTGCAAATAATAAAAAAAAAAAAGATAAAAAAAAAAAGGCTAAAGCCCTGGCAGACTTTAGATTCAACCAAAAAGTTTGTTTCCGATTGAAAATAATGTAGGCATTTCCCAAAAAGGAATAAGAGAATGTAGAACTAAATTTTTTAACAATAAATAAATAAATAAAAAATAACATGCTGAAAATAATTTTTACCCATCTCAACAATCAATAAAAATAGCTTCAATTCAGTTCATTTGTATAACTCCAATTCTCAAAAAATCTCATCTTACTGTATTACTAAAAAAAAAACTATACAAAAAAAAAAAAAAAAAAAAAGTCTTACTCTGGTATTATTGTGTATATGACCAATATAGCAAGCTAGCATGAAATAGTGTTAGCTTATCATCAGAAGTCCCTAGTTTGTACCCTTCAGTTTCATACTGCTCCATGGCTTCCCTCTCTCTTCTTATCCAGACTGCTTTGATTTTTTAAAGAGCTATTATAGCAGCTTTTAATATATTTTTCTTGCCATGAGCGCCTATTTACATTTGTAAAACTGGGTGTTACTAATTTATAAACAAATACAAATGGTTATGGATTTGATATTTTCACTGGCTTTAGCATCTTATATTAGCAAATACTAGCATGGCTAGCATTGCTAAAACCAGTGTTCATGTGTATTCCTGAGGGGGAAATACACTATATTGCCAAAGGTATGGGGCCACACCACCAAATCGTTGTGGTGTTACAATCACTGCCATGGCTGCAGGTGAATAAAGTCTAGTGTAGAGAAACCTGACGGACTTGCACAGAGTTCTGACCTCAACGTTCTTGAACACCTTTGGGATGAATTAGAGCAGAGGCTGCAATTCTGGTTTTCTCATCTAACTATGAACGCAAACTTTTGGGAAGATGTTTACAGAATAGTTTAAAGTTGCTATTGCTGGCAATGGTGGCTCTATCAACAAATTGGACCTTATAAATTAAGAATAATATGTCAAAGTGCTTTGACTTTTAATATGTCAAATCTTGCGACTGTGGCTCAGGTGGTAGGAGTTGTCCTGTAATTGGTGGGTTGCTGGTTTGAACCACTTCTCTGTCCATATCAGTCGTTGTGTCCTTGAGCATGACACTTCACCCGACTTGCCTTCTGGTGGAGGTAAGAGGGCCCGGTGGCGCCGATTGTATGGCAGGCTTGCTTCTGTCAGTCTGCCACAGGGCTGCTGTGGCTACAATGTAGTATACCACTGTCACTGTGGGGATGACTGCTTGTAGTGTAAAGCGCTTTGGGGTCTCTGGGGGCTTAATAAAGCGTTACACAAGTGCAGGTCATTTACCATTGACATGTAAAAGCAGACTACTTTTGACAACATAGTGTAGATCCTTGCCTTAACTTTGAGATTCCCAAAAGGTTGCCAACATATCCAAATCCAGAATGTTCCATGACAGACAGAGTTTAAAAGCTCAAAGGGAGAATACAGACCAACTTTACTGTTCATTTTTCAGCCTTCCTATTATCTTATGAAAGTCTTGCTTTCTCTTACTCTCTTTCAGCCTGAATCAAACGGAGTTGTGTCCCAGCATGTTCTGACATGTCGTAGTTCCCTTTAAAATAGCTTCTTTCACCTTTTGTGCTGTCTCTTATTTTTTAAACACTTTACTTTTACTCAAAATAGTTAACTTCTTCCCTCAGTAACTGCATCCACAGCAAAGAGTGTTGTTTTTTGTTTGACTTGGTTGCACTTGCGTATAGTGCTGTCATTGATCTGCAATAGATCAGGATGTTGGTTCTCCGGCTGGCCAGTCTCCTATCAAGCCAAAAATTGGCCTGTTCCGGTCACCGGCAGATTTTTGGTTTTAACTCTAAACATTATATTTTATTATTTTTTAAGCTTAAAAGTAACTTAATGAGGCGTGGCGCTGATGGTGTAGGGGTTAAGCGCTCGACCATATACGGAGGCTACAGTCCTCAAAGCGGCCGTCTCGGGTTCAAGTCCTCGACCTGGCGACATTTGCCGAATGTCTCCCCATTTCTCTACCCCTCTTTCCTGTCTGCCTACTGTCAAAAAAATAAAAATAAAGGCCACTAGTGCCGAAAAAAAAAAAGTAACTAATTGAGAACGAAGAAATATTTTAATATTTGTCAGTGTCAGTTTATTTATCAAGCCCGTTTAAAAAAACAAAACAAAAAAAACAAAAACATGTTGGAACAAAATGCAGACTAACTAAAATGAAGAAATAAACAAACCACATTATATCACTAAAACAGTAAAACAAGGGCTAAAACTGTACCTTCTCTATGATTAAACAAATTAAAATTCCGGTTTTAAAGACAAAATATACAACTGTTTTATTTCGGAGTGTCAAACTCAATAGGAAGTCAATGGCAATCAAAACTGATGGGGTGTCAGTAGTTTTTGGAAACTGTCTAGATATTTCTTTTAGCGAGCAATTGTGAAGCCCAGAATATGTCCTTTACTAGATATTGACAAGAGGCAGACAAGGGAGAGGCTGTGCTTTCCGGCTGCCAAGCTTGGACAGACTCTCTACCGCCCTTTGGGAGATAGTTGCATATGTTTAATCACTGTCTGACCATCTGCCCGAGACCCTAATTTATACAGGTTATGTTTTACTTTTCAGAATATATATCTAATAAATTTACTGTACATTTGATCTAAGTGCTGGATTCTGCTGTTATACAGCGACGTTAAATGCTAAACATCCAAACATATTTGGCCGGTATGAATTTGTATTGATCTTTTATCACTATATTCTTTAAAATGGGTTTACTTAATATACACTCTGAATAAGTAATGAAAATTAAATTGCTTGTTCTGACAAAGTGGAAACTCCAAGACGATTTGTTCTTCATTAAACAAAATCATAATTTTGAAGAGACAGTTTTGCTGGTATGTCAGTACTTTCCTGGTGCAATCATTGTAGGACCTGACAGTCATCTTTATGCAATCATCTAAATGTTCTGAATCAGCTACTGCATGTCATTTGAGGTAGATGGCCCGTTTCTTTCAGTCAGTTTTAAGGAAAGGATGCAATTTATGGGTGAGACTGTGCAATCAATGACTGCCAGGAGTGTTTTGTTTCCTGTCTCCTGGGAGAGCAAGTGTTATGGACAGACTACCTTGAAACCCACAGAGCATGCCTCTGAGGTAGTCATGGTTCCCCCTCTAAATGGAACAGGATTGTTTCTGCTGTTAGCTGCTGGTTTTTAATCAGACTTGTGCGCATGTGCTTTATAGTTTTTAGGAGATGAGGCAATAGAAGCATCACGGTAACAATTTACAGATAGCTTCCATGTCCATTACATTATTTTTTAATAAATTCAGAATTTCTGTTGCTTCAAACATTCTCATGAGTGTATTAAATATCACACTTTTTACACTTTTTTTTAACATAATATAATGTTTTACTATAGTTTCATCATTCCACTATAGCATGTGCCTAATTAACTGCCTAATATGCCTAATTAGCTGAGATATATGCCAGTTATATACCCACGCTTGACTGTTGGAAGACAAAAACATATTGTATAATGATGAACAATTAAGTAGATGATCCAGCAGTGCTTATACAATACTGTCAGGAGCAGTTTTGGGGAAGGAAGAATTAATGATCTGAAAACTCTAGTTATCTGCATTTGCCATATTCCAAAAATGCACCCACAACACCCAGTAAAGGGCCCATGAACATTTATATAGTTTCTACAAAGTGTTATTCTCCACAGCATTCTCATTACTATATACTATATATATATATATATATATATATATATATATATATATATATATATATTACTGGTATAGACAGTCTGAATGCATTATATTTAAATAATTAGCTAAGATGTATTGCAGTCCAGATAGTTTTTCAAGATAGTGATTTTGCGAGAACAATAAATTTTCGATTTGTGCAGCTCCAATCTGGTGTTTCCGGTTGAGATGTTTAATTAAATGTCAAACTCTTAAACTGCATGGATCTTATCTTCTTCTTACAGTAAATTAAAAAGAAAAATGTCAGAAATACTTAGCTTTTAGTCAAAGAAGGCTATCAAAGAAGAGGAGTCCCCAGAACAGAGCCAGCCTTTTTTATCAGCTTGTGGAGCTTTTTTAAGTCCCTGGCTCTGATGCTGCTTCCCCAGCAGATGATGGTAGAAGAGATCACACTTTCCACAACAGACTTATAGAAGATATGCAGCATATTGCTGCAAACACCAAAGGACCTAAGCTTCCTCAAGAAGTACAGTCTGCTCTGTCCCTTCTTGTAGATGGCTTCACAGTTGCATCTCCACTCTAGTCTGTTGTCCAGGTGAACCCCGAGGTATTTATACTCCTGCACCACCTCCACTTCTTCTCCCATGATAGAAATAGTTTTTGACTTATTCCTGTTTCTCTTAAAATCTACAATCATCTCCTTTGTTTTAGTCACGTTCAAAATGAGATGATTGTTTCCACACCACGCCACAAAGTGGTCCACCACCTTCCTGTACTCAGCTTCTTGTCCATCTCTGATCCACCCCACGACTGCAGAATCATCCGAGTATTTCTGCAGATGACAGGAGTCTGTCTTGTACTGGAAGTCTGAGGTGTACAGAGTGAAAAGGAATGGTGAGAGTACAGTCCCTTGTGGTGCTCCTGTGCTGCTGACTACCTGGTTAGACTCACAACCCTTCAGTCTCGCAAACTGTGATCTGTTTGTCAGGTAGTCTTTGATCCAGGAGATTGTTGAGGCCTCCACCTGAGTCTTCTGGAGTTTCTGACAAATCAAATCAGGTTGGATTGTATTAAATGCACTGGAGAAATCAAAGTTTTCTTTGGTACCGGAACAAGACAGGAGGTCTTCCACAACACCGGAACCTTCTTCAGGACCAGGCTAAGGTTGAAGAGCTGCTGCAGAATCCAACAGAGCTGCTCTGCACAGGCCTTCAGGACTCTAGGGCTGACATGATCTGGACCTGCAGCCTTATTCCTATTCAGTCTCTCCAGTTGTCTCTTGACCTGACTTCTTGAGACACACAGGTGGAAGTGGGAAGCAAAGGGAGCATCAGCATCTTCTGATATGGTTGAAGGCAAACATGTAGAAGCAGAAGGGTCTAGGGCTGAGGTGGAAGATAAAAAATGTGAGGTGTTACTGGACAGCTGTGGGTCCTGTGGGTCAAAGGAAGATGGAATGTCTGTTTGGCTGTGAGCAGGAGAGGAGGATGCAAAGCTTGTTTCTAAACTGAATCTATTGAAGAATGTGTTCAGTTCATTGGCTCTGTCCAGACCTCCATCGGTCTGATCATCCTTCTGCTTGAAGCCTGTGATCTTCTTCATCCCTGTCCACACATCTCTGATATTGTTTTGCTGGAGCTTGCTCTCCAGCTTCTTCTTGTACACCTCCTTGCTGTCTCTTATCTTGACTTTAAGTTGCTTCTGTATAATCCTCAATAATTCTCTGTCTCCCTCTCTGAAGGCTCTTTTTTTCTTGTTAAGCAGGTCCTTCAGGTCAGTGGTGATCCAAGGTTTGTTATTGGGGAAGCATCTCACGGTTCTGGTGGGGATGATGTTATCCACACAGAAGTTTATATAGTCGGTTACACACTCAGTCATGGCATTGATGTCCTCTCCATGTGGCTGGCACAGTGCGTCCCAGTCTGTAGCCTCAAAGCAACCTTGCAGAGCTTCTTCAGCTTCTTGTGACCATTTTCTCAAAGTCCTCTTTATTACAGGTTGCCTCTGAACAAGGGACTTATATTTCGAGCAGAGAAAAACAAGATTGTGATCTGATTTGCCTAGAGGAGGTCTTGCTGTAGAGATGTTGAGTCCTTGACATTTGCATAAAACAAATCCAATGTTTTGTTTTCTCTGGTAGAGCAGCTGACAAATTGTTGAAACGTTGGAAGTGTAGAAGAGAGTGAAGCATGGTTAAAATCACCAGAAATTGCCACAAAAGCATTGGGGTTTTGTGTCTGTAGCTTAGCAACAACTGAGCTGATGGCATCACATGCAGTGTCAGCAACAGCGGAAGGTGGAACGTAAACTGTTGCCAAAATAACACTGGTGAACTCTCTGGGTAAATAATATGGACGAAAACTTACTGCCAACAGTTCAATATCTGGACTGCAGAGATGACACTTTACAGTAACATGTCCTGGATTACACCATGTGTTGTTCACAAGTACTGCCAGTCCACCTCCTTTACATTTGCCGCTCCTCTTTAAATCTCTGTCTGCTCGTTTGGTTAAAAAGCCCGGCAGAGAGACGCTGGAGTCGGGGATATGATCCTGCAGCCATGTCTCAGTAAAACACATGATACTGCATGCCGGTACTCTGGCTGGGTCCTTTGTAGGGCTTGGAGTTCATCCAACTTGTTTCCCAACGATCTCACATTGCCCATCAAAATCGACGGAAGAGATGGTTTGAACTTCCTCCTTCTCTTTCTTCTCTTAGCTCCTGCTCTGCATCCACGGTGTCTCCTTTTCAACTCATCAGGGATTTGGGGTTGTAGCTGAAGTATTATTTGAGCATTTGAGATATTAATCAGCTGCTCCCGGTTGTAAGAAACAACCCCGTTGCCATGGTAATGCATCATAACAAATGTCCAAAAATAGAAAGTATTAAGAAAACTCCTCCAAGCTGCACAGCATCCGACACTGGAGTGGACAGTCATCCAAAAAAAATCAACTGTATCCACCACAAGAGGAATAGTTCCCAAAAAATAATAAATCAGAATCAAAAGTAACAGAGCTACTCCAACCTGCTGCCACCTTGAGCAGCGCAATTCTAGAATATAATTGCGCCGTGTATACAATATTACACGTGACTTTTTAACTTTTAACTCAATCTGTATGGTAATATAAAGAACAGTGGCTAACACGGCTACCTTTAAATATACGTAGCTTATCAGTAACACGCAAATTTCGTTGCTAATGCTTTTTTACTGAACAGCGCACGAACAACATTCCAATATCTCCTAACTGCAGCCTACCAGGTTAAAAGTCATTGATTGCCTTCTTCATCTTCTTCCTGCGCACTGAAACCATCAAAGTCCTCTTCTTCAGTGTCCGAATTGAACAGCCTCAGGATCTCGCCACTCACTTCAGCCTCTTCGTTGAGGCTCTCACTTGAACGCACCCGGTCCCCTTAATCACGCAGCAGTCCAGCCTTGATGAGGGTGAATATAAATGACTGATTTACAATACTGGTAATTGAATTGTTAAAGTGCTCTTGATTTATCACACAAGTTCATTGGACATCTTTGAACTACTCATCAATTTCATTGGTCTACTGTTACCAGGCAAAATGTTTTTGGCGGCATGAAAGAAAACATGCATTAGCCGCACCGTTGTACAGGCCGCAGTGTTCAAAGTGTGTGTAAAAAGGAGCAGCTTCCCCAGTGTGCATGTGAAGTTGACTTAATACATGTTATAGAAGATGCTTCCTTTATGTTCCACTGATCTGCTGTGCTATGAATTTAGTTGTTGTCTCAAATCTCATTTATGCTGTATTTGCTTTGGTCATTTGGTTTGGAGAGTTGCTTATATGGCTCATTAGGTTTTGGCAGAAGCCTCCTTCTCAAAACAGCTTCTTGTAATCTTGAATCTAAAAGAAATTAGATAAACTTTTGATAGCCACTGGAAGGCCAGATTATTCATATACATCCTGTTATGCCTCGTCAATTATTTGGCCTGTTTTATTATGTGAATTCAATTGGAAAATCCATGAAAGGGTAGACTCTGTGGCCAATGTTTATGCTCAAACAGACACAGTAGGAAGTCCAGAGCATCAGCTATCAATTTTTTATGAGTCAATCTTTCTAAGACAAACAACTTGGTATTTTAAGATCTTGTCTATCTGTGACTTTTTCATATATAGCTTTTTCATATATATAGACTTTTTCATATATAGCTTCCTTTTTTGTCTTATAACTAACATGCAAAATCCAAAATTGTGTTTAAAGTCAGTTTAAAATTTCAGGGAATTATTCCTTTACATGAATTCACAAGAAATCTTTATTCTTGGTTCAGTGGATACTGCTTATGACATCAACGATGCATCTTTTACTGTTCTGTTGTAATTTCACATTACATTTTCTTCTCTTTAATGCAATGACTTGCCTTAGATAAATACTTTGATTTTATTTGCTGCACTCGTTTTCATCTTTTTAAAGAGTCATGGCTATGCACTGCAACATACAGCATTTTTACTTGCACATTCACTTTATCATGGCAGTGTGTAAGACAGTTCAGTTTTGTGCTCTGGCGAGATTCGGCTGTACAGAAAAGCTGTTGCCGTTTAACTTTATACACCTGTTGTGATATTTCCTCACTTTATTTAGGGGCAAAGGAAACATTTTCCCAGAACACATTCACATACCAATCAAGTATTTTAGTACTTTTAATGACACCACAGGATTCACTTTTCAAAGCTGATTTCTTAAGTGCAAAAAAAACTCAACAACTAAACTAAAAGTTAACAGGATATAAGGTTTAAAGAAGTAGCCCACAAGAAGCTACTAATATTCCAGTATGTTGAGTCAAACGAGCAACAATAGGTGAAGGAACAGGAATAAAATCACGAATACGACTTTTTGAAAGCACATCGGAAGTGTATTCAAATACATTACCTAGTGTGCAATGCCAGAGAGAGAGAGAGAGATGTCCACCAGAAAAAAGACTAAGACATTAACGCAGCTCAAATAAATGTCCACTTAAGAGGACACTTCGAGCACAGCTAATTACTTCACTTTTGAAAGTTCAGAAAATCTCTTAGGTTGAAGAACACTTATTGCTGTGAACTAAAACTAGTTTGTATGGTTTCTTTGAATAAAGATATTTCAAAAGATTTTTTTTTTTTCCTAGCTGATTTCTTCTGTCTTTAATTGCTAAACACGTTCCTGTAATATTCACATTCCACTGGCATTTCAGAATACTTTATTGTAGCTTCTTCTTCTATTGAGTTTTTCTGCAGTAGATGGAATGGTAATGTCATTGTGCAGCTTTCTTGTTTGCTAGAGAACCCAAGAAAATTACTAATTTGTTAATAATAATATTTTGATGTACCTTATGTTTTCTGTCAGTGCACTGGGTATCTTTCAGGTTTTTAACAAATGTCCACCTGGCTGTTCCTGAGGCATTTTACTACCACTTGTTATAACATTTTAGTTGTACCATTTCAGAATGGTTAACAAAAAAAAGTTAGTGTTCCTTTAAGTCATGAGAAATGATTAAGCCTGGCAGATGCACTTTCCTATTTTATGCCACACATCCTGTTCGTTCCCTGTCTATTTGGTAAAAAAAATGCCTCTAAATAGCTGTTTGCAACTAAGAACTTTAATTAAAGGGGGAAATCACCTGTAATAAAGTTTTAGGAGTATCAGGTGGAAAGTATAATGATCAAAGAACAGACTTCATTAATTTCTCCAAAGAATTAAGAGTAAAAATGCTGTGGTGTTATCCCACGCTGCTGCCAACAGCTCAGCCTCAGTGTGAATGATGACTGTTCCCTGGACCCCCACAAATGCCACAAGCTCCTAAAACATGAGTTTGACTAAACTGTTGTTGTTAGTTGTTTTCTTGTTGTAGTTGGTTGGCATAATGATGAGTATATAGTAAGAGAAAGCTTATTTCTTTGACTTATTATTCTGATCATTTGTGTCACAAATTATGTTATAAAAGTAGCATTATTCATGTCTGGAACGGCAGGTAAAGATTTTAACCGATGTGTTCAAGTTGCTTGGAGCACACTTTTCTTCAGGAACATCATTAATAACTTCAGACTTCACACACAATGTTATTTTTAAGTGCTACCATTTTAACATAATTATTATGACCATTTTAAGCCTACTGTCTATAATGTGATGATAAATCTAACTAACAATGGCTTGTAGTTAACTTTGTTTGTGCGACTTTAGACATTTAGAAATGAGCGGGTCACAGTGCAATGAAGTGAACTGTTATTAATTTGGGTCCACATCCCCCCTCGCACTTTCATTGTTCTGTTATTTTAGCCATTCAGGATCACGCCAACATGTTGTTAGTGGAAAGCTATTATATATAAAATTATTTCTCACATTATTTCTTTGTATGTTGGTCAGGGAGTGCTCTGCTTTCTTTGATGTAACTTGTTTTGTGTTTCTAAAATCTAACTTCTCTCAGGCTTTAACACCTCTCTGACTTGGCCAGCTCCTCCCCCACACTTTGTGTGCCTTGTCTTGATAAATTAACTTTTCTGTTATTAGGCGACTGCCCAACTTCTCCTCACTTTGAACATTTGAATGCTGACCACAGGGGCAAATCAAGATGATGCAGTTTTTGCTTACTGTAACAGCTTGTAGAGAGTGAGATGGAAACCGAAGGGACCCCTATCTTCAAAAATGTAAAAGTAGATGTAGGTTCCTAGTCACCCAGCACAATCCTAAGTGCTTTTTTTTCTTGTTTCTTTAAAACATTTCACCTTTTGTCTGCTGCTTCAGTTCTGATCAGGGGCTGAGAGTTCCCAGCTTTTATTAGGGCAATCACACTGAAGCAGCATTTAGGGTCACATGAATCACTTCCTTTAAGAAACAAGAGAAGAAGTCCAGCTGCCTTCTATTTAAGCACCTAGGATAACATAAAACTACCTCTGTCTCACTTCAGTTTAGATTTCATTAGTGAAGCACCGATAGCTGTTGTTTGAGCCGATTACATTTTTTTAAATTTTAAATAAAGCCTAAAGCTAACTAAAATTTAATTAAATAACAAATGTTTGAAAGGCACTGATCAAACATTTGTAGATGATTTCCTATAATACATTTTTGACCTGCAAATAGCAATTTGAACTTTAACCACAGCATTCAAAATATTTCCTTCTAGACTTCTATGCTCTAAGAAGGCATTTTATAATTTACTTTAGGAGCAGAGGTCACCTCATTTCATATGTATGCGAGTAGTAGCTGGTTTTACCAAGTTCAACCTGAAAAAATAAATTTTTTATCCATTTTCAACATATTAACCATTGCAGTCTAAGTCACAAGCGTTGAAACTTGGGGGATCTGCTACATTTAAAAACATCACAAATCCCGTTTATAGCACGAGACAAATTGCTTTCAGGTAATACTAAAAGAATGATTCCTGACAGAGATGGGGGCCACAATCATAGAGGAGAGACAGAGTTTCAAAAACAACGAGTTGTTACCACAAAGATGACCATATTTGAATCTATGTGCGGGGTGGATCTGTGGAATGGACTGATCAATGAGTTGAAACAAAGCACAAATATAACTTAGTTTAAAAAACCAACCAAACCCGCATTTTTGGGGAGTAAATGGTGTAAAAGGATTATTGTCTTTGTACATATTAGTTGGATTGTAAACAAATATTGGCAATAATTATTGTCATACAAGCTTGAATTTTTGTTCTATTACCTGGTCTAGTCCTTTGTTTTCTGTCTCCCTGCACCCCAAGCCCACACCTGTTCTGTGTTTTCCCCTGGTTGTCTTGTCACGTTTGTCATTGGTTCCCCTGCTGTCCAGTCATGTATTTAAGCCCGTTTGTTTCCTTTGTTCCCCGCTGGTTCCTCCTTGTGCGTGTTTGCTACCCTGTCTTTTCCTGCCATGAGCATTAAAGACTCGTCTTACCTGCAAACCTCGAGCTTCTGGACTTCTTCACTGCATATTGGTCCATCAAAAACCCCCATTATGACAATTATGGACTTGCATTGTAAATTATTAAGACCTTAAAAATGGTTAATTTTAATTAAATTAATTAGATTTAATATGATAAATTTAGAAAGGAGTAGGAACATATAAGTTTTACTTCTACCTACTAATTTTCGGACATCTTATTTTGTATGCTTGTGGACAAGTTTCTATCTTTTTACTTGTATTGATAGTTGAAATAAAATAAATCAGAGAAAAAAAAGGAAAACATTCTTAGTTATCCTTGATGGAAACAGCTCAGTAATTTTGTAGGTAATATATTTTGTGTCACCATAAGACATATTCATTTTATGCTACAAAAAATAAATAAATAAAACCATAATGTTTTGGGGAAAGAAAATCTGGAATTTAACATTTATTTAACACATACTGGGATTTCTGAGGAGCTAATCAACAAAGAAAAACTTACATTTCAATTCGTTAACTTTTTTCCTTTCTGTTGTTCTTGTCTTTTTCATTATTTGTCCTTCACCTTCATAGTATCATTCATCCAATGACATGACAAGTCAAGATTGCACCAGCGATCCATGCTGACCTGCTGCTGAACATTGAAATGGTAGTCTATTGGTTCTTATCACCAGTCTAATGAAATTAATGGGGCGGGGCTGAATTTACCGTATTCAGAGCATGAGCAAAGAAAAAAGACCTGAGCAAGGACAGTCACGTTCATCCATAAATGATCCTTGTATTTACTACTCACACAAACCTTACTTGGTTCATAGTTTCTACACAGTATTTTAACCAATAAGATTGTCATTTAGTTAAACAAAGTTCTGTTACTACATTTTTTAGACATTCCCAAAAAAAAAAAAAAAAAAAAAAATATATACATATATATATATATATATATTTTTTTTTTTTTACATTTGCAGCTAAAATTCTGGTGTAAACAACATTTACATAAAAATCATACAACATACAGTGTTGTACAATTTTAAAACCCAGTTATGGTCTATTCTGCCTCAACATTTGAACTCACATATCTTAAGCTTTTATCTAAAGATATAACTGTATCTACACATTTCATTCTTTAAGGTTCTTCTCATAGTTTGGCTTAGGTTCGATGACGAAAACTTTAAAGCACTGCACCCAAGTTTTAAAATGCAATTTAAATTATTGACTAATTAGGACAAATATGTACCCCTTTTAAAAATGGAATTTAAATACTCAAAGTAACTATGCAACATTTTTAGCCAAATCAGTTTTACTTACAACCTTCCCAAGTAAATTTATAGCATGGTACAACAGATACAGTCATGGCTACACCTTTGTTTGGAATGTGCCGTGTGTGTTTTTTTTCTATGCTGGAGGTTAGATTTAAATACCTAATATAAAAGAATTTCTCTATTTTAAGACCTTGGAACAAAAAAAAGTACTTTCTTTTTATTGACTATATGACTCAAATGAGACAAAAATATTCCATATTAAGAAATGATAATTTTCTTTTTCATTATTGGCACGCATATTGCAACTTTATTTTCATTTAAAATAAATGTAACTGGAGCATTTTGTTAAAAATCAAATTTCTGTTTTTATTAGCTTCTAATTAGTAGTCCACCAATTTCTGTTTTCCTGTCCCCAGAGATCTATTTCTATTAGCCACTTGTCTGGCCCACATGGTTGTCAGGGCGGGGAAACCCAAGCACAGTTAAGCAGTGGCAGACAGAGAACTGCAGCAGCCAATACAGTCTCTTTGTCACGACTCGTGCACTGTGAATATCAGTGTGTAAGGTGACAAATAGTGAATCAATTGTGTCCAGAAATGGTGGAGCTTTGCAGGGACATGTCCATCGATTCATGTTTATCAAAACAGATAAATAAGATAATTTGAGCAAAACTGTTGAAAGAAGACTAATTAACACAGAAAAGACACGGGAGTTTAACGTGAAAGGCTATACAAATCAAAAAAGGGGAGAGGCCTGAAACTAACACAAGAGAATAAAGCAAAATGCACAGTGGAAAGAAAACAAGAAAGAGGTAAGAAACTAAAGACAAAGGAATGAACATATATGGAAATCCCAAAATTAAAATAATGAACTGTAGACGGCAAGACCTTACTAACATAAATAACCCTCAAATATTTAGAAAACAAACAAAAGAGAACCGAACCACAAACACCCATGGGTTATGACAGAAATAAGGCTTATAGCTATATTTAGCACTTATTGAATCTTTTTAAAATGTCAGCAAATGACATGGTGTTGATCACAGAAACTATTTCAAATTGCTAAATGACATATAGATAACATAAAGATTAATTTAGGCACCTTTAGATTGTAGTCTTTTTGGAAACATACGCAGGTATGATGCTATACATTGTATTTAATATTTAGTGTCATACAAACCAACCAAATGTAATTTGATTTTGGATAGGAATAGTTTTTCTTGGTTACTTCATAACCTTATACCAATGTCATACACAAACCTCTTAAGATGTAGGATTATAGACAAGCATTCCAAAGCTGACCTATTTACAGGAGACCACTGCTGTAAATTAATCTCGAACACTAAACCTTAGCTGAACTGTTTTGTGATTTAGCCATGTAAACATATAAGCTTTGAAATACAATCACATTGTTTTCCTAAGTTCATAGAAACAATATGGTTTCTGGTTGTCTTACTCACCTATTTTGCAACAGTTCTAAAACTACTGATCATAAATAAATTGTAAGAAATAGACCATATTGCAGGTTTGAATGTAGATTTTTGGACTCAGTTGTATCATTTATTTTTAACGAATGTAATCACATCTCTACATCAGATTTGTAAGAAAGGACGACTGTGAGGTAAATGGGCAACAAACAGTCTTTATTTGTAAACCCAAGTGTAAGAGATTGTTTAAATAATGAAACCGATTCATATTCTCATTTAAAGTAAAATAGAATGACGTAATATTTGTTTAAATTAGCATTTAAGTAAACTTTGGTTGCTTAAGAGGAAAGGATTATTCACCTAAGTCTATACAAAATACAAAAAAGATTGCAGCAAGGGAAGGTTTTTTCTGCTTTTTAAATTTGGTAGTCACAATAAATAAAATGAAACGAATTAATGTGTTTTAACGGAACTGCCGTCTAAACTGAGCCTTGCATGTTTGATGTAAAAACATTGCTCATTTCTAAATACTTTAATGTGTTTACATCAGTCATTTGAAAAAGTAGTTCCCAAAACATCTTGGCTGCTTTGTTAATTTCAGTTCTCATTCTTTACATTTTGCTGATTTGTATTAGTCCCTCTGTAAATTTGGCTTTAGCGAGCAGTGATTGCTGACACGCTAGGGTTTGACATCTGCTTTTAGAGATACCCCCACTGCTCCGCACAAGGATGTGTGCTTAACTCGGCTCTGAATTTGGGTCAGTGCAGTGTCAGTGTGTATGCTTCCATGTAACGGCAAATGACAGGGATTGTACTCAGAAAGTTAGTCGGATATGCAGAGAAAAGGAAGTTCTGTGGCTCATTTCATGCAGTATAAGTAGTTTAAACTCTTGTCTTGAACATTTTCTATCTTTGTGAAAAAAAAAGAACTGCATGGCTAAAATGGAAAAAAACAAAACAAAATTTGTTTCCTAGAAACAACAACTAATGACTTTTTATAACTTTATACATTTGTTGTTTTGAGTGTGTAACAGTAAATCATTGTTTAAATGTTTTGGCATCATTACTGTGTCTATTTTGAGAATAAACGTAACTGTAAAAAAAGGGCTGCATGGTGGCACAGTTGGTAGCACTGTTGCCTTGCAGCAAGAAGGTCCTGGGTTCGATTCCCAACCGGGGGTCTTTCTGCATGGAGTTTGCATGTTCTCCCCGTGCATGTGTGGGTTCTCACCAGGTACTCCGGCTTCCTCCCACAGTCCAAAGACATGCCTGTTAGGTTAATTGGTCACTCTGAATTGCCCTTAGGTGTATAAATGAGTGTGTGCATGGTTGTTTGTGTGTTGCCCTGTGATGGACTGGTGACATGTCCAGGGTGAACCCTGCCTCTTGCCCATAGACTGCTGGAGATAGGCACCAGCTCCCCTGTGACCCATTATGGAATAAGCGGTAGAAAATGACTGATGTAACTGTTAAAATTTTTTTTTTCTTAATTAGTGTATAAGTTACATTTTTGAAATGCGTCGATTAGGCTTTTGGTGTTAGATACCAATTTCAGGTTATCTTTGAGGTCTGACTTGCTGTTTCGGATTTTTGCTGATAGCAATTTTCTTTCTTAGGACTGCAACACATACAAACTCTTTTCCGTCAAATTTGTTGTCATTCAACAGTTAAATATATCATGTACCATAAAAGAGAATAAGATAGTAGTTTGAAATCCAACTGAAAATGAAGGGATTACGAGAATAATGGAGTTTAAACGAAAATTCAACATGGAAGACTCACCATCATGTCCAGCTTTGTCTAATTACTCCTCCAAGTGACTCTGCTCCACCAATCAGTGTCGAGTCCTTATTTCTCCCTGGCCAATCATCCTTCAAGGCTCCGCTTTAAAAGATCTTCATCCATCTCCACCATTTGGCTTCCAAACTCCTTCCAAATCTCCTCAGGCATCCACTCCACCACCAGGATCGGATGGGGGTGAAGACATCTCTAAATCTAACCCTAAGATGTTCATTCAAGTGCATGTCATTCTCAGCATTCACGTCTTCCACTGGGGTCCGAGCGCCAAAGAAATAAACATTCACTAATAAACTTTTCTATTTACATCCCTGTCTTCTCTTTGTGAGTCTTTCCAGGTTGAATTCCCTTATAAATCAAATCTTGTCTTTAACCTTTCATTTTTTCGTTGTTTTGTTTTCAAATGTAAAAAAAAGAAAACGGTTGTCATGTATATTGCAAACATGTATATTGCACAAAGTAAATTAACATTCTGATTAAATAGCTGCTCGTGTCATGTCAGACATTTTTAAGCTGTTTTCCTTCAGTCTGTTCATGTTATTTCACAGTTGTGATTTCCTCTAAAAATAGAAGATAAGGAGGCTGATTAGTTTGTTCTGATTGGTCTTCTGCACAAGCCTGAGTGGGCACTACATGTATCCAGTCTGATGTTGAAATTTATAGTCATGGAGGAGGAAAATCTAAACTTCAGAAACTATTTGTTTGCAGTACAACTTTATATGTGCTCTTGATTGAATTATGAGTCATCGACACTCCTTTACAGTTTTGCAAGAAACTAAACCTAAACCTTCAGGCTTTCTGTTATGTTATGGATATCCTTAGAGAAATGTAGGTGGTGTTGAAGTTTTTCTGAATTTGAAAATCTTCATAGTTGCTAGAAGTCTATAAATTATAAATCTGTGACTAGTGTAAGAAAAATAAATGTAGTTTTGTCTTGACTGTAACTACTAGATTGAAACATCGAACAGCATGGGTAAAATTGTTGAATAGCACTATGCATTTCAATTTTTTGCTTTTTGAAGAAAAGCTTTTAAAAAATATATACTCTTATTAATGTTAAGTATTTGAAAAATGTTATTATAAGGGTTATGAAATGGTATTATAAAAATGTTTTCTTTGAAAATGTACAGATTATTTTCACACACTTTGTCTCCATTTTTCTCCATATAGTGGTTAAGAGCAGAATTACCTTTTGATTCTTACATAATATTTTCATATAGACATCACTTACACATGCAAGGTGTCTAAGAACATGTCAGCCACTGACAACCACTACTGTCTTACAGAACAGGGTGCCCACATGTATTTTTTTGGGCTTTGTATTGTATTTTAAGAAAGTATTAGAAAAAGATGATATCTAAAGCTGCCCAAGATAACAAGAGATCACAAATGATTTATAATGCTGGCATGCTGGAGCTTCAATACCCACCTGTTTTGTTAGTATATTGGTAGCAGCGGGGAACAAGTCTTGGGAATCTGACAAGCCATTGTGTCATAAACACTAAGCCTTGCAACACCTTTATAGAGTCTAATAATGCAGTTAAATATGCCACCAGGGACTTAATAATCCCACTACACACTAAATAAATATCACCAGGTGCTTCATTAAAGTGAGTCATTGAAGTAAACATATTTTTTATTTGTGGGTGGTTAGTCATTTCTGCCTTGCCTTATGTTCTGTTCAAAGTTAAGACAACACCTTATTGGTTATTAACAACTATTTTCAGAGCATGGACACATCTTCTAAGTAATCTTGTTTTACATAGAAGCCTATGGGACACTGTTTATTTCAAAGAGGAAACAAATGATCAAAATATAAAGTAAACTAGCTAGTAGACACATTATATATTGTTTGACATTGCCAACTTTTTAGACCCTTGTCATCCCATTAGTATAATATAAACAAAATTTTGTATTTTCTTTTTTTTTTCCTTTTTTGGTCCCGTATTCAATTGAAAACTGTATGTTAGAGCTTTTAAAATTTTACAGTTGATTTTAGTACTGTAATTTTATTGAAAGCAAACACTACTTCCTGCTTCCAAAGATTTTTGCTTGGAGATAAAACAATATTATTATTATGTAACAATTATCCGTGAGTTCAAATAGAAATGCAACAAGAAAAAAATTTAAGTAAAAACTTCCACCACTCAGCAACAAAGAGGAGGTCCAAATGTCTTTGGCGAGATGCGAGAGCAGTGTGTCCTCTAGGAGTGTCGTCAGTGACACAGAGAGCACAAAGTTGTAGAGGCACATCCATGTAGAGGCAGAAATGACAGTGGTGTTGTTAAAATAACAAATAAGATTATATGTTTAACAAAAGGACAATGTATAGACCTGTTTTATATAGGAAAGGTAACCCTGAACGACTTCTGTTGCGATCTATGTTATTTAGGAACATATATATATATATATATATATATATATATATATAGGAATATATATTTGTTAACTTGACCTTCTAGGGGTAAGAGGGGGTCATTGAGGAGGAGGGGCATGCCTCCAATATAATGACAGACAAGAACCAAATTAGGAGTCCTAGTAGCTTGTTGTTGACAAACTGTAGAAATAACTTTTTTATTGTGTGGTGCTCAACAAATTTTGTGTGATTGGTTAGATAGTTGAAATGGAGCTTAGACGAAAATTCAGAATGAAAGACTCACCTTCACCGTCTCCACCTTCCAATGACTCTTCTGTGCCTCTCCTGGCCTTCCAAACAGCATCCTGTCCGTCTGATTCTCCATCCAATCGCCTTCCGACGCCTTTCTTTTAAAGGACCTTAAACTGTGTTCATCTTCGCTTGTCAGCTGTGCTCATCCCCACCTCCACCATCTTCCTTCACCTCTACTCCTGGCTTCCTCGCTCCCTGGCCGCCAATCCACCACCAGTGTCGGATCAGGGGGAAGACATCCCTAAATCTAAGCCTTACAAATGATCATCTTAGCTCATGTCATTCTCAGCATTCATGTCTACCTCCCAGGTCTGAGCGCCAAAGAAATAACCATGTAATTTCACATAATTAAAACTTTTCTAATTGCCATTCCTTTTCTTTGTGAGTCTTTTCAGATTGAAATGGAGCATCGTTACTGCACCTGCAAATGGTCTAGTGGGAGGGACCTATGAGGTCTTCCTGGAGCTCTGTATTTAACTTCTTGTAGAGTATGAAATATCCTGGCCAGAAATAATTTTGTTGTTGTTTTTGATTAAACGAACAAATATCTCTGTTTTTGTGGGGTATGTAGAGACCTTTAGTGTTGCTGACTATTTGGTATTAATCAGAGACTAAATTTAAGGTGATCACACCTATGAGTAACAAAAGGGTTATGTGGTCCAGTGCCTCATTTGTATTCCTTTTTTTAGGTAAAACATTTATGCATATTTTAAACTTTTTGTCTTATCTGCCCTGCCAATTTTTATTTATTTTTAATTCACATTTCAAATTCAATTATTTTGTTAATCATTGCTACACAAAGTGTCTTCAAAAGTTTATAAGTAGCCAGTGGTAGTACGAAAATGTGGTTGGGTCAATGTTACACTGGAGAGCATTGCAATAAAATTAGGTTTGTGGAGGTAGCAGAATATGATAACGACAGCTTTTCCCTTAAGGCACCCAGCAGTGTGCTTATTTTTCTTCCACCACAGCAAGCCTAAAAAGAAGAGTGAAATTTGCTCTCTACCTTCCCGTAACTCCACCCACTTTTGGGACAAAAACCATTAAAGCATGTCGATCTCTCGACCGCTCCGCTACTCAGAAACTGAATAATATTGCCACAGACATTGTACACATTTAACAGAAATGAACATCAGAACATAAATATAAATAAAGCTAAAGAAAGTTATTTCAGAAACCGCTGGCACAGTTTTTGATGGTGAATTATGTCCTGTATATGTTCTTTCCTCTTATTATTACAAATGTAATGTTCCTAAATAATAGTTATTTAACACAAATTTCTTGAATCTAGCTTGTAGTCAATCTGAACTTTTACAACTTAAAAATCTCATGCTTATCTTCACATTTTGAAAAACGTGAGTATCAAAAAAAAACAAAACAAATAAAGGTAAACAGGACTTTATAGCTTTGGTAGTAGATGTGATGTGATGGTGTAGACATACGATGTAGGCAAAGATGGAGTCTGAAGTCCTAGACTTATTTTTGATCCGTGCATTTTTATTTTATTTTTTGTGTCCCTGTCAACACTCAGCTTTGGCAGTGTACTTTGGCCCAAACCTATGGACTTGAATTTTACTTCAATTGTTTTTTATCTCAGGCCATTCCAGCCATCTTAATGACACGCATTCATTTGGCTTTGAAGGTGGAAGAAAATGTGTTGCTGTTACCACTTTTTCTACATAGCCTTGCCCACCAGGGATTTTTCAACAATCTTTCTTTGTTTTGGATCTTGCATAATCTAAAGATTTTTATATATATTTTTTGTTTTCATTACTGACCGGTAAAGTAAATCCAGCATGTTTCTGTGATTTTTCTAATCCATTGAAGAGTTTTACTTAAAGATTTTTCTTTAAGATTTCATATGTAAAACTACAAATAGGTTTTGACCCCTGTGGCAGTGATACACACAGTGACTGAGCACTAACAAACTATTATTATAAATTGACACACTGCTAAGGGTAATCACCTGGGCATGAGGCAATGACTTTACATCCACCAACAGTTGGCTCTCTGCTATGTCATCAGCTTTATCACTAAGAAGAGCTGAAACAGGCAGAACAGAAAGTAATAATATTGTTTAATTGCCAATAAAACAAACAAACACCATTCAGGATGTTAAGGTTTGCAAGATATAGGAGCCCAGAATGCAGACGAGCAGGCAGCGTGATGGTAAGTGAAAAAGGTTTAATAACAAAAACTCACTCTCAGCAGGAGGCAGGAACAAAACAACAAACGGGCAGGCGAGACAGGCATGGCATGATCAAAAACAAGACATGATCTGAGAAATGTTTCCGCTATGACTAACTGAAGAGGTGTGTATATATGGAATGAAAACCAGGTGGAGCAAGGAGACAGATTAACTTGGAGCAGGTGAACCAAATAAACTAATTGACAGACAGAACAAAACGTGGCTGTGGCAAAAACAGAGACTCTAATATACAAACAAAACCAAACTTGACAAAACATGAACAAGACTAAAACATGACCAGAAAAATAATAAACAGAACCATGATTCAAAACTTGAGCAGTGAAAAACATATAAGGAAAAAACCCGAAACCAAAAACCAAACAACCCCAAATCATAACACAGGAGACTCTCCATCAACTGATAAATGAACCAACTTAGGAAAGCAGCATGTTGCCAACCTTGCACCTTCGTAATGAAACGTATCATTCAGTCAGCAGTGACAGAATGTAATATATGTGACACGGGGACCGTGTACAATCAATACAAAAATTTCACCCTGCCAGCATTTGTCCTTTAATTGACATTTTGGCAAATGTTAGATGAAAGGAACATTCAGAGAAGCAGAATCAAAGTAACTAAAGCAGCTCCTTAAATAAGAATAGCCTGGATTGTTGCACTGCGCACTGCTATTGGATTTTAAAGCATTTTTGTAAATTTCAGATCCCAAGACATAGTTCAGAAGCACCAAAACTGCAGTGTAACTTAATTGATGCTTATTCAGAAAAATGTATATGAAAACAGAGAAAGAACGCATGTGGTGGTTTTTGACATGGGCTCACCACCCAATTTGCCAATCCCCTGGTTACCCTCTGCTTTGTGCATAGTGTAAGCTTTGTAAGAAAATACGGACAAGTACGAAATGACACTGAACAATGACACCAAAGTGGCATGTGATTTAAAATAAAGTTATTTAGTACCTATGTACCTAATTTAGTTTGATTAATCTAGTGTAACCAAATAGCAATATTCGACACAATAAGCTACGTTTTTCAACTCAATAATTTTTGGTGGATGACTGAATCAGTAAATTGATATAAGTCTGAACTTAAGCAATCACACCAGACATAGACAGAAGTATATAACAGTGCATAAAAGGCAGCAAAAGCCAACGCAAGTGGCCAGTTACATCATAGTTTATATGTTTAGCTCTTACACTATTATGGCCGTCTAAATATTGCATCTTTAGCGATATTGTACATATTTGTATCTACAATATAGAAAAGCATTGAATGACACGGGTATGTGTGTTTTTTTTGCGTTATTTTGGTGTTAAAAATATCGACCTGATGATGTTTGAGAACTCCAAAAATTGTTAAGTTTCATGTTTATCTAAATATCACATTTTGTAAGTAATTCTTGCATTTTCCTTACCATTAAGAGGAATCAGAGGATTGTCTATTGGGTACACTGTTGGTGGCTTACCCTTTGGTGGAAGTATCATTGATTCCGGTTCTCTTCATTAATTATTCCTATACCAAAACACATCAACATTCAATACATTTTATCTTGAGTGAGCAGACATGATAAATGAACTGAGACAACTGCAGTGTTTTTTAGACCAACACACAGAACCAGAAGCGTAATTAACAACACAACAACACTTTGATGAGCTTCCTTTGCCAAACTTCAGTATCTGCAGGCTAGTGATGAATTGAACATTAAAAGGCCGGCTTTGCAGCTCTGAAAGAAATTGCTGAATACCAGCACTTAGTGAAACCTGCAAAATATCCTCACATACAAAAATAATCTCTTGTTACAGGTTTATCAAAGTTGTGTGTGCTCAGGCCATCAGTGGTTGGTTTTACACTTTTTGAATCAGATTATTTGAATATATAGTATAAGGAATATTTATGCCATGTAAGAGTTTGATGTATTAAAAAAAATAACAAAAATCTGTTTTTGGTGTGACTTTTAGATGTATGGTGTTGATATATTTACCTTTTTCATATAATTCCAGATTACCAAATGCAAGGTTTTGTCACATCCACAGTACTATACAATTTGTATTTTTTTAATCAAGTTTTATAAACTTTTGTTAGATCACAGACAGATATTTGAAGGGCTGCCAAAAAGCTGAAATAAAAAATGAGCACAAGTAAATTAGGTCAATTAGATGAATAAAACATTACACTTTATTTTTATTTTTTTAATTGTTCTGCTTCCTACTCCAATATTCCCCCAAACTACATTTGCTTTTTGAAGAGGAAGGGAAGGATTTTTTTTTTTTTGCCAAAGCCTTCTGAATAACACAGTTAACTTGGTTTACACAAAGGCCATAAGTTCATCCATGCAAAAATAACTGCTATTGAACTGCTTGGTAGATTGAACGACTGCTGACCTTTTGTGAGCCACGCCCAAACTCACACAGCTTATTATAAGCACTCTTGAGAAGGAACAAGGCATTAAAAAAAAAAAAAACATTCAACAAATCATTTCACATTAAGCCTGATTAAATTGTGTTTATTAACAAAGTTTTCAAAATTGCTATCCATAACGAAGGCAAACACCGAGGCAGAGTGAGACAGTTTCAAAATAATTGATTTTCTGTTCTGTTTTCTGTTCTGTTGTGTAGTATAAGAAGCCTCTGGCCCAAATATGTCACACTATATTCACATTTTATGTTTCCTTTTCCCTCACTTACATTGGCAGGACACCCGTTCAGTCCCAGCTGGCCCAATACAATGTTGTCTACTGCTGAAAGAGTACACACCACATGCCAGCTGTTTAGCCTCTGGAGTTATCTTGTTTAACTTTTGCTAAATTTAAATAAAATTTAACATCAACCTAGAAGGGTATTTTAAGCCACGAAATTGATTACTGAAACACTATCCAGTTGAGCCGTCTGTTTCTAGGTTTGTCTTCACAGAGAAGAGGTTTTTGGTAGGGTGCTCAGGTTAGCTGAGTGTATAGCCCCCCCCCCAAAAAAAACAAAAAAAAACATCTGTTGCTCTCTTTCAACATTTTTACTAACAAAGTTTTAAGTAATCAAAATGCTGCTCAGACTGTGGACAAATGTAGGCCAAAACTCTGCTGAATAACAACTAGCTCGAAATGTTCACAAAAACTAACATCCTTCCCCAGTTTGAGCTAAACTGAACAACTTAGGTAAGGGTAAGTTAAATATAGTAGAAATCAAGACTGCCATGTAAGAATGTATTGATGGTAAGAGATTTGGTTAACAGGATATGTGTACTCTGCTAAAACTGTTGTCCCCCTGGCTTGCTTTATTTGATGAATAGAGCCAGGATTTGCTGACTGTTCACATCACAATGTGGCTATAGAAAACTGCCAGCACTGACAAGGTTGAGCCAAAGTACAGCTAAATGTGTCTGTGGACTCCAATGCTCCTGGTGACTTTAGAGGAACATACAGTAGGTAGCTTCACGTGCTTTTGTGAGTCATTTAAGGCCTTCACTGTTTCATATTGTTTTTGTTTATGACATTTCTGGAAGATTTCGTAGTGACTGTGTCAGTCTCTACCCACCCTGGGGATGTTTTCTACCATTTTTGACAACTGATAATTTAAAGTAATTACTTATAATCTGCTTATCTACTCAATGCACTGATTTGACCTTTAACATATAAGAATTGCTTTCCTCCTTGTGGGCCATTTTTCCAAATTAGCCAAAGTAACCTTTTATCCTATGTTGATAGTGTTCTGGAATCTTCATGATATAGATGTTTTAATGACCATGGTGCCCAAACACATGTAGGCATAGGCACTAGGGGTGTAGAGGTCTAAGACACTCTCCTATTGTGCCGGACATCTTAAATAAGACACCTATGTCTGTTTTTCATATTGCTGATATGTGGCCCTGTTGCAAATTGGTTAAAGGTCTGAGCATTTGCAGCCTACACCTCAATGCTGTGAAGTTTTCTACTGTATTTTGTCTGATTTAGAGGGATGCAAGACTGTTATGACACTTAAAAGCTGAGAATTTGTTTACCTTTTCTCATCCAAGTGAACAGATTATGTTGAGCCAAAGTGATTTTTGTGCAATACTGGATCAAACCAACTCTGAGGTGAAATTAATCAATTATTTGTAATATGTATTTCTTGCTTGGTCGGATACAAACTTTTCTGGAACTTTCAAAATAAATTGCATTAACCGACTTCCAGCACAACTTAGGAAAGGGGGGTAACAGCGGACTTCCCGTGAGGTCTCTGCCCGTATAAAACCCCCACCTTTCCACTGAATTGATCTCTTCCACCCGGACCCCTCTGCGGAGCTGGCAGGAGAGACACAACGCGCGTGGTTTTATTCAGCAGATCATTCTTTAAAACATTATTTTGTTAAAATAATATTGTATCTGATCTTGCATTGTGAATGGTGGTCTAAAGGTTTGCTGATTATTGTCTAAGTAGGTTCCAAGACTAATTTAACTTCCTCCAGATTCTTCAAGATAATCCTTGGTTCTCAAACATAAACATTGTATGGTAATGTTGCATCACTCTTCCGGTCATGGTTTTCAACCATCTTTAATCAACTTGTTTATATTGTACATAGTCCATTAGTCTTCCATATTCTTTAAGTCTCCTTGGTAGTTTAGTTGGATTGTTTTAGCATAGTGAAGAGTTTGTTGATTGAAATATGTTTGACTTTGAGTTGACTTATTTTTGTTAATAAATTCTTGTATTTTAAGAAATTGTGTGAATTCATTCCATGTGTGTGCAGAGTTTTGCTGTTCAATAATGTCAGAGCTTGGCTCACCCTTTTCAATGTGGCCCTAATACCACCACCTTACTGAGCTGGTATTCACAGGACAACCCTTAACAGACCGAAATATTATTTGATAAAATATTAAGGTATTAATATTAAATAATATATTCAGATTCATAGTCACAACATATATATATATAATATATATATATATATATATATATATATATATAATATATATATATATATATATAATATATATATATATATATATATATATATATATAATATATATATATATATATATATATATATATATATATATAATATATATATATTATATATATATATATATAATATATATATATTATATATATATATATATAATATATATATATATATATATATATATATATAGACAATTTGTTTGTCATTTGCTTTTTTTGTGGTTTTATGTAACCTCCCTCACCCTTCTGCATTTCAGCCACAGCTGCCCGACCCTTTTGTCAGTTTTCCTTTTACACATAATTGGTCCTTACACACATGGTTGATTTAACAAGATGTGGGCTACATTTCTTTTAAATGAATAATGTCAGCTATGCAACAAGGTGAATATCCCATCCCCTCCCAATTGTGGAGCATATTTGCCCTGAGACATGTTAAGAAATATATAAAACAGATAATAACAAAAGCATGTCTATCTATACACGTGAAAGTGTCTCTTTTATGAAATGGTCTTATTTTGCTAATTTGGAGAGTCAGAAAATTTTAAAGTGGTCAATTATTTCTTAAATTGTAAAAATGCTGGACTGCATGGTGTTGCAGTTGGTGGCACTGTTGCCTTGCAACAAGAAGGTCCTGGGTTTGACTCCTGGCCTGGATGGAGTTTGCATGTTCTCCCTGTGCATGCATGGGTTCTCTCTGAGTACTCCGCTTCCTTCCACAGTCCAAAAACATGACTGTTTAATGGACTGTTTATTGGGGTTTCTTGGTCTCTTTAAATTGCCCTTAGGTATGAATGGGTGTGTGCGTTGTTGCATGTCTGTGTGTTGCCCTGTGATGGACTAGTGACCTGTCTGGGGTGTACCCAGACTGGTCACTAGTCTGGGTACACCCCAGATAGGCACCAGCTCCCCCGCCACTCTGTATGGAAGAAGTGGGTATAGAAGATGGATGGACTTAAATTAAATTAAATTGTGATACATACATGTATGTTAAACTTTGAGTGGAACTTGACTTTTTATTTGGTATAGTGATTACATGTTTGAAACCTTGAAGTTGAAAGCAGCTTTAGTCAGGAAATAGCATTTTATCTTCAAGCATAGTTTTTGATATTTTTGGTCTCCCCAGGTCTTAAGAATGTGGTGAAAAAAAATCTAATTCATTTTTATTAATGGTCGCCTAAAATGTTGAATCTGTTGCGTTATTCCGAGTCAGCTTCTGAGTGGTTGATCAGTATCTCATTTCCATTGCTTTAATGGAAGCTCAAACTCCTAGAGAGCGGCTGAGTCTTAAGACTCTCAAAGAACCAAAAAGAACCTGAACCAGAAATAAATTATCCCGACTGAGTCAACAAGATACCCCATTGGTTTCTCCTGATTTGACTGTGGAAAATGTTTTGTTTGCCCTTGTATGCCTTGCTACATTTGCTCATTTGGTTTAAAATTTTATTTTGTTTTGATTTTGACTGATTCATTTATTACTTTACAACTACATGAAAACTGGCTTATGTAACTCAAATAAATTGCATCCACTAACAAGAGATCACAGGTCATTTTGCTTTGATAAGTTGTAATATAAAAGCCTCAAAATGTAATGATATTTCTTTTACTATTTATCTTCACAGTTCATCAAAATGCTTAAATAATAAAATTGATATGTCAAGGTTGAGTTAATGGGTACGAAATAGTTTCTGTATGAAATTAAAATAAGGTTAGGACAAAATGGCTAAAGTAATTGATGAAGGAATTACTTCCCCCCAACCTGTTTTTGTGCATGCGTTTTCTGAGTGCCACTGATGCACAGCTCAACACGTATGCATTTATAAATGTTGTTCTCATATTGCCCGTTAAACAATTAAAACTGTTATAGGCACTATGAATTGTGAATTTTTTTTTTTAACTATTTCTATCCTTCTAATCCCAACAGAGACCATGACGACTGCCACTTCCCCTATTCTATTGAAATGGGACCCAAAGAGTCTTGAAATCCGCACCTTGACTGTGGAGAGGCTTCTGGAGCCCTTGGTCACACAGGTAGATTAAGAAAGCACTCAATTTAAATGGAAAAGGGTTCTGGCAAAATGAATCCTGGTTTTCCAAACATGCAGCGGCACTGAGAATATGTGTTAACAATAAGCAAAAGAAGTTTAATTCAAACTACAGTTTACATTTTTCTTATTCTTAAATTTGAAAGTAAGCAGCTTTTTACTCTATGAAGAAGCAGTGAGTTACTTAAAATGCAGTTCCATTCAGTTTCCACCTCACTTTTCTTCCATAATCTCTGAGCCTTAATAGAGTTTCTCCTTTAATTGACAGGGGTACTTTATGTAAGATAGATGAGTAATGGTTGCTGGAGGACAGAATAATAAAATCTACATCAACTCCCAAAAGTAAATGATGATCAAATGATGAGGAGAATGTTTTCTAAACACCCTGGCTAGTGTTGCATATATTCATACAATCTAGCAAACCACAGACTGCAACATAGATTTAAAAAGAAAAAAACAACAACAAATATGCAGTTTGTTACAAATTAAGTTAGGGATGCACGCTTATATTCTTAAATTTGAACAGTCATTAGAATCTAAAAATGACTAGGATATAAGACCTTAGATCATTTTGAAAAAACATCAGTCTTTTTTTTTAATGGCATGCAGTAATTCTGAGCTACTAACAAAATTACCATTAGACGTGGGGTCCTTGGTGGGAGACAATAGCTACCAGAAAAAAGACTGGTTCGCTTTTTGTTATCCCTGTAACATTTCCTTTTTGAAAACATTCAAACGTGGAATCCATAGCCACAGCTACTTCTTCACTGCCACAGCACATTAGCAACATTTACTGCAAGTTTTCATCTGAAACACATGAAACAGTCGTTAAATTTTTTTTGTAGTTTTAAGTCAAAAAGCTGTTTCTAAATGTAGTTCTTGTTAAGAATAATGTGGGTTATTATTGTGCACATGAGCCTTGCCTTTTCTGAAATGTGTTGAGTTTCAGTGTTAAAATGCATTGTTTTTATTGCCCTGACACTTTGAGATACAGTATATAAGTTTACCATGTATGTGTAAAGGCTAAATAATGCACCCCATCCATATTTTCCAGTTTGCATACTAATTTTTGTGCACATAAAGTAGCGTGCGTAATATTTAAAGGGGACTGAGTAACTACAGAATTGTTTTTAAACCACTTTCACATAACTCATAAATCTCAAACCCTGTTTCTATACACTAATAATAGATAAAGATTGCTCTGCAGGACATAATGTCTCTATCCCTGTCTGTGGGAGACATGATGTTGACAGCGCTGAGATTACTGAGTGTACCAGCAGCCTTCCCCAGCGGTCTGATGTTCTTTGGTAGACTTCAAATTGCTTTTTATTTTTAATCATATCCCCTTATTTCAACCTGGTGCATGATTCCTCCAATGTTATCTAGAGATCCATTCTCTCTTTCATCTATTTGGCTTTGCTGCTCCTTTTGTAAAACAATGTTTTTTTTTTTCAGAAAACCTTATCCATTTACAGTTTTTGAAAAGGTTGTAACTTGGATGAGGTGGATAAATAACATTTTTAGTTTATATGTGTTTGTCGACTTTCTGCTGAAGGATGTTTCCGTTTTGCTTACATGAATTGTTCTGTTTAACATATAATTTTTCCTTTTTTTTCCTATGTATTCAATATTCTGTTAAGATCTGCATCTTTGGCTACCTAGTCAGTGTATTCATCCATCCGTTGTCTATACTCGCACTATCCTTATGGGGTCTCAGGGGGCCTGGTGCCTATCTCAAGCAGTTATTGTTCAAGAGGAAGAGGTAAACTCTGGACAGGTCTGTGTATAGGCCTGGAAATCATATCCATATGTCAGGACTTGGCCATTTATTTGACTCTGTCACAAAGAAAAGACATAAAAAATTAAAACAAGCAGACAGCATGAAAAATGATTTTAATGACTCTAACTTACAGCTGCCTTGTGCCTTTTCATGGTGCCTTGTGTTAGCCACATTCGATCTTTGTTCCTATTCAGTGGTCATCAGACTGACAGGTAACTAATTGCATGTCAAGGGAAGAGAAGTTGATCAGTTTTTTTTTTCACATGGCAATGCTTGACTGCCTTTACCCCAATTTTATGTTGAAGAACATTTTTGATTAAATAAATATCTTCACATTAACATCTTTAATTTTTTTTTGGTAGAAAAAACGTTCTACATCTACAGATTATTAATGAAGGCTTTCAGACAAGTCTGTTCCTTTTAGTCTTATAGCTGTGTAAAGTTTATAGCAGGCCTGTATTTTTTTTCAAAGTATATTGTACTAACCATATATTTTTAGCTCTTTAAATAATAAAACAAATTTATAGATATTATTGTTTTTTTTTAACTTCTACCTTTTTCCGAAATAATGCCAACATCCATTTCTGACACAGCCACATGGATAAAAAAATCAGTTGTAGTAGTTTATTTTTTAGATTATTTTATAAGAAATGCGAAGTATGTATTATGATTCTTTTCTAATAAACTTGGATAATTCAATATGTTTGGATAAACAGGTTTGCTTTGGGAGGACAAACAGACTCACCCTAACACTGGTTGAAATTGCAGTCTTATTTATCATGACCAAGTTTGGCAAAGACCAGCCAGAGAACCTGGTTGGTCTATAGATAAAACTGAGGATCTTACTTTATTGCTCTTTGTACAAGAAGCCTGTCTGTGATAGAGTAAACATCTTCCATACCGTTGGCAATAATACTACTTTTTCTTTAAAGTTTCATGAAATCAGCCTTTAGAGGCAGGTGAAAAATTGCCACAGTGGTTCGTAACTCGTGTCCTTATTGGGTAAGGTTTAGACATGTTCTTGGCCCAACTAATCTGATCCAACTGATTGATTTTCCTTCTCAGCATATCATATTGTGTGGTAGAAGTAGGACAGTGGGCTGTAAAGACACAAGCTTAGGAGCACTGGTTTAAGGCTTCTTTTCATTAACTGCAAACAATAGTGTTATACCCCCATCACACACCATATATAAACTCACACATGCTTCATGGAAACTTATGTAAAGTTCACACAATAAATAATCTCATGCTACGGCATGCATACACTCTATCAGCACTTATTAATATTCTCTCCTCTCAGCAGACTTGGAGTGGCTGATTCTGCAGTCGGGTCCTTAGGGAGTTGGCTCTGTCTTTGCAATATCTTCAAATAATCATTTGACCAATTGGAATCATTTATAGAGCCTTCACATTTGAACTCAGCCCAAGTTGGTCAGACAATCCTTAATTACAGATGGCAGCACTGTTGCATTGCAGCAGAAAAGTTTGGGGTTCGAATTTAAGAATGTTGACTTTCTGCATGGATTTTGCATGCTGTCTCCATGATTGTGGGGATTCTCTTCGGGCACACCGGCTATCTCATACAGCTCAAAAACATGACTTTTAGCTTAAATGATTACCGTATTTTCCGCACTATAAGGCGCACCGGATTATAAGGCGCACCTTCAATGAATGGCCTATTTTAGAACTTTTTTCATATATAGGGCGCACCGAATTATAAGGCGCATAGAATAGAAGCTACTGCAGTCAAACGTTTGACTGGGGTTGCGTTATGCATCCACTAGATGGAGCTGTGCTAAAGAGAATGTCAACAAAACAGTCAGATAAGTCAATCAGTCAAACTTTATTAATACACTACAAACCAGCGTTCTGATAACTCCATTCACTCTCATGGTAAGGTCTCCTCTACATAGAATTATATTGAATAGAGCCAACCGCACGTTAGGAATGCATTGGAGTCTATGAAGTTGAAGTTGAAATCAAACGTTATTTAAAACGTGAAAGGGAACTTTTCCCTGATTCAGTAAACACGTAAAAGAAACAGTTTGATGCACTAAATCAAACGTTAGTACTGTTAACCTTTCCTGTTTCTGTCCCCTGACCGTAGTCTGATGACACAGGGGAGACGCTTTCTCCACGGCCGAAGTTACTAGTTTCCTCGGGGTTAACTCCCTCACTCATACATTGCTGAGTTGAGCATGAAGAAACAGCATCAAAACACTGAGTTGTTGACGAGATTCGGGGTTCTTTTTAATGACTTTGCAGCACGTAAAAACACAAGGCTTACAGACTCATACACCGCTGCTCCGGTCGCCGTCTCTACCCACCCCACACACACAATAATACCGACGTCACTCCTTCACTCTTGATTCTCAGCTACGGCAGCACACAGCGCCACCTCTGTCCGGAGGAGTAATGTCAACATCTTCCATACACACACACACGAAACATACACCCCACACACTGAGCTTCTAATCACATATAGTTCAGGCAATTCCTGCAACAGTACATTCAAACATTATACACACACAAGTGGTGTTGGACTAGGAGTAAGCAAAGTACAGGTGTTTACCGCTATTACTTCGGCGACGCCCCTGACTACGGTAGCCCTAATGCTGCAAGCGGTGCGGCTTTGTAGTTTACCAGTCGTACTGAAACATTTTGACAGAGCGCCGTGTACAACCAGTATGGATCAACCAATTAACCAATTGATCCATATATAAGGCGCTCCGGATTACAAGGCGCACTGTCATTTTTTGAGAAAATTAATGGTTTTTAAGTGCGCCTTATAGTGCGGAAAATACGGTAATCTAAAATTCTATGGGTTTGAGTATTTAAGGTTGTTTGTCCTGTTTGTCACTGTGCTTCCCTGTGATGGACTGACAACCTGTCCAGGGTGTACCTCGCCTTTTGCCCAATGGCCGCTGGAGATGGCACCAGCAGATTTGAGATTTGAAAGCAATACAACAGGATACCAAAGTCTGTGAATTTTTTAGAAGTACTTTTTTATTCAATAATCTATGCAAAATAAACAATGTTTTATTAATTAGTGTCAAAAGCTTTCCTTGAAAAGTATTTGCAATTTAAATGACTCTCATGTTCATATGTCCTTGTTTGTCTAAGAAGCAACCTGTGCCTGTGTTGTTTGCTCATTATCTATCCTGATATAAACAGACTTTACCTGCAAGATTTTTCTGCAGGACAATTAGCAAGGAAGAAAAGCCAAACCACTCAGATTTAAAGAGTCAGTGGTGGTGTAAACTACTTAAACTCCTTTAGTCTTGTTCTTACACACAAACACCAGAGAAATCACTTAAAAAAAGTTTTTATTTTATAACATTTGACTCATTTCATGTTTTCTTGTGATTCTTGCTGAAATTAAAAATCAAAACAAAGACAATATTAAAGATTATTATTTATTATCAGTTCAATCATTATTGTTTGTACATCAGAATTTGGCTGAAATGGTCAGTCCTAGCAATAGCAGTCAGATGCATTTGCCTCCAACAGCTGAAGATTATTTCTATATAAAGAACTGCTTCAAAACTAATGGCAGTTTTTTTCCCCATTAGCCTGCAGATATGCTGCTCTTTTCTATCCTACCCAGTACTCACACTGTCCTCCTTTCTTAGTCTACTTGTGTTGTTTGTAAGGAGTTCACATCTTCTGGGAGAAGTGTGCACCATGTTTTGCCCACAATAAACTCCTCTTAGGAGCAGATGAAATGGAATGGGTGTTGCAGGAATTTAGTTCACACACCTGGCTGCAGAGCTTGTCCCTCCTCCCCCCCTTTACCATGTAAGGGGCCACAAATCCACTTTTGAGTTGTCTCCCAAATACTTCTTGGTGCTATCCTTTTCCCTGTCGTACTTAAACACTGTTCATCAGCATGGATATCTCAATACACTTCTTTTAAGAAGAGAGAAAGAGAGAAATTATAAGTGTTATATAATTTTCATCAACAGTTAGTTGATGAAAATTGGATATATGCTGGTATCAAAACTCATGGGTCTCCCCTCTCGTTAATTGTTTGTTAGTTTCACCTTTATTGTTTGTTTTTGCTCTGCTCTGTTATAGTATAACAATAAGCATTGTCACTTTGTGTTTTTCAGCATAGGTAGGATTGAGAAATAAGAGGGATTTAAATCCTGAGTGAACAGCATTGTAAGTGATGAATGGTTTCAGCATGAAACATTGTCCTCTCCTGTCTCTTGTCAAACTATTGAGTGGTCTTAAGCTCTCATTCCACAGCTGTAAATGACCATCATCCTCCAGAATGTACTCAAATGTGTTGCATTTGGTAATGATGAGAGATTTTGACATAGTTTGTTTTTGGCCATGTTTTGTTGGTTCTCTTTGTTAATTTGTTTTACAGTGTCTTGCAAAATCATTTATACAAGTAACTGTTTCATATTTTGTCTTATAAAAACCACAGAATGCTATGATTTTATTGAAAGTTGTAGTGACAGACCAAGGTTTTTATAGTTTAGCAGTTTTTATTTTTATTTAGGGTGTATTCACACCAGGAAAGTCATTTGGTCCGGACTAAAAGCGAACTTTATTTTTTTCATTTGGTGCAGTTTGTTTTCACATTGTCCTTTTTGCAAGTGAACTATTACTTGTAAACAAAGCCAAGCGGGTGATGATCATTGTTCCCATTGGACAGATATGACGGGGCGGGACAGAACACAGACCCGGAAATGTCGGAAAACAGTTGTAGACGTGCTGCGTGCAGCACCTCTGTTCTGCATATTTGTGTCGTTACTACAGCTGCAATATTATTGTGAGGGTGAAGAGCAGCTCATTCAACACAGACTTTGAAATGTTCCATTTATAATGTTGGAACCCCGTCGGAGAATGCGTCCGGAACGCTGACGTTCTCTACGTGCCTTGTCCCACAATAAGCCAGTAGCGTTGCTAAGCAACACACAGTTTATCAGGTATGATTACCTTACAACACACACCTTTGCTACCGGCTACGGTGGCTTTTTAGGAAATTATCGTACACTTGTCATAACCAAAATAACAAGTCTGTTGATGTGTTGAATAGCGTCTAACAGACACTCGCAGCTTTGTGGAGTCAGACAGAATAGATTTATCAACAGCTGCAGCCCCACAGTGCCGGGCTCTGCTTCTTCTTTTCTTTTTTTTTTCTTTTCCTCAATCATGGGCGCGCGCAGTGGACTATTCAGCCAATCATGGCCGTTGGTCTGAGGCCAACGCGTGAGTTCACATGAGGTCACATATAGAAAAGCACGATCGGCTGGAATTTCCAGCATTTGTTTCCGAATCCGGACGCAGATGCCTTCAAGGTTCATAAAAAAACTCCGACAGACTTTGGCGATAGGCTGATGACGACTGATTACAACCACACATTCACGGAATGGTCAAATTATTGTACATTTGGCCTTTTTTAGGAATATTGATCGTACATCGTACAGAGAGCAAAATTATCGTACAAATATGATAATTATCGTACACCTGGCAACACTGTATGGTCACCACAAAACCCTTGTTTTTCCTCAAATTTGGACTCAATTGGATGTACCTGCCATCTGCTGGCGGAATGCGGCACAGCAAGGAAAAAAACCCAACAATAACTGGATATTAGACATCATAATGCATGAGACACACAAACGAAAACTAAGCACATTATTTATTGTTTTTTGCAGGGATTTTTTAAAAGTAAGACATAGTTACAAGAAAAACATAAGAACACAAGGTTGTTGTGCATGGAGTAAGATCTGCCTTCTGTTTCTGCAAACAGGTTAAAGATTGATTAAGTAATATATATGTTTAGTGGATAGCAACCTCTTCTGTTTCTCTGGCAAAATATTCAGAAACATTTGAATTGAACAAAGAGCTTTGAGATGTTACCATGCATATTATAGTTGTTGCAAAGAATCAATGTTATAGCCAAGAGATAAACAAGGACAAATTTCATAATAAAGTTTTTGTTTTAATGTACTAATTAATTTCTGACAATAATTTGGAATATAATTTGCTTTGAGCTTTTCACGGAAAGTGTAGAAATGATCGGGACCTGTTTCAATACTGTTCTCTCCTTTTGCTCTTTGGAGGCTGTGACTGAAATAGATTAACTGAAGAATTTATCACAGCATGTATTATTTGTTGTGCTTTAATAATGGGCTGGGAGGAACCCTGAAGGGTGGAGCTGGCAGTCAGTGCTGGATGTTTTAACACCCTTTGTTTTTATACCATTCAAAATTGGCTATGACTTTTGGCTGGCACCAGACAAACAGAGTTTCGAGTTATGGGGCTTAACATAAAGTGGGGTGGGGGTATGGTTGGAGAGGGGATTAAGGCCTCATGCTGCATCACTGTCATAATCCATTAAGCTAGCGGAAAAGGAGTCGGCCCGGACCTCAAACAGCTTTCAGAAGCAGGAAGGAATGCTATACTTCTTAGAAAGTTCATTAAAGCCACTGGAAAGTCACTCTCTGAATTGGGTAAATTAAGACGAGTTTGGGGAGTAATCACTATGTGAATGTGGCAATATTGTGATATTTCCATTCAGGCACCATTAAATATGTGCTTAGCAAGTCAGGTTTAACCCAGGAATAACCTTAATGCTGGTATAATCCTATACTGCAGACATCTTAACTAGAACAGGTAGGAGAGAGACAGGTGTGTTAAAGAGGGATGCATTCTACTTGCTAAAGCTTCTGATTGGACAACACTCTACGGAACAAGTTTGCACTAATACAGAACTGCACTGGAGTAATAGCTAATACACACGAGCTATTCTAACTATTTCAAATTAAATGACTGACATGAAATGGAGTTGTATTAGTTCATCGGTGTAAAATGCAGAAGGTGCGTGATGTTGTTCCTTCTGGTCTGTAGGTTGCCAGCCTTGTGTGTTGTTTGGGTCACAGTAAGTAATTTCGTTATGATGCTGCTGCCCTAACAAAAGGTTTCAAACTAAACTGCACTCTCCTAACTCGCTAATCCAGGGATATTCACGTGTATTTACTTCTTTATGTTTCTAAATAATTACCTAATACTAGTATGCATACTCAAAAGAGACAGGGCAGACTGTGTAGTGTGGTACATGCTCTCAGATGAACAACATATACACAGATCAGGCATAACACCATGACCATCTGTCCAATAGCAGATCCTATAGGTCCTGGAAGCTTGGAGATGGGGCCTCCAATGGTTGGATTTATTTCTCCAGCACATCCCACAGATGTTCCATGCTGACTGGGTAATAAGCCTACACTTTTTAAGTTTCAATTGTTGTGCTCCTCAAACTGCCTTAACATTAACCAGGTAAAAGAGGTCTTTATGGAATCTCGTTTTCCTTAAAGGTTTTATATAGTCTGCAGCAATGCCTTGGTACATGACACATGTCAAAATAACATCCGCATGGATGGTGACCCAATGTTTCCCAGGTGAACATTGCCTAATGCATAGCATTGTTTCTGCCAGCTTGTCATCTTCACATGGTTCTTTTTGGTGCCATGTGTTCTCTGGGAAAGCAATGCACCTGCTCACAGGCCCACTGTTGATATTTTCAACAGTAGTCGGATCAGAGTCGGCATGCTGACTGATCTGCAGCCATCCAGCTATATATGGAACAAATTGCTGTATATTCCAACACCTTTCTATCACAGCCAGCTTTAACTTGTTTTGCAGCTTCATCTACACTAACTTGTCTTTTGGAATGAGCACACCAAAGCTAAACATTGCTGACTGAGAACTATTTTTTTTAAGGAGATGCTCCAACCTAGTCTTCTAGCCATCACAGTTTGCCCCTAGCTCAAATCCATATGCTTGTCCATTTTTCCTGCTACTAACACATCAACTGTGACAATAAAATATAAATTTGCTGCCTACTATATCCCACCAATTAAAAGTTACCATGAAAAAGAGACAATCAGTGTTATTTTCTTCACCTGTCAGTGGTCATAATGTTATGGCTAATAATTTTCTATATTTATTTTTCCTCATTCTAAACTGCAATACCAGGGTACACTGTGCCTTTTGTGTAGTGTTGCATCTTGATTATCTGACTTTTCTTACTTATTTTCAACATGAAGTAATTGTTCCTTTCATAAGCCAAAAAGTGTCACACCAACTTCTGGTCCCCTACTGACACATTTCACAAGTGCAAGTAATTTCTAAATATCATAGCTCTTAAAGTTTCCTTAAAGGCTGAGGTGTACTGTTCACGGAAATCAGAATCAAAAAGATAAGTTTTAAACATCCCAAGGAGCACTGTGCAAGCAATCATATTGAAATGGAAGGAGTATCAGACCACTGCAAATCTACCAAGACCCGGCCGTCCTTCTAAACTTTCATCTCGAACAAGGAGAAGACTGATCAGAGATGCAGCCAAGAGGCCCATGATCACTCTGGATGAACTGCAGAGATCTACAGCTGAGGTGGGAGAGTCTGTCCATAGGACAACAATCAGTCGTACACTGCATAAATCTGGCCTTTATGGAAGAGTAGCAAGAAGAAAGCCATTTCTCAAATATATCCATAAAAAGTCTCGTTTAAAGTTTGCTACAAGTCACCTGGGAGACACACCAAACATGTGGAAGAAGGTGCTCTGGTCAGATGAAACCAAAATAAAACTGTTTGGCCACAATGCAAAACGATATGTTTGGCGTAAAAGCAACACAGCTCATCACCCTGAACACACCATCCCCACTGTCACTGTGGCAGCATCATGGTTTGGGCCTGCTTTTTGTCAGCAGGGACAGGGAAGATGGTCAAAATTGATGGGAAGATGGATGGGGGCCAAATACAGGACCATTCTGGAAGAAAACCTGTTGGAGTCTGTCATGTTCAGTTAACCTAAAATACTTATAACATCACTGCGAGGAGAACGGACAGAGATGTGCTTTCAGTTACAAATCTCCTACCGCTCTGAAAACACATCTCTCCAACACCTCTTTTTATTATCCTTAGGGTGGTCCCTAGTTACATGAACGTTGCTGCTCTTAAAGGGTGGGGAACAACAGTAGCAACGTGACATAGATCATGTACCCCATTATCTTGTACAAACACACTTGCACAGTCTCCATAATTTTAAGATATGTGCACTTGTTGTTCAGCACAATCAGCCTTCATCTTTATGATGTCCTCAACTGTGACTGCATCATCCCGATCCCACCTTTCCTCATTGCCTGCAAACAACTCATCACATGTTTACTTACACATACAACATGAAAGGTTATAAAGGTCAAATAGTAAAGTTAATAAAGAAGAGGAAATATAAGATAAATCTATATACAATTATTCCAACAGAGTCTGCAAGAGACCTGAGACTGGGGCAGAGATTTATCTTCCAACAAGACAATGATCCAAAACATAAAGCCAAATCTACAATGGAATGGTTCACAGATAAACGTATCCAGGTGTTGGAATGGCCAAGTCAAAGTCCAGACCTGAATCCAATAGAAAATCTGTGGAAAGAGCTGAAGACTGCTGTTCACGAACGCTCTCATCCAACCTCACTGAGCTCCAGCTGTTTTGCAAGGAAGAATGGGCAAGAATTTCAGTCTCTCGATGTGCAAAACTGATAGAGACATACCCCAAGCGACTTGTAGCTGTAATTGTAGCAAAGGGTGGAGCTACAAAGTATTAACGCAAGGGGGCAGAATAATATTGCATGCCCCACTTTTCAGTTTTTTATATGTTAAAAGAGTTTGACACATCCAATAAATTTCATTCCACTTCACGATTGTGTCCCACTTGTTGATTCTTCACAAAAGAATTTGAATTTTATATCTTTATGTTTGAAGCCTGAAATGTGGCAAGAGGTTGAAAAGTTCAAGGGGGCCAAGTACTTTCGCAAGGCACTGTAAAACAGGTGATATCTTGCTTCTTTTCATGGTCCACTAACAGCCTCTCCAGTACTTATAGGATGTTAGTTTTTAAAGCTACTGGCCTCTAGTTATTGTTGACAGATGCATTTTTTTACATGTCAGAGAAAGCAGAATGTATTCCACATCACTTTAATCTAAAACCTGAAGGCTTGGGTAGGGTTAAAGCGGTCATAAACTCATTTTGCTGATCCATACAGGCTACATTTTATTTTTATGGATGGAGCAACAAGGACAGGGGATAGTAAGGATTGATGAACATGTAGTAAAAAAAAAAATCCAAAGCAGACCAATGAGTGGCAGAAAATGTTAAGGCACTAACCCATTTTGTTTATCTTGGTTGAAATGGAACATTTTTTATTGTTCCACATGAAAGGTTTGCAAAATATACTAAAGACTTTGAAACTGTCATTGCCTTAGAAATGCCAGGGAACCAGTGACCACTAAGATAAACACCAGAACAAAAAGTATTGAGAAAATAAAGTAGTCTGCAAATGGTCTTACAACTACTTTGAAAGCAGGTAAGAATAGCAAGGTAATTCCTAATAGTGCTTTGTCAGCTTCCATCTTTTCATTGGTGCCCAGAGGTTAGTTGTGGATCTTGTGAAACAGTTTCATCAGTCTTCAAGATGTTATCTTTTGACACTTTGCGATTTCAGCATATAGCTTCCCCAGGGTCCTGAACTGCTGCTATGCACAGATGCTGGTTTCCTTCTGTTTTTTGCTTCTTCAACACAGAAAAGGTTCTACAAAAGAAAAAGAAAATACAATGGCACAGTCTACCACTTTGGCTGCGGCAAAATTTCAAGCTATGCTCCCTTCTCAAATATATATATCAAGACTCTTTGAAATATATATATATATATATATATATATATATATATATATATATATATATATATATATATATATATATATATATATAAATAAAACAAATTAATAAAAACAAATTAGGCACCTGTGTGTGTTGGTGTGTGTGCTCCAGTAAGTCATTGAAGTTCTGCACAAAGTTATTTTTCACCATCTGTCTTTAACATGTTTTGACTATTAGATACAGAATGTCCATAAAAACATGCTCTACTTTACTATTGTGTTATTTTTTTTTTTTTTTGAAAAAATTTAAAGTTGACACACTTTAAAATAGTGTCTGCCTTTGTGAAACCTTTTTCCTACACGTGTCAGGATTTAATTTGTTCACTAGAGGATTATTGCGACACATTACCTACACTTGGGAATTAGTCTGTTAACCAAAGAAGTAAATTTGTTTTGGCAACGAGTCTTCTTTTCTCATGCATATGTATGACCATTGCAAATTAAAAAATAGTCTTGAGGCACACATTTTAATCTAAATTCCCAGAATTGTTTTTTCCATATTTTATTTTGCTACAACCATTGACCTCAAGGCAATGTTGTGCAATTTCATGTGACAGACCAACACAAAGTAATACATAACTGAACCATGATACATGACTGTGGCTGTATTCTCACAAGGTGATCCTTGATTCAGTTTCACATCTTTTGACGCCTCTTACAGGTTTTCTTCCAGTGTCATCATATTTAGTTCCACCCAACTTTCTAAAAACTTTGACTTGCTTCCCTGTTGCAGAAAAACATCCATAAACCAAAATATTTCACAGTGCAAATGGTGTGTTTACGGTACAAGTGCAGTGTTAGTTTTTCATTATTTTTCATTATGGGGAAGAAGCTCAATTTTGTTTGCTTATGTGCTGTGTTCCTCCTTCAGTATGTTTGTTGTGTCCCCTAAGTAGCAGACTGCTAATGTGACTTCTGATGGCTTTCTTTCAACAATGGTTTTCTTTTTGCCACTCTTCCATAAATGTCAGATTCGTTGTCAGTTGCCTTGTCAATAGATTCTCCAACATGAGCTGTGGATGTCTACAGCTACTCTTAGATATATTGACTGCTTCTCTAATTGATGATCTCTTTGCCCAGCCTGTCAGTTTATGAAGACATCCATGTCTTGAGATTTGCAGATGTGCCATACTCTTTCCTGTTAGTTGATGATGGATCAAACAGTGCTTTGTTAAATTTCTTTGGCACCAGACGAACAGTTTCTAGTCAGTTTGTTACAGTTTGGGATACTGTTTGTCAATCTAATCCATGTTTGTTTATACTCAGTAAATTAAATTTACAGACAGGAATACTATTTAATAATATGGTGAGTTCTCAAATCAATTATTTGCATTAGATTTTATTTGGGGATTTCGGATTAAAAAGGCTACATACATATGTATGCCAGGCTTTTCAGATTTTTGTTTGAAAGCACATTTGAGAAATATGTATCCCATTTTTTTACATTAAAGGAAAGGGCGGCTTTGTGATGGTTTTTCCAACAAAATCTCAATAAAATACATCAACGTTTGTGGATGTAACTCAACAAAGTTGAAGCAGTATGACCGAGGTATTACAGATAAATTAAAATCTAAAAAAAGTTATTAGCACTAGGTTCATCTCTCTTTGAAAGTGTACCATGTAAGTCAACGTCTGTAATATTATTGACATGTTGGAGCTGATAGATATGAGATTTTCAAAAATGTCTGTGCAACAATTCTCTTTTGTTTTTGCTTTAAAATGTCAGTCAGTCATTTTCTACCGCTTATTCCATAGTGGGGCACGGGGGGAGCTGGTGCCTATCTCCAGCAGTCTATGGGCGAGAGGCGGGGTACACCCTGGACAGGTCGCCAGTCCATCACAGGGCAACACACAAACAACCACACACACACTCATTCATACACCTAAGGGCAATTTAGAGTTACCAGTTAACCTAACAGGCATGTCTTTGGACTGTGGGAGGAAGCCGGAGTACCCGGTGAGAACCCACGCATGCACAGGGAGAACATGCAAACTCCATGCAGAAAGACCCCAGGCCGGGAATTGAACCCAGCAGCTTCTTACTGCAAGGCAACAGTGCTACCAACTACCAGCTATTTTACAAATTTTAATCTGTAACCAGCGTGTGCTCCATTAGGACTTTCATCATTGTTTCCAGAAAAATCCGTAAAAGACCAAGGCCGTATGCATTTCAAGTGCTTTCAGCTCAAGATTCAACAATGAAGTTTTATTTTCGTTTTGAGTTCTCGTCCTGTAATTGGAAACTGAGAGATATGTACAAACATTTTGTTTTCACAGTTAAAATACAGTATATCATCACAAATAAAGCCTAAAGCCAAACGGGTGTTCTTCTACAGGTCCTTCTCAAAATATTAGCATATTGTGATAAAGTTCATTATTTTCCATAATGTCATGATGAAAATTTAACATTCATATATTTTAGATTCATTGCACACTAACTGAAATATTTCAGGTCTTTTATTGTCTTAATACGGATGATTTTGGCATACAGCTCATGAAAACCCAAAATTCCTATCTCACAAAATTAGCATATCATTAAAAGGGTCTCTAAACGAGCTATGAACCTAATCATCTGAATCAATGAGTTAACTCTAAACACCTGCAAAAGATTCCTGAGACCTTTAAAGCTCCCAGCCTGGTTCATCACTCAAAACCCCAATCATGGGTAAGACTGCCGACCTGACTGCTGTCCAGAAGGCCACTATTGACACCCTCAAGCAAGAGGGTAAGACACAGAAAGAAATTTCTGAACGAATAGGCTGTTCCCAGAGTGCTGTAACAAGGCACCTCAGTGGGAAGTCTGTGGGAAGGAAAAAGTGTGGCAGAAAACGCTGCACAACGAGAAGAGGTGACCGGACCCTGAGGAAGATTGTGGAGAAGGGCCGATTCCAGACCTTGGGGGACCTGCGGAAGCAGTGGACTGAGTCTGGAGTAGAAACATCCAGAGCCACCGTGCACAGGCGTGTGCAGGAAATGGGCTACAGGTGCCGCATTCCCCAGGTCAAGACACTTTTGAACCAGAAACAGCGGCAGAAGCGCCTGACCTGGGCTACAGAGAAGCAGCACTGGACTGTTGCTCAGTGGTCCAAAGTACTTTTTTCGGATGAAAGCAAATTCTGCATGTCATTCGGAAATCAAGGTGCCAGAGTCTGGAGGAAGACTGGGGAGAAGGAAATGCCAAAATGCCAGAAGTCCAGTGTCAAGTACCCACGGTCAGTGATGGTCTGGGGTGCCGTGTCAGCTGCTGGTGTTGGTCCACTGTGTTTTATCAAGGGCAGGGTCAATGCAGCTAGCTATCAGGAGATTTTGGAGCACTTCATGCTTCCATCTGCTGAAAAGCTTTATGGAGATGAAGATTTCATTTTTCAGCACGACCTGGCACCTGCTCACAGTGCCAAAACCACTGGTAAATGGTTTACTGACCATGGTATCACTGTGCTCAATTGGCCTGCCAACTCTCCTGACCTGAACCCCATAGAGAATCTGTGGGATATTGTGAAGAGAACGTTGAGAGACTCAAGACCCAACACTCTGGATGAGCTAAAGGCCGCTATCGAAGCATCCTGGGCCTCCATGAGACCTCAGCAGTGCCACAGGCTGATTGCCTCCATGCCACGCCGCATTGAAGCAGTCATTTCTGCAAAAGGATTCCCGTCCAAGTATTGAGTGCATAAATGTACATGATTATTTGAAGGTTGACGTTTTTTGTATTAAAAACACTTTTCTTTTATTGGTCGGATGAAATATGCTAATTGTGTGAGATAGGAATTTTGGGTTTTCATGATCTGTATGCCAAAATCATCCGTATTAAGACAATAAAAGACCTGAAATATTTCAGTTAGTGTGCAATGAATCTAAAATATGTGAATGTTAAATTTTCATCATGACATTATGGAAAATAATGAACTTTATCACAATATGCTAATATTTTGAGAAGGACCTGTATACAAAACAATATTTATCTTTCTTTTGAGGATTGTGGCTCACAGGTAATGAATATCCAGTTCAGATTCTTAGAAAAACACAATATTACGTATTACAAAAATAAGAGATACAAAATGTTATGTTACAGCCATTTTATGGCCTACACCATCACAGCAAGACTCCTGTTTTGACAGTTGTCCAACAAACACCCTTGACAAAGGAGGTAACCCACAAAAGGTTATTGCTAAAGAAGTCAGTTGATACCAGAGTGAAAGGAACAAGTAAAGTAGAAAAGTGTCAACAAACAAAAGCGATAACAGTACCTTAAGGGAATTGTGCTTCAAAGCCAATATAAGACCTGAACCAGAGACAGCATCAGAAGTACTGTACCTATTCTAAAGGGGGGATGGGCTGGACTGTTGTTCAGTAGTCAAGTCCTCTTTTCAAATTAAAGTGGATTCTGTATTTTCTTTGGAAAATCAAGGAAGCAAGGAAGCACAGAATTCAAGTTGCCTAAGGTCTAATGTGAAGTTTCTATAGTCAGTGATGATTTGGGGTGCTATGTCAACAGCTGTTGTTGGTCCACGTGGAAATTTTAGAGTACCTCATGCTATCCTCTGTGTGGAGGTCTGTAAATGCATTTTCGCTCAGTTCTTAAGGCTCTCTTCCCTATAGATGTCAGCTTTGGTTTCTTTAACTTCTGGTAATTCGAGAACACACATTACATTTAAAGCAATTTCAAAAGCAGATTTGAGAAGGAATTTTTAACGTTAGTTGTTGATGTGCGGAGCAGTTCTGATGGCACATATTGTACGTTTTTAGTCATGGAGGTTATATTTGAACCTAAAGGCAAGTCTTGCTAAAATTTAATTCAAGTAAAACAAGCATTTAGGCTTTTTCTGTTATCTTTGCATTTTGTATGGCATATGATTTATGAATATTTATTTTATCAATGCACACTGATCCACTGTCTTATGCCAGTTTGTTCTTTGGATTAGTTGTCCAAAAATTAACCACTGTCTGTTTCAATTGCTTCATGAAAGGTGTTGTGTTGTTCTTGGCATCAAATCTAGTGACGTTTTTAAATATCAGTTTTTCCACCTGTTTCAGTCTCACAAGCTAATCGTTACAGTTAGTGGTATATATTAACTTAGATGTTTTGTTAGTTTTCTTTATTGTTTGCATTGCAAAGCATCACATAGTTTAGCAAAAAATGAAAATGTAATGCCAAAGTATTTTTGTACTGTAAACTATGTCTGAAGAATATCACACAACACATAAAGAATGATGCAGCCTTACTGAAAGCAAAATCATCCATAGTTAGGAGGATGTTAATAATTTGGTGGGAGGATCAAACAGAGTCATGAGCTAAGTGGTTAATAACAGGAGACATTATGGTGACACTGAAAGCATTCTGCACTCCAAACAGAATAAATGAATGGTGCTCTTGGACTTTCACCTTTGAAAATAGTAATTATTTCCATTCTACTTTAGAAGTAGAAATCCTTTAGAAAGATGTCTTGAACTTATTTATGGTATTTCTTTTTTTTTTAATTCTTTTTTTATTTTCCATCACTGGCTCTATGCTTTGTAAATTCTCATGTTTACAAGAGGTTTTGTTTTGTACAATCTCCACCAGGCTCAGGTTTTCTCATGTTGACATTTCTAAAACGCAGTACTTCCTGTTTTTCCAGAAACCTATTCAGTTTTTACTAATCCACAGTTTGCTTAAAAATATGTTTAGAGTTGTAGCAATCAGGCTTTTTCTGGCCAGCACTGATTTCATGTCCTACCTGCTGATTCTGATTTTGACCCATAGTGATTTGTTTGTTTCTACAGTCTGTAACTCATGAAAGAGAAGTAATCTGTGGCAGATAGAGGGAGTAGTTTTATATCCAACATAAAATGAATTACAAGATTATGCCTTTCAAAGCATGTCTCCCTAACCTTTATCTGATTTTACTGCATTAGATAAGTGCATGTCTTGTTTCATTGAATGATACCGAAATTAGTTTTGATGAAAAAAAACACTGAAAAAAATGCAGTAACTGCATATAAAGCCAATATAGCTTCTTCTTTTGTGTATGTCTTTGTGCAATGTTATCATGTTTGCTTTTATGCTTGTGTTTCTTGGTACCGCTGAAGGTTTTACAACCCCCAGATAGGACAAACATGTTTTGCCTCATTCCTCCAACAGCTCCTCATTTAGCTTTATCCCACTGAGCTTTTCCACATAATGCTCACTTCACTCACATTAGTTGCTCAATAAAGAACCCCATCTACTGTATACGACTAAATGTATGTATGAGGTAGAATCTACCAGGAACATTGCATAAACACTTCTGATTATGTACATACATGCATACACCTTTGCATGCATTAGTAGTTAAAGCATCACTTATCCAATGAAAGCAGGTCTCAGAGGCTGAAGGCAGAAAATTGAATGGCTACGCATTACAATTGGGATTTATGACTCACTGGTGAGCCCACTAGTCAGTGCACTGTATAGAAAAGGTCACAGGGAATTTAAAACTATTGAGCAGCAATAAAATGGTAAGGCAAGACACAGCTAACATTTTCTTATTTCCTTTAAAATACAACAGCGGGAACGTTAAGGCAATATAAATATGTAGTTGATGGTCATTAAAACAAACATATACAGGTCCTTCTCAAAAAATTAGCATATTGTGATAAAGTTCATTATTTTCCATAATGTCATGATGAAAATTTAACATTCATATATTTTAGATTCATTGCACACTAACTGAAATATTTCAGGTCTTTTATTGTCTTAATACGAATGATTTTGGCATACAGCTCATGAAAACCCAAAATTCCTATCTCACAAAATTAGCATATTATTAAAAGGGTCTCTAAACGAGCTATGAACCTAATCATCTGAATCAACGAGTTAACTCTAAACACCTGCAAAAGATTCCTGAGGCCTTTAAAACTCCCAGCTTGGTTCATCACTCAAAACCCCGATCATGGGTAAGACTGCCGACCTGACTGCTGTCCAGAAGGCCACTATTGACACCCTCAAGCAAGAGGGTAAGACACAGAAATAAATTTCTGAACAAATAGGCTGTTCCCAGAGTGCTGTATCAAGGCACCTCAGTGGGAAGTCTGTGGGAAGGAAAAAGTGTGGCAGAAAATGCTGCACAACGAGAAGAGGTGACCGGACCCTGAGGAAGATTGTGGAGAAGGGCCGATTCCAGACCTTGGGGGACCTGCGGAAGCAGTGGACTGAGTCTGGAGTAGAAACATCCAGAGCCACCGTGCACAGACGTGTGCAGGAAATGGGCTACAGGTGCCGCATTCCCCAGACCTGGGCTACAGAGAAGCAGCACTGGACTGTTGCTCAGTGGTCCAAAGTACTTTTTTCGGATGAAAGCAAATTCTGCATGTCATTCGGAAATCAAGGTGCCAGAGTCTGGAGGAAGACTGGGGAGAAGGAAATGCCAAAATGCCAGAAGTCCAGTGTCAAGTACCCACAGTCAGTGATGGTCTGGGGTGCCGTGTCAGCTGCTGGTGTTGGTCCACTGTGTTTTATCAAGGGCAGGGTCAATGCAGCTAGCTATCAGGAGATTTTGGAGCACTTCATGCTTCCATCTGCTGAAAAGCTTTATGGAGATGAAGATTTCATTTTTCAGCAACACCTGGCACCTGCTCACAGTGCCAAAACCACTGGTAAATGGTTTACTGACCATGGTATCACTGTGCTCAATTGGCCTGCCAACTCTCCTGACCTGAACCCCATAGAGAATCTGTGGGATATTGTGAAGAGAACGTTGAGAGACTCAAGACCCAACACTCTGGATGAGCTAAAGGCCGCTATCGAAGCATCCTGGACCTCCATAAGACCTCAGCAGTGCCACAGGTTGATTGCCTCCATGCCACGCCGCATTGAAGCAGTCATTTCTGCCAAAGGATTCCCGACCAAGTATCGAGTGTATAACTATACATGATTATTTGAAGGTTGACGTTTTTTGTATTAAAAACACTTTTCTTTTATTGGTCGGATGAAATATGCTAATTTTGTGAGATAGGAATTTTGGGTTTTCATGAGCTGTATGCCAAAATCATCCGTATTAAGACATTAAAAGACCTGAAATATTTCAGTTAGTGTGCAATGAATCTAAAATATATGAATGTTAAATTTTCATCATGACATTATGGAAAATAATGAACTTTATCACAATATGCTAATTTTTTGAGAAGGACCTGTAGCACTGGCCTGCTCTGACTGTAAGCCAGTCTTATAGAAATGAGATAAGGCTGTTCAGTTGGATACTTGTATTTATTTGGGTAAGGTGATTAAAAAAAAGTCTGTCTTCTGCTTGTTGATGCGCGTATCAAAGTGTGCATAGTCATACCGTTCTGACAACTATACAGGCTGTATGCAGGACTGTAATGTTTGAAAACTTGCAGGGAATGTTATAGCTTGTGGCTGTGAACATTATTTTTGTCCTGCATAAAATTCAACGTAAATAGGCTTTCCAAAGAACAATTACCAGCTGCCAGGGCAAGGATGCATATCTGAGACACTGAATTTATTTTTGTTTTGAAATTGGCCACATTTGGGTACACCTATGAACACTATTGTGAATTACATCAGTTGTAATTTCCAACCAACCACACACCCCCCCTCTTTATATGCCTCCTTCTGTGAGGGATAAGGTTAGGGTTCATGTGTCTTGATTTTAAACAGAGAGGGAGTGGGGACTTGGTACGAGCAGCCCCTAGATGCTGCTGATAAAAGCATAACCCACTCCTCTCCTCCATATCCCTTTCTGTGGCATGTGGGAGGGAAAAGCACTTAGAGCAGACATGAGTGATAAACAATACAAAAGTTTTCAAACCCTAACACAAAGAAAACCATTAAATGAAAAAGGCGTTCTAAAACTTTTGACCAGTAGTGTACACAAGAGTCACATATACAATTCTTAAATCAGTTAAAGTTAAACTGTTTTATTTTCATTCAATTTTTTGTAAATTCTTATAATCCCCACATCAGACACAACAGCGACGAATAAATATAATTTAAATTGCTTGCACAGACTACAACGTGATCAAAAAGAAATAGATTTGAGTTAGTGTTATGACCTGGCTCAAAAGCTACAAAAAGCAAGACAAACCATATGAGTTCTGAAACATAAATGTATTCAGCACAATCTAAGGTTCAAAAAATCAAAGTTTTTCAATATGAAGAGTGAAAGTCAGTGAAATCAGTAGAGTATGGTGTGCTTGAGTGGAGGATATATGTGAAAGTGTTGTAATGTGCAATCAAAATACCGTACAAAGGAAAATGTGGAGCAGTTAAGGTTTAAAGAAACTAACAGCCTTATCAGGTCCTCAAGTGTCTAATATCGCTAATCAGTGTTGCATTTGAAAGGTATATATGCTTGATTAATGATTAATCAAAACTAGTCTAATGAACTAATCTATTCTCAATGTTAGCTAAACAATTGTGTTTTTTGTGCTCGTTAATTTTATCATGGAAAGTCACAGGTTCCATTGTCTACATGGCAAGTCTCTGTGGTTTGAGTCTGATCCACAAACAAAAAGGTCAGTGCTCCAAACTGGCGGATACCAGCACTATAATCATGACTAAATAAATGAACTTGATCATAACATTCATTATTACACAATTCAATAAATTATTTTTAGGTGTTTTAATAATCTGATGTTCATGTAATACAGTAAAAACAGGATTTTACTGTTGCAGTTGGTTAACGTGGCAACAATTATTATTTTTAAAGAAATCGTTTTTTGTTTTTTTTATTATGGATCAGTTTGCTGATTATTTTTTGGTTTGGTTAATATTCACTGTACAAAGCAACTGTAAAAAAGATTTTCAGACAATTTGGAAGTTTACTTCCACTTGCTGGTTGTTCTGGCAAACAAAAACACAGTTTAAAATCAAAAAATACATTATTTATTTGATTAAATTAGATATTTGTTTTTACTTGTTTAACACTCAAAATTAAACGTTTTGGACTTTGACCTAACTAGAGACTTGCATGCCTTGACTTGGGACTTGACTCAAGACTTAGGTGGAAAGACTTGAGACTTGCTTGTGACTTTCAAGACAATGATTCGGTAAAAACTGTAAACTCATATTGAGGCTGAACCTGGGATATTAAGCTGTTTACTAAGGTTAATGTTAAAGCTGGTCATTTGCATAACTTTACATGTCTTCAAATAGTTGGTCTCCTAATTTACAAACTAAAAGTTAAAACTATGCAAATGTATAATCCTAGCCAATGAGCCTTTTATTATGACATTAGAATTTAAGCCATCTGCAATTAGTCTGCATACAAATCTATCTAATCAACTCTGTAATGGGTTCTAACGTTGAGAGAATTTAAAAACCACTGATAATTATTTGAAGAAAATTAATGTGATTCTTTTATAATCTATCAGCTTTTTAAATGTTGAAGTCTGCTTGAAGGAATGTGAACACTGTGATCCATGAAATCTAAAATCAGTACAATACTGTCATTATAGACAGAATACAATACATCACAAACATTTTCATCTGTGTTTTCCTCAAGTTAACAGTAATACCCCCTGATGTTTCCTAGGTGACTACTCTGGTGAACACCAGCAACAAGGGACCCTCCAGCAAGAAGAAAGGACGGTCTAAGAAGGCGCATGTTCTGGCAGTGTCTGTGGAGCAGGCCACCCAAAACTTTCTTGAAAAGGGTGAGCAGATTGCCAAAGACAGCCAGGACCTCAAGGAAGAGCTCATTGCTGCTGTGGAGGATGTTCGCAAGCAAGGTTTGTTCACATTGAAAAGCAGTGATGATGCTGGTGCAGTTGTTATCTAACACTGGACAGATAAACGGTGTTGTAAGAGGATACCATCACATTTTGCCTTTAGGCATATAAAAACGTCTTTCATTCCTCTTACTAATATTCTTTTCAAAGAACCTCTAAATCTTTACTTTTTATCAAACTTTTGAAGCATCACTCATCATCTTCCAAAAGTCTGTTTAAGATATATTTTTTTTGTCTAAATACATCATGTTCCAAACTTTCACTGTAAGATTTTTTTACTGGAAGAAATAAATTAATAATTAAAAATTCTGCTTTAGGTATGAATATGTTTATATTTTGGCTAAGACAACAGAAAAGAAAAGATTGCAATATCTTTTTTAGACATAGAAGTTATATTTATTTGTAGATATTTACATAGATTATATTTGCTCAATGCTTATGACGAAGATGAGAAGCTTATGTGACATACCTGTCTGCGCTAATTTTTGCTTTGACCTTAATGGCTGGATCTGGTGAATAATTGACATATATTTCTAATGTTTGGGAAAGAAAATGTCAGATTACCTCAAACGTTTCGATGGATTCCAAAGTTCAGATTGGCAAGGTGTATTTGCTCAATTTAACAGATTAGTACCCATTGGCTTTGGGCTTCACTTGATGCACCCAGCCTTACAAATGCAGTGAGTCAAGTCCACGAGCTGTCTGTCCTAAATGCTTAAAGCTTCTGCTGTCTGCGACGGTGAGGAACCCTTGCTGAATTGGCTTTATAAATACTCCTCATTTTCCATCTACCCATTGGCAGAATCTCCCTCACTACTGGATAGTTATGTTTAGTAATTCTTTCAACTATTTGGCCAAAGCTTAGAGTCAGGTTTGGTAGTTTGAAACATACAGCTAAAATATCTTTGTAAGTAACTGAACAAGATGTTGGTAGTTTACATGATGCTGCTTGATAATGTTTTCTTGCTGCTCCATCCTGTCTATGTGTGGCATATTACTCTCCTCTTTTTACATCCCAACATCATCAGTTATGAATTAGTTTTTAACCATGTGAGAAAATGGGTGTGTGCTGTCGGGAGACTGTGGAAAGTAAGCTCAGCTTATTTCTTCACTTTCCTTCAGTGTTGCTGCAAGTCAGTGAATATAAACAAGACATTTCTTCCCAGAATGGTAATGAATTAACTTCCCTGTAAAAGGCGTTTGCCAACATTCTATGTGTTGCTGCATTATTTGTCATATTGAATTTTCAGCCCAGCTTGGCTGCTACTGCAGTTCACTGCTGAGTTGTGTGCTGTGACAAACAGGATTTATGTGTTAATGAGAGAGTCTGTCCTGCAAATGGCAGCACGTGAACAGTTAAAGCCACACTAAATAGTAACGGTGTTAATCTATACATCAAACTTCTATCTTAACAAACTCATAATCTTGTCATGATTACATTTTAAATTCCTCAGCACACAGGAAACTCTACTAATTAGACAGTGCTAAAGGGCAGACTGACATGTAAGTATGCTCTTTAGGCTAACAAATGTACACCTGATAAACAGCTTTCTCAGTCATTTTCTTCTATGCTCGAATATTTGTTTCTCTATTCATTACTGACTGAGCCTAAATAATTGGCATCATTATTTATGTGAGTGCTTGGCTCAGTGGTGCTACAGTCAGCACCATTCTATCACAACCAGAAGGTTCTGTGCTTGAACCTGCTGGTTGTTTTTTTTTTTTATGTTTGGATGCTGTTCTTGTGTGGACATGGTCTTCTCCAGGGGCTCCACCATGTGAGGAAATGCATTAATGATTTAAAACTAATCATAGCTAAGTCACTGACTTAGGGTGTCAACTCGTGCCGTATTAAAACAGCCAAATAATTCTTTATTAAAGGAATGTGTCTCGCAAAAATATGAATCTAGTTTTTGTTTTTATATATTTATTATAATCCTGAATATAAATATATACATTTACATTTTATACATTATACTATAAATGGACTTGTTAAACAAACACTTAGTTATTCTAAACTGATTTTTTTAAACTAATATTTTAATGCATAAAACCTTTACCATGTAAAAAACAACAAAACAACTTTTTAGCTTTCCCAAAGTATTATTGTTGTTGTCTAGTCTCATTTTTTTGAACCCAGGGTTTTATCTCATCTCATCTCTCGAGCTGGAAGTATTGTTTCATTCTCAGTACTAAACATTTGTGGCCATTTCTTTGTGTTTCCTTTTTTGCTGCACTTCCCATGTGAGTGGGGGAATGAGCTTCCCGACTGGTGTGGATTTATGGTGTTTTATTTGGCCCATTGTTTTATTTAATGAATACAACAAACAAAATATTAATTAACAAAACAAACAAAAAAGTCTTTAAAAAGCCTGTTGTATTTCTAGAACAATAGTGAATGATTTTTAACATTTTCATTTGATGAACTTTGCCTTAGAACTGGAAATTTGGCTTTTGTTTTTTTCAAACATTTATTTTTATTTTTTTGATTTATTTATCTCACATAGCTGTCTTCCTGCCGCACAGACAGCACCAAAGTCCATTAAACAAGATATTATACAACTATCAGGACTCATTGTGCTGACCTCATATAACACTATTGACTTGTTCACTCCCATCTTGCTGAGCTGTGTCTCTCAGCTCTTGTTATACCATTGATCTGTTCACTGTCTTTAATTTACCACTAGTAAATAAAGGATTTCCACATTCTAATGTACCTCCTATTGGGATTGTTTACATGCAAATATGGACAGACTACAAAAATAATCTTGGCATTTATGATGAAACCATTCTGAACAAGGTCAATCACACTCTTTATTGGATATTTTATAAAACAAATAGACATTTAGTGTCACATTTCACCTCGTACAGCAGCTCGTTGCTGAAGCTATGGTCATATGTTAGGAAGGATGTCAGGATTAACAAAGTGTATACAGAGGTAGTTTTTGGTAATGTTGTCCACTTTTGAACTCATTTTCCTAAAAATCAATCCAACCAAACATGATTTGTTGTAATTAAACTATTTTAATGCTTTTTATTTTTTGACATTGGGTCTGCAGTTACGTAAATATAACTTTCAGCACGTCAATAATTTGAATCCCTGCAGTCACACTAGTACTGGGTCAATCTAGCTTCTGATCAGGCATTTTAATGAAACCAGTAAGTAGGGTTATTAAAATAATAACATTATTTCCACCTCCATAGTTTCACCTTAGATTAAAAGCATTTAAACAGCGCTCAAGCTTTTGCTCTCTGTCTGTCTTTAGTTGTGCCTGTTCTCATCTGCTGCTGTATTGTTTGACACCATGCTGCTTGTCTGTTAACTTGATTTGAATTTCAATGTAAAACAGCTTCTTATTATAAGAGAACTGTAACTTTGGGGACTTGCAGAGTTTTGTGATGTCATGCAGCATCTCATCTGATAAAAAACATAGATTTAATAGTTTTTCAGGGTGATGTAAAAGCTAAATTAGAAGTTTCTTTCTCGAGCCGACTATTATTAATTACTGTAGGGAAGTCACGCTGCCATCAGTGTGTCTCTGTTGCTGCAGTGCTTTACAGAAGCCCTCTGTAGCTGGGACATTGGTTCGAGTATTATGGTGATATGTTAAATGTATAGTGTTGCATCACTTGATTTACTGCTGGATTTTAAGAACAATGATAGAATTTATGTTCTTTTGTTTCACAGTCATGTTCAGTTGATTTTGTTTTATGAAATACTTTAGTAACCAACAGCTGAAGGGTTTAATGGTGTCTCTTTATTAAATTATTAAAGCTAACAGTACGGGTCTTATTTATGTAAAGCACAGACACTTCCACTGTTGCACTCTGTTCCTCCTGCCTCACACTATATTTTATCGAGGGTTACTAGCTCATAATATTTATTTTAAACATAAATAATGTGTGTGAGTTGGGTGTGAACATCTTTGTATTGTAAACCACTCTTGTTAAAAACAGTATTGACACAAGTTAAAGTAACATTCTGTGATCTCATTTGGTGTACTGTGACACCCTAACTGCAACTGATAATACAAATATATGTGTGATTTTAGTGGATAAACACATGCTGACATACACAAACGCTAATTTCTCATCTGCTCACCGCACTGTTTACTCCATCCATTCCTGCAGGAGAAACGATGCGTATAGCCTCGTCCGAGTTTGCTGATGACCCTTGCTCCTCTGTGAAGCGTGGCACCATGGTGAGGGCTGCTCGCGCCTTGCTGTCTGCTGTCACCCGCCTACTCATCCTTGCTGACATGGCTGATGTCATGAGGCTGCTGGCCCACCTTAAGATTGTAAGTGCATTTAGTCCCGTGTGATGTGAACACATCTAAAACGAAGCTTCAGTTGACATGTTTCAGTTTTGACCCTGTGACCTCATGGCTCTGTGGTCGAAGGAATATACAGTAGGTGTTGGTTATGCTGTGTTAAAACAGCACTCAGAACTGCATCCCAAATGAGTGATAAACAGAGACACCATGATGAGGTGTGGCTTTAGCCTCATATGCTGAGTGTTATAAAAGCTAATGAGTTCCTTTTGCTGAGGGATCTTCACACACAAAAACACACACACACACACACACACACGCACACACACACACACACACTATATTGGCTTTTAACACCAAGTCACACATATTAGCATATAAATGAGACATGGAGGAGAATCCTGAAAAGAGACATCATCATAAATGTCCTGGTGTAGTTAACTACACTCTCTTTAATCATTAAAATAAGTTAGATTACTTGGCCATTTATTTTTACACTGGCTTGGGGCTTGGTAGGGGACATAAATACAGAACATTTAAGATACCAATATGCTTTTGCTTAATATCTGAGATCCTCATCCCTGCAGATATCTTCAGTCACCCAGTTTATCTCTCACACAAATGAGCACTAATAGTCCTTTCTTTCTTTCTAGCTTCATTCTTTGGGTTCTCTGAGTTCATTTGAGCTTGTGTAACACATATCAAAGCCATCTTTAATAGTGTGATTTAAACAAATCTATTTGAACCCCTGAACCCTTTCCACATTTTGTCACTGTACATACACGCATTTGTATCCAGCAGCCTTTATTCCAGTGACTCTAAGTAAAATCCGATATAACCAATTGCCCAGAGGAGTCACCTCATTAGTAAATAGTGTCCACCTGTGTTTAATTATAACTCATCATGAATACAACTGTTGCCTGAAGCCTTCAGAAGTTTTTTTAGAGAACATTAGTGAACAAACAGCATCATGAAGACCAAAGAACAGAGAAGAACAACTCTACAAAGTTTGGGTCAAGTTGTGTGCACTGACCAGGCATACCATCATGGCCACTTAAAGTTGAAGTGATTATCTATTAATCATGGCCCCTGTGGGTTGGATGTAGTTTGTCCTCAGTTGATATCTTAGAAACAGGAAAAATGCACATTCATAAGGACTTGAGCAAGTTTTAAAAAGGTCAAATTGTTATTGCTGGAGGTCTGGGTCAGAACCCCAAACTCCTGTAGTATTTTTAAGATCTGTAGTAATCAGTGTTCCTTTGACCAAAAGAGGTCAAAGGAAGGAACATTGATGAACTTGCAACAGGGCCATGAGCAGTCAAGACTTATTGATGCAGGTGGGGAGCGAAGTCCAATGTGTGTGATCCGTTCTGACAGATAAGCTGAGCTGGGCAGTGGTTCAAATTGCTGAAAAAGTTGCTGGTTCTGACAGAAAGGTGCTAGAACACACAGGGCCTCACAGTTTGTTGCATATGGGGCTGCATAGCAGCATGCATATCAGGATGTAAAGGATTTTTCCTGATGGCTGTGGCATCTTTCAGCAGGAAAAAGTACCTGTCATAAAGCAAAAATGATTCAGTGATAGTGAGAGAAGGACTTCAGCGTAAGTGCTGCTGTCTTGCTCGCAGGAAGGCCTTTGGTTCAAATCCTGAATGGCGTCCTTCAGCATGGGGGTTACCTGTTCTCCAGGTGCATGCATGGGTTCTCTGCATGTTTTCACCCACAGTCCAAGACCATACATATTAGGTTAAGTGGTTGCTTAAAACTCTCCTTTGGAGGAAGTATGTAACTGTAAGCATGGTTGTTTATTCAGTATGTCTCTGTGGTTATCCTGTCATAGATTGATGACCTGTTTAGGGTGTATCCTGGCTTTTGTCCACCAGTCCCACCACAACCTGCACAGATAAGCGTGTATACAGGTCCTTCTCAAAAAATTAGCATATTGTGATAAAGTTAATTATTTTCCATAATGTCATGATGAAAATTTAACATTCATATATTTTAGATTCATTGCACACTAACTGAAATATTTCAGGTCTTTTATTGTCTTAATACGGATGATTTTGGCATACAGCTCATGAAAACCCAAAATTCCTATCTCACAAAATTAGCATATCATTAAAAGGGTCTCTAAACGAGCTATGAACCTAATCATCTGAATCAACAAGTTAACTCTAAACACCTGCAAAAGATTCCTGAGGCCTTTAAAACTCCCAGCCTGGTTCATCACTCAAAACCCCAATCATGGGTAAGACTGCCGACCTGACTGCTGTCCAGAAGGCCACTATTGACACCCTCAAGCAAGAGGGTAAGACACAGAAAGAAATTTCTGAACGAATAGGCTGTTCCCAGAGTGCTGTATCAAGGCACCTCAGTGGGAAGTCTGTGGGAAGGAAAAAGTGTGGCAGAAAACGCTGCACAATGAGAAGAGGTGACCGGACCCTGAGGAAGATTGTGGAGAAGGGCCGATTCCAGACCTTGGGGGACCTGCGGAAGCAGTGGACTGAGTCTGGAGTAGAAACATCCAGAGCCACCGTGCACAGGCGTGTGCAAGAAATGGGCTACAGGTGCCACATTCCCCAGGTCAAGCCACTTTTGAACCAGAAACAGCGGCAGAAGCGCCTGACCTGGGCTACAGAGAAGCAGCACTGGACTGTTGCTCAGTGGTCCAAAGTACTTTTTTCGGATGAAAGCAAATTCTGCATGTCATTCAGAAATCAAGGTGCCAGAGTCTGGAGGAAGACTGGGGAGAAGGAAATGCCAAAATGCCAGAAGTCCAGTGTCAAGTACCCACAGTCAGTGATGGTCTGGGGTGCCGTGTCAGCTGCTGGTGTTGGTTCACTGTGTTTTATCAAGGGCAGGGTCAATGCAGCTAGCTATCAGGAGATTTTGGAGCGCTTCATGCTTCTATCTGCTGAAAAGCTTTATGGAGATGAAGATTTCATTCTTCATCACGACCTGGCACCGGCTCACAGTGCCAAAACCACTGGTAAATGGTTTACTGACCATGGTATCACTGTGCTCAATTGGCCTGCCAACTCTCCTGACCTGAACCCCATAGAGAATCTGTGGGATATTGTGAAGAGAACGTTGAGAGACTCAAGACCCAACACTCTGGATGAGCTAAAGGCCGCTATCGAAGCATCCTGGGTCTCCATAAGACCTCAGCAGTGCCACAGGCTGATTGCCTCCATGCCACGCCGTATTGAAGCAGTCATTTCTGCAAAAGGATTCCCGACCAAGTATTGAGCGCATAACTGTACATGATTATTTGAAGGTTGACGTTTTTTGTATTAAAAACACTTTTCTTTTATTGGTCAGATGAAATATGCTAATTTTGTGAGATAGGAATTTTGGGTTTTCATGAGCTGTATGCCAAAATCATCCGTATTAAGACAATAAAAGACCTGAAATATTTCAGTTAGTGTGCAATGAATCTAAAATATATGAATGCTAAATTTTCATCATGACATTATGGAAAATAATGAACTTTATCACAATATGCTAATATTTTGAGAAGGACCTGTAGACAATGGATGAAAGGAAAATTTAATGAGAACAGCAACAAGTTAGATTATTGACCTGCCTCTTATGTTTCCCAGATCTTTATCCAGTTGCCTGATTGGTTTAGGGTTCACAGCAAATATGGGGGAGTCCAAAATTGTGCTATTTGGCCTATGTGCAAAATGCTGGTGGAAAACTGACGCTGCACATCCACTTGAACACACTACCCTAATGGTGAAACATAGTAGTTGTAGCACCATGCTGTGGGGATGCTTTTCTTAAGCAGGGACAGGGAAGCTGCTTGAAGTTTAGGAGATGATGGAAGTACAGGGCAATCCTGGAAGAAAACATGTACTGTAAAGGTTCATCTTCCAACAGAATAGTAAATATACAGCCAGAGGTATTATGGAATAGTTTAGATCAAACCATGTGTTAGAATGGCCCAGTCTAAGTTCAGATCTAAATCCAACCGATGTTTTGTGAAAAGATTAAAGATACTGAACTATGAATCAACAAAGGATGAAGAACATTTTAGGTCTCTAGGAGTGTAGAGCTGTTACAGTCATACCCTAAAACACTGTAAATGCAATTATGTGATACTTTGTGTTGGTTTATCACCAACACAAAGTCTAAATAAAATACATTGAAGGTTATGATTCTAGCATGACAAAATGTGAAACAGATAAAGTGGTATGAATACTATGGAACACACTGTATGTGTCTATTATGTGTTACAGTCTTCTACATTTTTTTATTAGGGAAAACAATGACTGTTATTTGACTGTACCGACAAAATATACTGAAAAAGCTGAAGAAGACTAAACTTAAACAACTGAATAGTTTCTGTTGCTTCAAGTCTTAATGCATTCACCAGTTATAAGAAACGATTTCTTTTTTCAATTACGTTTTTTTTTAAATAAAAAGAGCGTTTGTAACTAATACGCTGTTTGGTTTTTAAGTAAATAAATAATGTAGTTAAGTTTTGACCTCTGAGATTTTGAAAGATTTTGAGAGTGAGTGTTTATTTTTGTGTTAATGACAGGTTGAGGAGGCCCTTGAGGGAGTAAAGAATGCCACCAATGAGCAGGACCTGGCAAACCGCTTCAAAGAGTTTGGAAAAGAGATGGTGAAGCTTAACTATGTGGCAGCTCGGAGACAGCAGGTAACAGGAAACCCTCGATGTCATGCTTTCTTCTTCAGAAACCTCTGAAATCAAGCAAAGAAAGGAGACAATCTAGCAAGCCATAGCTGACTTTCCTAGAGGCACGACCCCTTCAATGCTTTTTCTTAGTAGAAAAGGAATTGCTTAGATAGTTGGATAGATTAGTTTGTAAAAGATGGTGTACAGGCTTACTTTTCTGCTTATGATCATAACATTTTAATGGATCTAGTCAAGCATTCTCACAGATATCATTAAGGGAAGTTCGGCAAAATGTCTACACCTCTCACAGAGCCATTATATGATTCACATTCGGCTATTCAAAGTGAAAATTTTGAAAAGAGCATCTCAGAGTATTTTTATGTGGTAACTAATGTGACTGCAAGTTTCTAGAGATTATTTTCTATAAAGGTCATGCTGGTAAGCCACTGTGCTATCAAGTTGTTCCAGAGTAAAGCTCTGAATTGCATCCAGTCCAGCTTCACAGATGCCAATCTGCTGACACTGCTTTAGCTTTATGTGTTTGGAATAATACCAGTTCATCAAATGGGATGTGAACTTTTTTTTCTCCTTCTTACAGAAGATGGGAAGTGCTTTTATGCTTCCTCTCTTGTGGATTTTTGAGCATTTCAGCATAACTCAAATTTATTTTCCACACTGTAAAACAGATTTATTAGCATTTAATGTTTTTTTTTTTTTTTCAAATGTACACTTTTTGTGTATTTGTATAAATCTTTTCTACAAAATATGAATATGTTTTAATGATACCTGAGAACTTTTTCACCTCCTTAGGAGCTGAAAGACCCTCAGTGTCGGGATGAGATGGCAGCTGCACGTGGAGCTCTTAAGAAAAACGCCACCATGCTGTACACGGCTTCTCAGGCCTTTCTGCGCCACCCAGATGTGGCGGCCACACGTGCCAACCGAGACTACGTGTTTAAGCAGGTCCAGGAGGCCATAGGAGGCATTTCCAGTGCTGCGCAGGCCACCTCACCCACTGATGAGAAGCACGGTCATGCTGGCATTGGAGAACTGGCTGCTGCCCTCAATGAGTTTGATGTAAGTCACTCTGTTTCTCATTCAAAGTACTGCACTTGAGCTCTGTTAAATTAACCATAACCTTTTTAAGACAATACTTAACTGAAAGGCCACTGTTACAAAATCACCATGGGGATCACGCTCCTCGTAATTTCTAAATGACATCCACTGCTTTTTAGTAGAGATAAGTTACTTATGCTCAAATTGTAACTGTATTTGTTGTTTGTTTTTTTTTTACATTTGATCAATCTTTAAATGCACTTTTGTACTAGCCTTACATTTCATTTTGAATATTTTTTTTTATAAAGCTACTTCATTTTGTGCTTAAACTGAGCTTTTTTAACATTATTCTCTGCTGCCCTCTAGTGTTTGGTTGCTGACAGTGAATGTGGCTGTAGCCAAAAAAACTAATAAACAGATGTAGTATTTCTGCTATCTGTTTAAATGTAACTTGTCATTTTTTTACTAATGTATATACCTTGAAATAGAAATAGAAAAAACAGCTCCATAGCTCAGATTGCACGGAAAAAGTCAAAAAACAGCAAAAAAAAAAAAAACAAAACTCAAAAAACATCTCATTTGTCATGATTCCTGATTTGCAATTATACCACTCTGTGTTCATCTTGTTTCATTGCTGATAAGTAGAAGTTTTTTTCACATAGAGATTTATCTATATAGAACATTTTAAATAAGTGTTGCTCATTTTCTTTAAATGGTTAAATGAAGCTCTTGTGTTACGATTAGAGTGATCCTGCTGAAAGGTAACCCTCTGCCCCAGTCTGAAGTTGAAGTTTTGAATAACAGGGTAAAAACTCAGCAGTTTTAGTCTCACCTCACCAGAGCAGCTTTCCCCACATATTTGAGGTGTCCCATACGTGACTTGTTGCAAGCTGCAAACAGAACTTCTTCTAATTTTTTTCAAAAATGGCATTCTTCTTGCTATTATCTAACCCTATAGCCATTTGCTGCCACTTGAGTACTTTGTGTTGAAAAATGTGAAAAAGTTCAAACTGCCTGAATACATTTGCAAGGTGTTGTAGATTTTTCATTGACAACAAACTGAGTTGTAGTCACATGGTGAAACTGCAAAAAAGCTCAGCAATGCATCTGTTTTACTGTAATCTTTGTGGTTTTAAACTTGACCAGACTATTTTGAGAATCCTTATTTTTTTTTCTCTTTTTGGATATGTTTTATCTGTTGTTTATAACATTATGAAGTAAATACTAAAACACACTGAAGGGAATTTTATGGTGATGTGCTGCAAAATGCCTGACGTTTCTCTCTGCGGTCTTTCTCATCCGTGCAACTTAATTCTAGATGTCACACTCTTTAATGGTATTTCTATCTGTTTCTTTCAGGCTATAGGTTTAGAAAGCAAACAGATCAGATTAAAGATGCAAACACACTACATTACTTTACAGTCTTCACACAATTTGCGAAGACTATTTCACACTAACATACTGGTTTTATGTAGTTTTATGTTCACAACTGAAAGATTTGGGATCATACACTTAACAACTGTCTATGCAGAGGGCCTACAGACTACATGATTTATCAGACCAACTAAAGCAAACGGAAGATATAGCAGAACATTTTCTTGATTCTTATAGAAAAATATTTTATTTAGAAATGATTTAAATTAAACCCCAAGTAAACAACTGAATTTTATTTCTTACTGGCAGTTTTTAGTGTAAGATCATTTTTACCTTTAGTACCAATATTTGATATGTTTGGCTTGTTTTAATGAGTCCCTTTAGTATTCACTGTATTTTAGTCCTAAATATCTGAGTGTCAGTTTTCTTTTTTTTTTGCTTTTTTTTTTTTATCACTTTGGGGATGTCATTAGTTAATTGATAGTTTTCATTATGCCCACTGTTGTTTTGCGTTTACGTTTAAAGTGTTATAGATATAATTACATATAAGATAAGATTTTATTTGTCATTATGTTTCTAGAACATAACAAAATTGCTGTGTTACCCTCAGTAATAAGTAAATAAATAAATAAAATAATAAAGCTTATATACACTGCTCAAAAAAATAAAGGGAACACTTAAACAACACAATATAACTCCAAGTAAATCAAACTTCTGTGAAATCAAACTGTCCACTTAGGAAGCAACACTGATTGACAATCAATTTCACAGCTGTTGTACAAATGGAATAGACAACAGAGGGAAATCTTTGGTGATGAGCAAGACACACTCAATAAAGGAGTGGTTCTGCAGGTGGGGACCACAGACCATCTTCGTCAGAAAAGAGGTGTTCAGTGACCAGGTCAGGTCAGAGGTGATGTGGATACCCAGGAATTTGATGTTGTCCACACGCTCCACTATCTCCTCTTGAAAGGTAATAGGTGTGTGCACTGTATTCCTGAACCTCCTATAATCCACTATGACCACCTTGGTCTTACTTGTGTTGAGCACTAGTTTGTTTAATGAACACCACTGGGTCAGGTGCTGGATCTCCTCTCTGTAGAAGGTCTCATCATTGTTCGTTATCAGACCCACTACGGTGGTATTATCAGCAAACTTTAGGACACTGTTAGAGGAGTGGATGGCTGCGCAGTCGTGGGTGAACAGTGTGAAGAAAGCTGGACTAAACACACAAACCTGTGGTGTGCCTGTATTGAGGACCAGAGTGGATGATGTTCAGTTCCTTATTCTCACCACCTGACATCGGTTGGTGAGAAAGTCCAAGATCCAAAGACACATTGATGATGAAAGTCCCAGGTCATGTAGCTTCACTATCAGCTTCTCCAGGATGATGTTATTAAATGCTGAACTGAAGTCGACGAATAGCATCCTAACATGCTGCAGGTGTGTCAAGACTGTATGTAGTGCAATGGAGACAGCATCCTCTGTGGACCGGTTCCTCCAATAGGCAAACTGATGCTTGTCCAGGCCAGCAGGAAGGCTTTCCTTGATGTGTTTCAGGATGATCCTCTCAAAGCATTTCATTATGACTGGGGTTAGTGCGACTGGTCACAGCAGATCTCTTTGGTACAGGCACGATGATGGAGGACTTAAGGCAGACAGGGACAGTGGAAAACTGCAGGGACAGATTGAAAATGTCAAAAAAGACCCCTGCCAACTGATCAGCACATGACCTCCTTCCTGAGTCCTTCCTGACACCTTGTCCGGTGTCCTGCGGCTTTGTTGGTGTTAATTTTCTTCAGGGAAGAAGTCACCTGGTTGAGCTGTAGAATTAGAGGCTTATATTGCTCCTCTAGTTTAACAGGTGCATTATTTTCTGTGCTGCTAGGGATGTCAAATCTAGAGCAAAAACTGTTCAATGTATTAGGAAGAGAGGGATCATCACTGATCTGCTACCTGGTGCTTTTGTAGTCTGCCATAGTCTTGAGTCCTCTCCACATGTTCCGTGGGTCGTTGGTATTGAACTGTTCCTCAATGTATCTCCTGTACCTCTGCGTTGCCAGTTGTATTCCTTTTTTCAGCTCTCTTCTGGCATTACTTTAAGCCAACCTGTCAGATGATCTGTAGGCAGCATCACGGGCTTTGAGCAGGGTCCGTACAGTTCCATCCATACAAGGCTTTTGAATAGGAAAAGCCTTGATGGTTTTAGTGGGTAGGACAGCATCAGTGCAAAACTGAACATAAGACAGAACAGCTCATGTATATATAAAGTTAATGAACAGAACTGATGTTGTGCCCCAACCTCTTTTTCCTTTGCTGTTGGCAACATGCGTTTGCACTTTGGTCGGTAATTAATTCACAAACCCAACTGATTCTTCAGTCCAGATTCTCCTCCAAGAATTTAAACATATTTGTTTGACTGTGACGTGAGTCGGGTTGGGTCTGTTCTTCTAACACACTTGCAGGCTCCAGTCTTCACATCATCTCACACTGACAGATTTTTGGGCTCTCGCTGGGTGATTTTTTTTGGGGGATTTTTGGGCTCTCGCTGCCGACTGTCCCTAACTACCGCAGACTGATGCAAACTTTTTTTCCAGGTGGAAATTGGAAACCTTTAATCAAGCCCTCATCTGAAAAAGTTTCTACCGAAACATTCTTTGGAGCTGGGTTTTGTTTCCCTGTTTTGTGCTATTGGAATCCAAAGTTACTATACATTTTTAAGCTTTAGTTTGACCATGATAGATAAAAGCATCCTTATTTTTCTGTTGTCAGATTAGATTGTAATCTTGGAACTTTATCATTTCTGCTGTTCCATGATTTTACATCTTCATTGCTTACTGTCTTTTTTTATATTATTTTCTGCACATTGTTGCAGATTTTTCTTCTCTGTTGCTTGGTCTAAATAGAGAAAGAAAGTTCCAAGACGATCTATTGAGATTATTCAGGAAATCTTGGCTGTGCAGTCCTTTAACATTTGTGTGCATGACATTGTGAGGATAGTCAAATTATATAGCCAAAGTAAAGTTTATTTACTTAATAAAAAAACGTTTTTGCTTCTTTTATATGGAGAGCCGTTTCATTCAAAATTAATTAAATAAATAAATACTGCTATTGATAAACTATTAATAAATATTTAATGAAATAAATAAATATCCCCTGAAATAAAATAAAATAAAATAGTCAGTCAGTCATCAGTCATTTTCTACCGCTTATTCCATAGTGGGTTGCGGGGGAGCTGGTGCCTATCTCCAGCAGTCTATGGGTGAGAGGCAGGGTAAATAAAATAATTATGTTAAAATAAATTTTTATCTTGTTTTATTTAATTCATTTCAAGATTTATTTAATTTACTTAAAGATTTATTTATTTATTTCATAATGCAGTTTTATTTTGTGACACTTTTATTTTATAAAGCTACTTTACGTTTTTCTGTGATTTTTACTTTGGAACCCCGTTTTTCATTTTAAGGTCTTTTTATTTCATGTTCTTATATTCAAATGAGGGGGCGGAGCTTTATCTGTGGAGTGGCGCTGGGACAGCAGGGCCGAGCTCAATTCGTGGCTGTGGCTGCCAGAAGACAGCATGCCGGAGAGATCCAGGGGATTCTGCGAGGATCAGGTTGCCGCTGTTTTTGTGGAAGCTGTTATATAAGTCTTCGTCATCCTTTCAGCACGTCATTCATACACACACATAGTGCTATTTATTTCCCATCTCAAGTAAATACAGCCACCTTATGTTATGGGTATAACGCTGTTTGTTAAATAAAAACAAATAAAGACATCATCATTTAAAAGTAACAGGTTATAACAATAATGACATCCCGTTTGCCGATAATCAGCATTGGTTTCCACAAAAACAGCAGCAACTGCCGTGGCGGGCTTTTACGGCCGGTCTGGCACCAGGGGAGCCAGGGGATTCGCTCCTTCCGGCATGCTGTGGCCCCTGGCGGCAGCAGCTCCGACATGCTGTCTTCTGGCAGCCACTGCCACGAATTGAGCTCGGTCCTGCTGTCCCAGCGCCACCCAGCAGATAAAACTCTGCCCCCTCATTTGAATACAAGAATATGAAATAAAAAGAGCTCAATATGAAAAACGGGGTTCAAAAATAAAAGTCACTGAAATACGTAAAGTAGCTTTACAAAATAAAAGTGTCACAAAATAAAACTGCATTATGAAATAAATAAATAAATGCATTTTTAAGTAAATTAAATAAATCTAAGTAAATTAAACAAATCTTGAAATTAATTAAATAAAATAAGATGAAAAATGTTTTAACATAATTATTTTGTTTTATTTAATTCATGGAATATTTATTAATAATTTATCAATAGCAGTATTTATTTAAATTTGAATGAAACGGCTCTCCATACTTTCACTACAGTTTGTCTTAGTACAATTTATGCAACCACATGCTCACACATAAAAATGCTACAGCTGTCACATCAAATCTTTAGAGCATTGTCTAACGATTAACTAAAAACACCTAAATGTTTTTTGTTGTTGTTTTTTTTAACACCAGTGTTGCTTGTTTTAAATAAAATGAGTGACATGTTGTGGTACTAGTTTGGAAATACAAATACCCAACATTAGGAATTCAAGCTGCTGCTGCTGAGGAGGGGAAATGTTTATGTAAGGAGAGTGAAAACCTTGACGTAAGCAAATTAAATGCTAGTTCAAAGTCATTTAAAGGCCAGAAGAATTAGAAACCGCTTTGAGAACTGCTGTCTCCACTTTCTTCTTAACACACTACCCTGATCTTTTTACACTAGACTGTAGCCTGGAATAATCATATTAACTCTATTTTCAAGCAAAACAACTGTGGCGTTTTAAAAAAGCAAAAAAAGTAAGAGCAAAATTTTATGCCATGCGGCTGCTGGACAAGCAGTGGTTAAATGAAAGAAATTGCTCTTTGCTAAGCCCTCTGCGCTTGCCTGTAGCTGATGCATGTTTAATTCCTAACTTACCACAGAAACAGACTATCATCAGACCTCGGAATACTAATAAACTGATATACTGAGCTATGAAGCATGGCCTTTGTGGCCACATTTAGTCTGTGTGCATGACTTTGCATTTGCTCTGCCTTTGTTTCACTATTTTGTTTAGTAGCTAAATACATGCAGACATACAAGCATATCTTCCTCTACCTTTTCCATTTTACCAGCTATGGGCTCTGCTCTATTACTTAATGTATAATTTATTCTAAGGTTATGCTCTCTGTTCTTTGTGAGTTATTGTCAGACTGTCCTTTGACAACGTCGTGTCCTGATATATGGACGCGGTCCCTGTCACACAGACAAACGGCTTTTAACGTTTGAGCTATTTCACAGTTTATGGAACTTTTGAATCTGCTAATTGTATTTATGGAGGTGTAGTAGGTGAGTGTAATCCCTGCTGAAAAAAAGTTCAGAACAGCTTGCCACAGATTATTTATTGGGTTTATTAGATCTTGATTTTAACTTGGCCTCTCTAATCAATAAATATGCTTTCATCTAAATCATTCCTTTGAAGCACTGACTGCATGTTTAGGGTCGTTGTCCTGCTGGAAGATAAACTTGGGCCCCAAACTCAAATGTTTTGCAGCCTTTAATATGTTTTTATTTCCCGGATTTCCCTGGATTTTATGAAGGGTCAAAGTAACAAAAATGAACTTGAAAAGAATTGAAGGTGGAGTGCACGATGGTGCAGTTGGTAGCACTGTTGCCTTGCAGCAAGAAAGTCCTCTGTTCGACTCCCGGCCGGGGAGTTAGCATGTTCTCCCCTGTGCATGTGTGGGTTCTCTCTAGGTACCCCAGCTTCCTTCCACAGTCTAAAAACATGACTGTTAGGTTAACTGGTTTCTCTAAATTGCCCTTAGGTATTAAGGAGTGTGTGCATGGTTGTTCGTCTTGTGTGTGTCTCTGTTGCCCTGTGATGGACTGGTGACCTGTCCAGGGTACCCCACCCACCCACCATAGACTGCTGGAGATGGGCACCAGCTCCCCCATGACCCACTGTGGAAAAAGCTGTAGAAAATAACTGATGTCAGGTGTGAAATACATGGTAAAATTGAGTGCCCTTAAAACCAACATGTGATTTCACCTTTGTGAATTTGGAGGTTGTTGAAATGATAACATGGTAAAATAATATAGTAAATATTAATGTTATAAATATTAAGGTTATCAAATTTAACGTTGCATGCTTTTATTCACTGCCTTGATTTTAGCTTCTCCATTTTTACCTATTCAGTTTTATCATTCATCGCGTTAACAGTGTAATTTTTGTTACGTCCTGCAGATCGGAATACGGCAGCAGCGCCGGTGCGACAGCGGAGTACTTGTAGTCCATAGCTATTCGCATGCATTTTCAATAGTACGGCAGTGATATTGTTGACCACAGGGTGGAGCCGCAGGGAGTCACAAGCGAAGAGCGCCACAGTTGAGTCTCCAGACGCTCCACCTCAGTCTCTCTTTAATACGATGAGCTGGGAATCAGGCGCCTTCTCCGAAAGAGGGAGGGAACACTGCTCAGTTGACTGACAGCTGCCGAATGAGCTGGCAGCGAGAAACGCCGAACCTCCTTTTTTAAATTAGGTGGAATCTTAATAAGCCGAGTAGATATTTGAGTTCAACAAACCTACATTTTGTCTAAAAACATCTTAACAGTTTATTTGGGGTCACAGAAAGTGTATTATTTACACACAATTTCTGCCACCATCGTCCGCCATTGCTGCCCGAGCTCGACCAATCCGGTTTGACCCGCAATGAATCATGGGAAGTTTTGGGTTGCGGATTACAAAACTTCACTGTCACGCTGAGGCTGCTGCCGTATTCCGTTCTACCGGAAGTAACAAAATTTACACTGTGAAGGCGATGAGTGATAAAACTAAAGTGGTAAAATTTGATAACCTTAATATTTATAACATTAATATTTACCATGTTATCGTTTTAATGACCTAAAAATTCAGGGATTCTAATTTTCACAGAGGCGAAATTAATCACAGCACTCAATTTGACCATGTTCAGTATTTCACACCTTCAATTCATTTTAAGGTAATTTTTGATACTTTGACCCCTCATAGTATTTAGCTATATCAATTTTTTCATCAACTCTTACCAGTTTATTGGTTCTTCCTGAAGGAATGCATTCCCACAGCATGATGCTGCCTCCACGCTGCGACATCGTGGGGATAATGTGTTCAGGATTATGTGCAGTGTTAGTTTCACTCCAAACATAGCGGCCAAAAAGTTCTATTTTGGCCTCATTTGACCAGAGCACCTTCACATTTGACAGATTCCCATGTATTGTCATGTGTGGAACCTGGACAAGCTGTGCTCTCTTCTTAACTGCTCACTATTTTGCTGACACTATAAGTGGGGACTTATTCATTCGCTACTCTGTTATCACTGTTCATTACAGCCTCTTAAGTCCAGATGTTATGGAACATTTCAGTCACAGAGAAATTCAAACATTTCTTTAAAGAAAACAGTGACTGCGAACCAACCAATTTTATTCTATGAATGTGAAATTATTTATGAAAACTGGGAGAGTATACATAATGCAGTTTCTCTTATTTTTGCAGAAATCCTTGGGACTCAGTTTGTTCCCTTTCCCATTTTTAGGGAGCACTTATGTGTGATTGGATAGGGAAGCATGTAAAACCAATTCTCCCTGCAGCCCCTTTGACAGTGCAGTCTCTGACACTAAAGGCTGGATAAAAATGTAAAACACTGTGCTCAAAGTCAGGTCCACAAAAGGGTTTATAAGTAAGAGCAAGAAAAATGACAAGACCTCATTTACCTTTTCTTCTATTACACCGGAAAATAGTTTTTAAGTAAGTCCACATAGAAGTCTGAGGGAGTGGATCTATTAAGAGCAACAAGGGAGGTCAGCTTCAGCTCAGGTTTAGCATTATTTGACATATAACAGAGAGGCTGACATTAAACTTACCCCACCTTTTACCTTTAAGAGCTTCTTATCTGATATTTGAAAGCCATCCTTTTGAGAACAAATGCTTTAAACTCATCCGAATCATTCAGTTTGAAACCTTGTGGATATGTTTGCAACAATATAAGGCTATTTTTTATTGTTTAGACCATAAATATGATTTGTTCTCATAGCAAATCCTATGACTTTAATGTTGAAATGTTATATGTGTAAACTGATCATTAATAGACTACAAATTCACTTTATACTTGATCAGGTTAAACACAAGCATGATTCTTATCTTTTTGGACAGCCCTACTTTTTCCCATTATTTAAGTGTGTGTCTCTTTAATACATTTTGCTAATTTTATTGAGAAATTGTTGTTTATCAAAAATAATTTCCTTATACAATCACTTTTAAAGACGTTTTTATGAGTCCCTCATTTGCACTACATGCGAAGAACAAGAAGAAGAAACATATTTTTAGAAGAAATATTTAATAATGTAAAACATGTTAAACTAACATTTAACAATTTGCTAATATCTGTTCAGTGTACAGAGAAAAATGAACATGGTTCATGACTCCTGTTATATCTACATACTCCTGTCTGACCTTCCTTATTTAGCTCTTTGCTCTCAACTCTTCAGATCCTCCCTTCCACCCTCTGCAGAATTGTGTTTTATTTTAGCAACAACCATTCCTATAAAATTAAGAAAATTATTGTCCATGAAATGTAAAGGAAATGAGAATCATTCCTATGAAATAAAATAAGTCCAATACAATCTTATACAAACATCTATTAGGACGAGTAAGGAATAGAAAATGAGTTTATGAGTTGTCGTTGATCTTCTTGGTATCTCATATATTTGCTTTGATGAAGAGATAATAAGTGTTATTCTCTTCGACTGGTGCAGGGAGGTACACCGTGAACACACACACTAATACATGAAAATGACTTTTGAATAGCTGTCAGCTGTAGTGACCACGGCACATTAAAGTAAGCAAATCTGTCACTTTAAGCCGTTGTTTATTATAATATGTAATAATATGTTATATGTTTTCTGCTTTATAATAATAGTAGTGATAATCGTATGATAGAATTTATTGTTTGTAATATTGTCATGTTTTGGTAAAACAGCATTTGAGGATGACCAGCTTTGACTTTCCTATTTAGGAAGCGTCCAGTCATGTTTAAACAGGATATGAGCTCAGTGGTAGGACTGACGGAGAAAAGGCCCTCAGGGAACATTAATGAAAGCACACTGCAGCACTCACATACATTGTTGCAACTGTATTGGATTACAAGCGTCTGAAATAAGTCTCAAGTTCACTATAAAAATATTAACTGCACTGAGATTTTAGTGCAGGTCAAATAGAAATGAGTATTTTTCTTTGCTCTATTTGTGAGCATTGACAAGCAGACACAACTACTGACACAGCTGCAGGGAATATTTTAATATGCAAAACTATTTTCTTATCTTCATGCTATTTATATATTTATATCACTTTGAGTGCCTTTATCTTTGTACAGTCAAATGAGAAAGTGTTTGGTGGAGCTTTTTCATATTGGCACTTGTAATCTATTCTGCTGCTTCACACTTTTTGATATGTCCGTCAAAGTCGTCAACACTGAGTAGCAGGAACCAGCAAAGTAAGTACCTCTCACAGAAGCTTCTTTAAAAAAAAAACAGACAAGGTCCTTTGTGACCTGTGGAATGTAACTGAGGTAGGAAAAGCCTGTCAGCATAAGTATGAGTTATAGAAGAGCTTCCTTTTATCCCTCTGCTGCTGCCTTCGATTACATGAGCCAAGAGTTGTGGGGAATAGATGGGGTTGTCTTTTTACATAATTGTGATTGCATCAAGATGATTGCCTCGTCCTCAGCTTTCATTTTTCTTCCTCAACCAGCAAATTAAATTTGTCTTTGTGCGGGGATAAACTATTACATCTTTGAATTTGGAAGTTTTCCCTTATTATTATGTCAGGTTTAGCTGAGTGCAGTGTCCTTTGTGTCACATCTGCTTTGTGTGCATCAGTGCAAACAGGTGGTCTAAGGTGCATCTGTTCAAACACATTAGCCTCAGCTTCAAAGCACACATGATGTTCTTTCATTGACCAGCAGATGGCAGTGTTTAACTGTGCCTGATCCTGGTCTTGCTCTTTTTTTTTCTCTGTCTCTCTCTCATTCCCCACCCTCTTCCTATCTTTTCCATTTTTATCCCCTTTTCCTGCAAGTCCTTAGAAACAGAGATTTTCAGTCGTGCTTAAAGCATCAGTCTGTGTCACCTTGTGTGGTTTTATACCATTAATGAGATTTAAGGTATTTTATGATTCTGAGATATCCTGATTTATGTAGGTACCTGTACTGATCTTTGTCAAAGGGGGGTTCAGTATTAGATTACAGGGCAGAGCCTTTCCATTATGACCACCAGGACCAGATATGTTGGACAGCATCGCCTCCTTCCCCACAAGGATATCACTTTCCATATGTCAGTCATGTTGTCATCAAACTTTCCTATAGCACCTGATGTAAGAACTTATAGTCCTTGCATTTGTACGGTGTACACAAACACACACGTGGTCAAACACAAACACATTTTTCATTTGCACACCTCTCATGGAGCATTGCTTTGAGCCTGCGGCAGACATCCAAATTGCACTGGATCATTTTCCCATGGTTTACATTTCCATTTGCTTGTCCTCCAGTGCACATCTATCGTCTATTTCAGAGGTTGTTTCCTTTTCGATTTCTCTCATTCTCCGCCTTTTTTTTTCCACTTTTTGTTCTCATTGTCTGATGTGTTTTGAACCACGGAGGTGTTTGAAATGCTTGCATGCCTCCATGCATACTCTTAGCCCATTTGGTAGCAGCATTGCATTTTTATGCAAAATCCCCCTCCCATATATCGCAGTGCCTGTTGTCTCGCTGTTCAAGCATATGGTCCTCACTCTGCATAAATTATGGGCTAACTGTAACTGGATTTACTTGCAAGCTGAAAGAAAGTATGCACGACAGCCAGTCATTTGAACCTCACTGTAGCAAGCTATGGCTGCGTAAGCTGCTCCCCAATGATCCATGTGGCCATCTGTGTTGGGAGTGGTGATTGGACACGTTTATGGTTATTGGATAATCCACTGAGACATTTCCTAAAGATCAGGGACTGCAGTAAACATTAAAGATGTCAAAACAGTGAGAAGAAAGCTGATCTTCCTCTCCATCTCATTTTGTTTCCTGTAATGCATCTACAGCGCCTCGCAAAGTGTTCATGCCCTTTAAACCTTTTCATATTTTATAATGTTACAGCTACAAACTATTGAGATTTTATGTAATAGACCAACACAAAATACGAAATAATTGAGAATATGAACGAGAATGATACATGTTTGTTCTTTTGTTGTTTTAGTTTTTTACAAATTATAATCTGACATGCATTTGTATTCAGCTCCCATGAGTTAATACTTTTTTGAACCACCTTTTGCTTTAATTAGAGCTGCAAGTCTTTTATGGTTATGTCTTAGGGTTATGAACACATTAAGAGACTGGATTTTCTACTAAGTCTGCTTAGCAAAATAGTGCATGCTTAGTCAGATGGTTTGGATAGTTCTGTTAACATGAATCTTTGCGTCTGGCCACATATTCTTTGTTGGATTTAGGTTTCAAATTACAACCTTTTGTCCCCGCCAGCTTTGCCCATCTAGAGAATTATTTTCTTTTTGTTCATTCTTCATTACTAAATTGCACGACAGACTATCATTTGGATTTAGGTCTGGGCCATGCTAACACGTGAAATTGTTTTGATCTAAACCGTGCCATTGTAACTCTGGCTGTATGTTTATGGTTGGTAATCTGTTAGAAAGTGAACCATCACTTCAGCCCTGTATTTAGCCCCATTCATCTTCTCATCAGCTCTGACCACCTTTCTTGTGTCTGCTGAAGAAAAGCATCCCTGCAGCATGATGCTGCTATCACCATCTTTTATACAGTTTTGTGAAGTGTTAGTTTCAGGTCATGCCTAGCATTTTACATGTAATCCAAAATGTTCGGCTTTGGTCTCATCTCACCAGAACACCTTCTTCCCTGTGCTTGCTGTGTCCCCTACATGGGATGTTCCAGACTGCAAGCAAGGCTTCTTAAGGCTTTTTGTTATAATGACTTTCTTCTTCCCATAGTTCTTGTGTCAACAGATTATTTCCAGCTACTCCTAAGTAACCATGGGCCTCTCGGCTACTTCTCTGATTAATGCTCTTCTTATCAAGTCTCTTAAGGTTGGTGGCCATGTCCTTGTAGGTTTGTATTTGTGCCATACTTTTTCCTTTTTTGAGGATGGATCAAGCAGTCCTCCAGAGATTGGGGTACATTTTTTTAAATAAATGAATACCTGCTTTAAACCTATTAAAAACCGGTGTTCCTTGGTCTTTATGATGCTGTTTGTTCACTAATGTTCTCCAGCAAACCTCTGATGCCTTCATCGGACAGTTGTGTTTATACTAAGATTTAATTACACACAGGTGTACTTTACTGACTGATGACGTATGAAGACAATTGGTTGCACTGATTTTATTTAAGAGTTTCAGAGGAAAGGGGATCGAATAAAAATTTAGATGAAATATTTTTGATTTGTAAGAAAACTTGAAAACTATGTAACATTCCCTTTTTTAATTTGATGTTAGGGTTAATATCACACAAAATTGCATCAAAATACCTTGAAGTTTGTGGTTATAATGTGACAAAATGTAAACCACGTTGCCTGCAAGATGAATTTTTTTATTGCCGCTGAGTCGTGACAGATGTATTATTATTATTATTGTAAAGTGACAACACTATGTTGACCCTTTCGTGGGTTGTATGAGTTACTGCAAGACTAGCTGCAGAGACCATGGGAAGGGAGCAACCTTCTTCTAATGTATGGAGATGTATTCATAACTGAGGGATAGCTTTGTTGGTAATTGCGATATCAATCTGTGCCATCTCATCTTTGCTGTCTTATTTCAGGCTTCTATTTTCTTCCCACTTTTCCCTTTCTCACATACACTTTAACATCACGTGCACAAACTAACACATTTGCTTCTTTTCCCTCTACTTCTATAATTGTGAATATGCGGGTTTTTCAAGATGAGGAAGGTAAGAGGTATGCATGTGCAGATGCACGATTATGTAGAGACACAAACACTGGACTGAAATATAAATGAAAGCATTGAACGCAGTGCCAAGTGCCACAGCTATTGACAGGTACCTTGTTGTACTCAATAAAACTCCACCCCTACTGTCATTTTCACCTTGACTGAGCCACGTGTGAGCCCAGAGGTACACCTCTTAATTACAACATCCTCTGCCTGCTGATTTGAACACAGTCTCATTCTCCATGGAGAGATGCACCTGTCAAGAAAAATTTGAATAGGGGAACTAAGCCGGAGTAATGGGACATGACCAGGAAAAATAGGGAAGTATTGCTTTGTTTGTTGCTGTACAGTAATTAGCCACAGACAGTCCTGTCTTGGTGGCAGTAAGGCATAAGGGAGAGTAGAAGACGAGTTGGAAGAGTTCTTGGTTAACAGGATCTATACTCATCAGATTTGGAGCTTATTCTCTGAGGCCTGTTGTGCTTCTTAACCTAGCCTTTCCTCAAAGCTTTGACTGCAGCAACCTTAAATTTCTCAACTCTACTTATGTTTACTCATGGATTTAGTGTAGTTGGACTAGATTGATGATGTACCATTAAGATGGTATCTATAATTGCTTGTATTTATGTATGATGCACACAACACAATGAAAAAAACACAAGTATCAGTTGCTTTGTAATGAAACTAAAGCCTCAGACTTCAGTTCTTTGTCTTTGACTGTCATTAGTTTATCTATCTTGGTTTTAGTTCTTATCGGCTAACTTCTTACAATTTGTTTTTGGCTTGCATTCAGAGTAAGTAGGCCAGAAATGGGCAGAAGTAAACACAGATTGCATGGCTGGAATACATTCCAAGTTCTCTCTTCATATATGCACAACCACTTAAATTAAATAGAAACAGCAACCAGTAAAATACTTTCCTAAATCTTCAAACCTCTCTCAGCTGCTCTTGGGTCTGGATTTTTTAGTGGGTGCAGCAAATTACTTTTTTTCTACTATCTTGCCTTGCAGTCAAGGTCTTTCAGTAAGAGCCTTAAATGCTTGCTTGCCCACTAAGCTCAGCTTGGTCTCATGAATGCGGGGGCTTGCTGGCTCTTGTACAGCGCATGCACTGGATATAAACACATGGACACAGAAAGTTTGTGTTGGAACATGTCAGTCACCTAATAAGGCAAAGTGGATTGTAAGTTTTACTTACAGTCCACCTCCATCTGGTAGAAATTTGTCTCGTGTCATACAGATTAATGCATGAACAGAGAAGCTAGTTTTGCAGGCAGTGTCTCTCCTAACAACTGTCCTTGATAGTTAAACAAAGCAACAGTTCAGTGAGAAAGGTCTTGAAACCATTTTGAAATGCAATTTTCCTTGTTGAAATCAGCATGGGCTAATGTAAAATCCCCATGGTATAACCTTGGCTAGACATGACATGGTGTTAGAATATTTAAACAGAAATTTTAAACAAAAATACGTGACACGTTCTATCAGCTTTGATTTAGAGCAGAATTGCTGCAATAATTCCTACTGCTGGCAAAATTATAGAAACTATTCATTGTTACAGTTATAATAATATGACATCAATTTATTGTTAATTTGATTTTGATACATGAATTTAAGCAAAAAAGTAGAATAAACCCTGTTTTCATATTGTTCTCCTGATAAAGTAATCCAAGTACAACAACCTATATTTGCTGGTTAATTATTTGGGCTAACCAACCTGCAGTCAGCTGCTAAACAGACATGCCACTCACAGTTTGCCAAATTTAAAACCGTTACCTTAATGGAACTGATGGGAAGCACCTTCTAGGTTCCACACCATCACTGGCTGGGTTTTCTACACACAAAAATATTTCCAAACTACCTATATGGTCTCTGTTGTAAACATAGGAAATGCTTAGTGGCTTTCCTTCCCCCGCTGTGCAGCAACAGATGGGGGAGGGTGCGCCCCAAGCTACTCTATGCTACATACAGCTGGAGAAATCTCACTCTGGCCCTTTCTCTAGCATCTCACATAAAGGACCTTAAAATTTATTTTGTTTTTTGATACCACAATTTATTAAAACTTTGGTAAACCATCTCATAGCTAGAAGTACCATTTCTTTTCAACAACTGTACAGTTATAATTACAAAATCCGCAGGATAAAGACTTTCACTGTTTTCAATGCTGGATTTCACAAAATCTTATGTTTTCTAAAAGCATGCTAAAAACAACAACAAAAAAACAGTTATTTCTGCACATCTGAACACCGGCAGAAAGTGGACGGTGAAAATAGTAAACAAATATTACTGACATGGAGAAGTGAGTTTCAGGCTGACTTGTTGCTGTTGTAAACACCATGCTGAACAAGTCATTTTAATAGACACCCATTTGAATTCGAAAGTATTTTCATCCAGTCTAATTGGCCTTGTTCCTGAGAAATGCAACTCAGATGGATAAGACTATGACAAACATCAGAGACATGCTGCTGCCATGGGCAGGTTCCAGCTGCAAGAGATTGAGTCTGATGTTTTAACCAGAAAGTGAATAACATGCATACTTAAACTGCTATATGTCTAATCATTTTTCTTGTTGGAAATTTTCCATCTGATTGCTTTGTGCATGTTTGCTGCAAATAGTCAAGCCACTATCACAATCATACAAATTACACAAATAATCTGGATTTAAGTCCAATCTAAATCTAGCTATCCAAATTCCTAACATGCAAAAGACCTAAAGTGTACTAAAAAAAAAAAACATTTACTATAAATAAATAAATTAAGATCTAACATAAAAATAGTGTTAAGCTACAGTCAAACACTGAATCGCTGACAATTCTGAAATTAGCTATCTCTTATATTCAGCAAAGAAAACTCCAAAGGAAAAGTACGTATAACAAAACTTTTAAATTGTGTGGCAATGTATTTCAAAGAATGAATGGACAGTTATTCTCCTGGATGGATAAATAAACCATCCAGATGGACAATTCAGACCTGCTTTACAATATAAGCCAGTAGGAATGGCTCCTCTTCTGTGGATCTACGGGGGGCAGCTGAAGCCAAAGCACCCAAAGAAAAGTACTTTGAATAATCCACCATTGGTTGTGTACACTGTTCCCCATGAGAGCTTTGTTCCCCTAACACACTAGGTTTAGATACGTTCTTTCATTTTTTTTTCTCTTCAGCTATTGGCAGTCCCAGTAATACCTAACTAGAATTTCCATAAGAGCGGGGAACCTGCCAATAGCTGCACATGCTTGTTGAAAGCACTCAGAAAAGATCAAGTTTTCCCCTGTGGGTTCCTGTGTGGAAGTGATGCCTCTTATATCTGATATAGTTGTTTGAATGAATCTAGCTGTGCTGAAAGTCCAATTTAGCTGTCATTTAGACATAATGAAGAGTTTTGCTGCAGTAAATTTAAACAATCATCCCGAGCCCATCTCTCATACATCCAGACTGAGATCTGAAAAAGTTTGATTTTTCTGTGCTTAGAAAGCACAATAGTGACATTTTAAAATTAAAGTTGTCCTTAACTGTGCATGCAACGCTAAAGAAAATGTCATAAGTTCTTATCAAATGTATGTTTTTTAATAACTTTAAGTGCACTTTCCTTTTCAACTTGAACACCAAATCACTTCTTGATTGATAATATTACACTGAGCTGAAAGAACCATTTCCTCTGATCAGCATTGCATTTACTTTCAAGAGTTTTTTGCAACAAAAAGTACTTTCTTTTTCATATTTATGCATCACTGTCAGTATGTCTTCATCTTGTTAGTTCCACATCTTTTGGCTTTATCCCTTTTACAGTCTTTGAAATCTCATAATGGTGTCTACCAAAGGATCTGCTGTCTGCACATGCTGCTGTATGCAGCTGTTTCCTCCCTTCCAGCCTCCTTTTCAGCTTAAGGTTTTGAACCCCTCTCTGAACCCAACCTAGCAAATTCCACTGTAAGAATCTGTGAAATCTTTGAACATTTTTTTTCTTGCTTATTAACCTCATTTGCTTCCTCTTCACATCTCCACAGCCTCTTCATACAGAAATACCTAATCGTATGTTTTTGTTTTTTTTCAACCAGTCACGTGACATTAAAATTCAAAATTGATCATTAGGCACTTGATTGTTAATTTTCAGATTAAAGTAGTAATGTAATTGCCGTGTGCAGTTTCAGAGTTTTAGTAGAGCTTGGCTTGTCACTCTGTGCAATGAGTGACGAAGGTTACACTCTTTTATTTCCCTCCTATATATAGATAGATAGATAGATAGATAGATAGATAGATAGATAGATAGATAGATAGATAGATAGATAGATAGATAGATAGATAGATAGATAGATAGATAGATAGATAGATAGATAGATAGATAGATAGATAGATAGATAGATAGATAGATAGATAGATAGATAGATAGATAGATAGATAGATAGATAGATAGATCTTTTTTTTTTGTTATATAGTTGATGTTTGTAACTCTTCAAGCAATAACACCAACTCTAGTCACTGGGGTATGGGCACTGGGGTATGGGCACTGGGGTAGTCACAGGTTTAAAACCATTCATATTTGTCATCATTTTGTGGCTTAAATATTGATAAAAGAAATCCCAGAGAAAGTGCTGTCACGACTTTTGTCTGTCTCTATTGAGCATAGAGTAAAGCAGCACTGCACTTCCCCACCTACTACTGCAGCTTGCTGAGAAAAGGCATTTGCACTTTTCCTTTAATTATAAGGAAGACTATGTCATCTGAGCGGCATGTCTGTCAGGGAGTCACCTGAAAGCTCGCTACCCAAGCACAGAGCCCAACTATTTAACGGCTAGTTTCGGCTTTGCTTTATAAAGAGCAGAACAACAACAAGCTATACTATTCTTCTCAGTAACAAAGTTAGTTTTAGGACTACTAATAAATTCAGCTAATGTGTATTTATAAAATAATACTTGTTAATGCAATGATAAATTAACTTAAACAGTGGAGACAGGGTACATTTTACAAAAGATAAATTACACTAGTCAGGGTAAAACTCATCTGCATAAGTCGTTACGTGAAAACATACATGGTAAATATATTTAACGTACTTTAGCTGGATGCAGGACTTTAATGAAAATGGTGTCTGATTCTAATCAATCTAAATCTGACCCTACATTCATGTCAGCATCATTAAACTACAAACTTCAGAGAGCCTGTCTGCATCAGAGAGTACTTGGAAATGTGGTCATTTGACACTTTTTGGCATTGTAATATTGCCTCAATGAATCCAATTTGTTTTAGCATAAATTTAATTATTTTTCCAAGTCAAATGCTCTGTTTGAAACATGAAAAACGTCTTGACAAGTTGGCTTTATAAAGAACTTTTGCTGGTTTCCTGCTTAAAAAGGGTTTATTGCAACAACAGCAGAGAGTCAGGTACACAGAGAAGCTCTAAGACAAAACATACAAATTTTGAATGGTGCTGAAATGTATTTAAAAATGCCCTGTTCTAGTTCCAAACAGATCTTTGGCTGCCTCTGCTTCCATCAGGGAATAGAGGGCTTTATATGAATTATTACCATTAGCCCAGTGCTACCTCATAGAGCTGCATTCACAGTGGCTGTTTAATTGAATTGTTTACCCTTTCTGTGTAACTTTTGTTCTAATAGCGCCTGTTAAAAAAATGCCTTTTGCTCATCTTTTGTGCTCATGCACAAAATGATTACAATGTTACTACATAATCAGGTGTTAATAATGTCTGAAACTGAAACAAAAACATAATTTTCATTTCTATTTGTCAGTTCTGTTTGTATGCCCAGAAGTGGGTTTCTTTTATTTTGGAGGAGTGTTACACTTTTGAGTTTCCGGAAGCTGTTGAATGGATAGTTGGTTTTAGTCCAGCTGATTTAGACACAAAATGTGACACAGGATTGGAATGATTTCTTTTGAAGGGATTGCAGTAAGGGAGGTTTGGGGTTATCGTTGTGCAAGGCAGACTTTGAAAAAACAGAAAATGAAAAGAGAAAGGTATTCACATGCAAATGTGGACAGGTTCCTCTGTGGCTGCACAGTTCTCAATTATGGAACAGATGTATATTTATGACTGCTCCAAAGCAAAGTGGACAGGGCTGTCTGATTTCATTGTTTGACTTCAGCATTAGATAGCAGGAGTGCTATTCTCTCACCAATCCCCGCAGTCTGAAGCTTTAACCCGTAAAATCTGTCAGTGATGGTAATGAAATTTACGAATTCATGGAAGTCATAGCAACTAAAGGGTTGTGGAGTTGAAGAAAGTCTAACAATACATGTTTTAATACCTTTTAGGATTGTAATTGTGAGTTTAATTATTGTACAGAAAAGGAATGTTCCATGAGGTAATGTATTCAACAAATGCCAGTATGTAATAATAATATTCTCCTTTATGACTTAAGTGATTTCCATTATTCTGGTAGCTTATTAACCATGTCAACTCATGTAGGGTTTTGGACAAAAAAGCTTTCATCTCTTTAATATTTATTTTGTTTCTTTTTTCCAAGTGTTTTAAAACAAAATCACCCTAAATGGTATTTAACTCTGAAATGAGCAAAATAACTTTTAATCACTGGTTTTTCATTTGGATCTTAGTTTACATGGGTGTACCCTTGGAATCACTGTTTTGTGAGGATGCCTAGAGATGGCACACTCATTTCAGCAATCCAAATTCTCTTAAAGTAGTGAAATTAGCCATTAGTATCATTTTTAATTTTTTTTAATTTTGATTAAAGTAAAGGGCAGCTGGATTGTTTTCGTTCTTTGCAAGTGAGAAACTTCAACATCCAAATATGTGGTACAAATTTAGCGTTATGTGTTAATGGAAAAATAAATCTAATGTTCAGTGTCTTAAAATTCAACCCTTCCACTAACCAAACTGTTACAATTCTATTTTGTTAGTGTGTATCAGTGAAGTCTGTGTTAAGGGACAGGATTACACAGTCCTGATCGAAATAAATTTACTAAACCAAATTAAATGTTTCTTTATTACATCATAAATGTAACTAGTGTGGTACCTAAGTACTATACTATAGTATATATACTCAATAAATGAACTACATTGCCTTGCAGAACACACCGTAGAACTGCCTGTTGAACGTTTTGCACATTTTACCACAATCTAAATGATTGATTGGGAAGCATCAGTAAACATCAGTTTTCAAAGAGTAACAGTTGGACTTAGGTATGGACTTTGACAGGGCCATTTTAACATATGATTATGCTTTAATCTACTCCATTCCATTTTAGCTAAGGCTAGGATCATTGTCCAGCTGGAAGATGATCCTCAGCCCCAGTCGGACATGTTTTTCAGCATGTTTTTTTTCCAGAATTTGTCTACTCAATTTAGAAAAAATACTCGTGTTGTAATAGGCAGTAGGCAAACATAAAATAGACTGGTTAAAGTAATACAAAATACTATTGTATTCTTATGAAAGAACACCACTTCAGTAGAAAAATATCAATCACAAAAGTCCCACTATCCTGTAACTACATCAACTACATATATCAACAAACGCCATGTTGCTGTTTGTCTGTGTAATACCACATCAGAGGATTTATGGTGTCATGGCAACCCCTTTGGGTGCATGTAGGATGTGTCTGCAGGGCGTAATGTAATTTCTCTGGAATAGCTGAGAAACCTGTCATTGTTTTAAGCCGTGTTAAATGTCATTAAGACCCAGGAGAACCACTCTAACACAATAGTACACACATAAGAGCTTCTGTTCAATCTCCTGTTAAGTATTTAAAAAAAATAAAAAGTCTCGTCTTCCCTCCAACCCGTCTTAGCTCAGCAAGTCCTTAGTTAGCAAAGGAAGGACAAAGAAACATATTTTTAAATGGTAATTGCATCTCTCAATTCTAGTAATGTCTAATTACCTTTATTTTATTACAATACATGCAGTAAACAGCGGTTAATGAAGAGGATTAGTAGGTGAGCCATGATCGCCATAATTACCTCATCAAACCACCATTATATATTTCTCTACAGTATTTTGTGAGTGGAAACATGTTGCTACAGCGATGGAAGCAAGTACTTTGAAGTTCTTCATCATCATCTTCCCTGAAGTAAAACTGAAATGACCCCATTCCTTTCGTACTTCAGTTAACTTTATCAGCAGTGGCAGAGAATCTCATAATTAGAGCCAGGTGTTGATGGATCTCAGCATTTCACAGTTCCAATAAATTAGTTCCTTAAATAAAATATAGTACTGAATTTAAAACCAGACTTGCCTTTAGAGTGCCTGACAAAATGTTCCGCCCCACATTTTGCCATTTTACAACCACAATTTATTGTGATTTCATGTGAAAGACCAACACAAATAAGGTCGGGCAAAGAGAGCATTAATCAGAGAAGCAGCCAAGAGGCCCATAACTCTGGTAACTCTGAAGGAGCTGCAGAGATCCACAGCTCAAGTGGAATAATCTATTGAGAGTGCAATTATTTTGTGCATTTGATCTTTATGGAAGAATATCGAGAGAAAATCATTGTTAGAAAGATCCTTTATGCAGTTTGTTATAGGCCAGGTAGTGGACACAGCAAACCTGTGGATGAAAGTGTTGTGTTGTGGTGAGGTTTGATGGGAAGATGGTAGGAGATAAATAGATGGCAATCCTGGAACAAAAAAAACAGAAGCTACAAAAGTCTTTACAGTGGTTTTAAAGTTTACTTTCCAGTAGAGCTACAATTGAATGGTTTAGGTAAAAGCATAGTCTTATGTTGGAATGGCCCAGCTAAAGTCTGATTCCATGTCAAGATTTAGAAATTGCTGCTCACAGATACTCTCCATTTAATCTGACTAAGCTTAAACTGTTTTAGAAATGAGAACAAGCAAAAAATCTAGTCTCCAGATGGCCATAGCTGCTAGAGACATAGCCCCATAAACTTTCAGCTGTAATTACAATGAATGATAGTTCTACAAAGTATGGACCCACAGGGTTAAATACAAATGCATGCCACACTTTCCAGTTAGTTTTTATTTATGATTTACAACACATTTTCAAAACCATGCATCTGTATCCTTCTAATCCAAAACTATGCCCTACTTTGTTTTGTTATGTCACATTATATCAAAAATGGGATATAAATATTTTTGCAAAGCATTGTCTATAATTCTTAGTTCACATGGTTAAAAAACCTTGGGCACCTGTAATGCAGATTTGGTTTATTAAGGGCCTGTTACCTTATTTATTTGAGTTTCAGCAAAGTCTTTGAGTATTTGAGGAATTCACGTATGTTTATCAGCAAAGGGCAACAACTAAAGTTTTCAAAAAGGATTGCTTTCATGTTTTGTTCTCTGCTGGAAACAGGAAAATCCACATTTGTGCAGTTCCCCCCAATGCGCAACTCATTATATTCTAGACAGTCACAGCATGGAGTTAATACTGACACAGTGAAAAGCCATTTGACTTAGTGGGAAACGTGATGCAAGTTGCTGGATAACTCTGCATGTGCATTTAAGGATGTTGCTATCCAAACTATGTGGATTCCCAGTGATGTTTGTTCATGGAGAGCACTCAGGTGTGATCCTCTGGCTGGTTATGCGTGCCACACCTCATGATGAGATAAGAGAAAATGCAATATTACCTATCCTTTGTTCTGGTCCTGCTGTTCTTTCTGTTAAGGCAGGGACTGGCTTGCAGATATGACACTTCCTATGCTTTCACTTATTATCACCTTGGGTCCAATTAAAAATGAAGGCAGCTGTCACACATTTAGAAATAAATTCTTTAAGAGGGAAGAAGGTATTTGTGATAAAAAACAAAAAAGATAGTGCTGAATACTAAAATGTATTAGATGTGTGCTAAAAGTTTTTAAATCTACTTTTGTCTCTGACAGCTGCTGTGGCCTTCATAGATCTGTGCTTGGTTTAGTTTGTTGTTTGTAGAATGCAGACAGAATTACTGCCTCTTCAACTAAAACGTTTTAGTATGCAAATTAATCGGTCTTCCTAGTTTGTCATATGTTGCAGTGAATTTCAAGTGTTGACATAAGTTCACATAGGCACTAATCCAGTGACCGTGCTTTGCCTCCATGTTTTTAATTGTTTGTAATCAGTGTCTCTGTCATCTCAGACCATCATTCACAACTCAATTAGCACCAATGATATTCTGGAGAAAACACTCTCACCAGGTGTGATCAAATTGCCACCTGATGCATAAGATTACTGTTCTCTAAATATAACTTTCTACCATAAACACAGCAGGAACAAACGTGACAGAGAAAAAAGAAGTGTAGGTTTGGGTTCCCTTGTCCTTAGCCTGTCAGTTTTTTTTTCTGGGGGTCTCTGAGCGGCATTGTGTGATAAGTTAATTTATTTATGTTTATTTTATAAAATACTAAATTACAAGTACTACTGTATATGATGGAATGTTATGTAATCAAGAGTTTTGTACTGTAAATGTAAATATGAAAACATTATACATTATATGCAATTAAGGCAGGCATTCTTCACTGGATTTTAAAATGAATATCTTCTTTGAAAGTCCTATTTTTGTTTTGCAAATTCACCAGTGAAGGTGGTGGCTTTTTTATTCTCTTGTTTTTTATCGTTGCGACTACAAGATGTCAGTAGATGGCACCAGGCCCGCTGACAGCCTTGCCTGGGCCCAGGACAAAATAATCAGAGATGGGCCCCCACCCATGACATTCTGTGGCTGGTAGAACATTTATTTATATTTACCTTTTCAAAACATAATTGATACTGCATTTTATCACTTTCTTTCTCTTTTCATGTTATCCCTTACTCTCCTTTTCCCTTCTTCCCCATCTTATGTGCTCCATACTTTTGCCTACCGTATTTGTTTTAATTTTCTGTTCTTAAAACAGGTCCTATATGATATTTCTGTCGTAGAAAGTTAACAATGACACAAATCCCAAATATAAATAATTTAAGTTATCAAATTGTTACCGTACACTGTTATATATAATCATTTGAATTGCGTAATAAATACTTTTTTCCCCATATATAAGGTTTTGATTTATTACTCAATGCAGTAAAATATATTTAAGTCAAATAAATGATAAAGGTTATACATAAAAATATTGGTTTTTGATTCCCGTGATATACTGCTGCTGTGTCTAAATAAACCCTAGTACCTGACTGGTTAACCTGCATCGCCACTCTACTAGCACCTCTGTAAGGGTTTTGATTTGTAAGGTAGAGATAAAAAAATAAATTAATATTTAACATGTATATTTATTAATTTGGGGAAATTATAATTTAGTGAATTGTGGCATGTTTGACTGTCCATACCTGCTGTGGTCCAAATTGTATTTTAGGCTTTTTCTTGTGTGACATGTTTAGATTCGAGTTCCAAATGCCATGTGCTGAACCTTTCTTTAGCTGTTGACGTTCTACAGCAGTATCTTCATTTCATTCACCTCTAGCCACAAGTTTGATGTTCAGGTGCAGCGGTGAGGATGTGCCTGGTGGTGACCTCGATCTATAGCAAGTAAGAAGCAGCACAGTCATTAAAGTTTACCAGCCTCCAAATGTTACCTACTGGAATGTTTACCACCCTAACTTTCACAAGCAAAGATACATATATTTGACAGGAACTGCTAATGTTGTTAACACCGTTAGAGCAAAGGACACAGAAATGAGAGGTTCTGCTGTAGTCTGTAAGTAACAGTGGATTGGAGAGCAAACCGAAGGTAGGCTGTACCTGCGGCTTTTCTCAGGTGACAAACACGGTTTCGTTTCTTTACATCAAAGTGATGGAGTGACTAGGTACAGATTGACGGTGTATATTTTCCTTTCTCTGCCTGCGGCACCCCAAGAATTTTATCCTTAACTGGAACGGCTTAATGAACTCGACATCAGAAGTTGTGTCAGCTGCCAAATCATTTTGTGTCTAGGATTGTTTGGGAGGGGCCTACATTTTTCTTCAACAAACATGCCTATTTTGAAAAACAATACTCTTGCCCATAATTTAATACTCGGAGGGCTGGTTGTCCCCCCCTTGACAAGGCCCGTCGATGGCACCATGCCTTGCAAAAGCATTTGTTTCCCTAACCTTTTATTATTTTGTCAAATGGCAAGCACAAATAAAAATGTGTTTGAGGCAAATACAAAGTAGTACACAGTTTTGAAGATTAAGGAAAATGTTTTTTCAAAATATTTTATAAATCAAAATCTGAAAAGTTGGAGTAGTATTTACACATACATCTCTAACACTAAATTAAATATTGTATTTGCTTCAATTACAGCTGACATTGATTAATGTCAGCTGTAATTGACATTTGTTTTCCATGTTCTACTTTGCTAAGTAGCTCAACCACAGTCAGAAAAATCTCCCACCTCAGCTGAGAATCTCTGCAGCTCATCCAGAGTTACACTTGAGCAAGGACAGTGTTATTCAGAAAAGTGGCATTTTAAGTGGACAGTCATGTCTTGGTAGGTTCGCACTTGCACCATACTTCCTTTTCAGATAAGGAAACAAAGAGAATTCTAGGAGATGTTCAGTACAATCTATTATATTATATTACAATCTATTATATTATATATATCTATTATCCCTTCTACATTGTGGTTATTTGCTACTTTGTGTTGGTCTATTACATAACATCTCAATAAAACACACTGAAGTGATGTGAAATGTTTCAAGGTTATGAATATTTTTGTAAGGCACTGTAACAGTATCGCACAAACTGCACTAGTCTTTTAAAAACACATGCTTTTTGCTTTGTTCTAAATTAGCTACATATTCATAAATATGGTTAGCTTTCATCTAATACCCCATTTCAATGTGGACAAACTGTCTCAGTGAAGAATGACATTATTTGCTTGGGCAGCTCAATTTGAAGAGCAAATTCTCCTTTGTAATAGCCTTGAATAAAATGAATGCACGGAATGTATTTTGGTCCTATATTGTCTGTGCATTAGGGATTTAATACTGTTTTGGTTACAGGCCTACATGAATCTATAGTAATAGTTTTGCACCGTGTTGGGATTTAATTTGTTGTGTTTTTATGATTGTAAAGATACAAAGTGGTTTTTTGCTATTGGAAGTATGTTTGCAAATTTACTCAGCTATAGCAGAACAAATAAATTCATAGAAACATTCATTAAACCCAAGCCCTCAGCTGTTCAATAGACAAAGGCTACAAACAGAAGGTTGGTAGAATGACACACCTTGTATTCATGAACTCATAGTAGGGCTGAGAACATATTACATCAACCACTGCTTCTGTGGATGAATTCACTGTGTATTGTAATTTTTGAAAATGAGTACAAGAAGTAAAAAGGACAACAGTTTTACTTTTCAACATATCTTGTTATGAATGAGGTCTTAAATTACATTCTCAATTGCAGAATTTTAGATTTTTTTGCCATTTACATTCAAAATGAAGGAAATGGTTCAATAACTACATCTCTTTATGTAGACAGCCTTTTCATGGGTTACATTATGATTGGATAATTAACTCACAAGCTGTTTAGGTCTGGTGTAAAACTGCACAGCTATAAAGTGGTAGGTCTGTCCAAACCTTTGACTGGAGCTGTCTTCTGCTGTCAGAGAGACTGGGTGCTACTCCAACTACTATAACCTGTATAGTGGCAATAATTCTTCTTGGCTTTATTATGCTACTGTATTGCATAAATGATGACCATGCGCTTCTGCTACACTTTTAAGAATTACAGCATCTCCATACCTTACCGTTGTTCTGATAGTAAAAGCTTTTGCTTCCCTCACTATCTCTAACTTTATAGCTATGGGCCTTATCGACTGTGAGAGCATAGTTTTGTTGATGTAATTTTTTTTCTGGACCTTTACCTTATGAACTCATCATATAACTGGGTAATTTAGTTAGTTAGATTTCACCTTCAGCTGATATTTTAGTGACTTTGAGACAAGATGAAAAAGAAATGTCAGAAAACCAATAGATATCTTTAGAAGCTATAGTAATAACAACAAGAAAACATTACAACAAATATATCTTTGTAGTTAATTTTTAGACCAATCCTTGACTACACTATGTTAAATAAAATAAATCACAGCCTAATTTTAAGGTCTATTAAAGATCTGATGATTGTTTTACCTCCTTTATACAGAAAATACTGGCATTAAAAGATGGTATATTTTGTCTGATGATGACTGCATGTTTGTTCCAGCATAAGGCAGCAAAAAGGAAAAAAAAGATTGCTTACCCGTTGTAACTGTGATGAATTGATGCATCATTTTGTCTTCTAGCTGTGTTTCCATTTTTGAGCAAATGCATCACGGCAAGGCACGGAAAAGGATGAGCGCAATGAGATATCAAGTAGCTTAAACCCAAGGCAACAAATTCCTCTTGAAATGACTCAGTTGTGCTTTTGTAAAGGAAAGGGAAGACTGATGACCTAAATGATGAAAACACTATTTTTTTCATATTATTTCAAGGCAAATTCTAATGAGAATATCCCATAGTGAGCTAATATTTTGAGGGCAGATCATGATGAATGTTGTTTCCTTTTCCCAATCAAGCTTATTATGAGTAGACCTAACTTTTTACCAGAGGTGTAACAGGTCATAATCAAATCTGATATAATCAAATCCACTGGATCCAAATTCAAAAATTAATCAAAATGTGCTGACCAATAGAAAGTGTTTCTGTACATCTGTCAGTTCTAGGATATTGCCTTTCATTTGATGAGAGCTGCGTGTAACAACTTTAATTCTCTTTAACTGTTTGTTTAGTTGCAACATGTGGTCAGTTTTTACTGCACTAATCTAGTCTGTCCAGTGGACTGCATTTCTTTTTCCTGTTGATTTATTAGGACAGGTTACTTGTAAAAAAACAGACATTTTTATCTAGCTTCAGTTTTATTAGTGAACAAGTCAACCCTTGTTGAAAATATACAGAAAACAAAATGTCCTCTGTCTGAACAATGTAAAATTGCTATTAAAATGCATGTGTGAAAATATGTTTTTCTTATATATAAATCACAGCTGCAGCTATCGATTGTTTTATTAATTGATTAATTTAGTGATTCGTTTTTCGATTTATCAATTAATCTAACAAGAAATACTCTCAGTAAATTATCATAATTCAATAATACATATATATATATATATACATATATATATATATATATATATATATATATATATATATATATATATATATATATATATATATATATATATATATATATACACTGCTCAAAAAAATAAAGGGAAGACTTAAACAACACAATATAACTCCAAGTAAATCAAACTTCTGTGAAATCAAACTGTCCACTTAGGAAGCAACACTGATTGACAATCAATTTCACATGTTGTTCAAATGAAATAGACAACAGGGGGAAATCTTTGGTGATTAGCAAGACACACTCAATAAAGGAGTGGTTCTGCAGGTGGGGACCACAGACCACTTCTCAGTACCTATGCTTTCTGGCTGATGTTTTGGTCACTTTTGAATGTTGGTGGTGCTTTCACACTCGTGGTAGCATGAGTCGGACTCTAAAACCCACACAAGTGGCTCAGGTAGTGCAGCTCATCCAGGATGGCACATCAATGCGAGCTGTGGCAAGAAGGTTTGCTGTGTCTGTCAGCGTAGTGTCCAGAGCCTGGAGGCGCTACCAGGAGACAGGCCAGTACACCAGGAGACGTGGAGGAGGCTGTAGGAGGGCAACAACCCAGCAGCAGGACCACTACCTCCGCCTTTGTGCAAGGAGGAACAGGAGGAGCACTGCCAGAGCCCTGCAAGATGACCTCCAGCAGGCCACAAATGTGCATGTGTCTGCACAAACGGTTAGAAACCAACTCCATGAAGATGGTATGAGGGCCCAATGTCCACAAATGGGGTTTGTGCTCACAGACCAACACCGTGCAGGATGCTCGGCATTTGCCAGAGAACACCAGGATTGGCAAAGTCGCCACTGGCGCCCTGTGCTCTTCACAGATGAAAGCAGGTTCACACTGAGCACGTGACAGACGTGACAGAGTCTGGAGACACTGTGGAGAGCAATCTGCTGCCTGTAACATCCTTCAGCATGACCGTTTGGCAGTGGGTCAGTAATGGTGTGGGGTGGCATTTCTTTGGAGGGCCGCATGGTCCTCCATTTGCTCGCCAGAGGTAGCCTGACTGCCATTAGGTATCGAGATGAGATCTTCAGACCCCTTGTGAGACCATATGTTGGTGTGGTTGGCCCTGGGTTCCTCCTAATGCAGGACAATGCTAGACCTCATGTGGCTGGAGTGTGTCAGCAGTTCCTGCAAGATGAAGACATTGAAGCTATGGACTGGACCGCCCGTTCTCCAGACCTGAATCCGATTGAGCACATCTGGGACATCATGTCTTGCTCCATCCACCAACGTCACGTTGCACCACAGACTGTCCAGGAGTTGGCGGATGCTTTAGTCCAGGTCTGGGAGGAGATCCCTCAGGAGAACATCCACCGTCTCATCAGGAGCATGTCCAGGCGTTGTAGGGAGGTCATACAGGCATGTGGAGGCCACACACAATACGGAGCCTCATTTTGACTTGTTTTAAGGACATTACATCAAAGTTGGATCAGCCTGTAGTGTGTTTTTCCACTTTGATTTTGTGTGTGACTCCAAATCCAGGCCTCCATTGGTTAATAAATTTGATTTCCATTGATGATTTTTGTGTGATTTTGTTGTCAGCACATTCAACTTTCTACAGAAAAAAGTATTCAATGAGAATATTTCATTCATTCAGATCTAGGATGTGTTATTTCAGTGTTCCCTTTATTTTTTTGAGCAGTGTATATATATATGTATATATATATATATATATATATATATATATATATATATATATATATAGATGTGTAAATATATATATATATATATATTTTTTTTTTTACAGTTTTGGCTTAATTACTGCTCTGAATAGGTTGCTCTCTTAGCAAAAGGCATGTTTCATAGTCTGTGTACTCTGGTTAACAATTTGATTCAATTACCAAATTAGTTGATGATTATTTCAGTAATCAAATAATCACGATTAATTTGAATAATTGTTTCAGATCCTTGCCCTGCGATGGACTGGCAACCTGTCCAGGGTGTACCCTGCCTCTCGCCCATAGACTGCTGGAGATAGGCACCAGCTCCTCCGCAACCCACTATGGAATAAGCGGTAGAAAATGACTGACTGACTGACTGACTGTTTCAGATCCTAATTCAGACCCGAGACAGTTTTGGAAGGGTAGCATCTGACAAATTATAAAGGCAGAATGTCTGAGGCAGTAAATTCCGACGCCTCGCTGGCAGAGGAACTAAATATCTTCTTCACCTGCTTTGAGACAGAGATATCCCATTCTGCCCTCTCAACCTTATGCCCCCATGACAACCAATTTCTTGTGGTACAAGAACATCAAGTCAGAAGGGCTTTGAAAGCTGTGGATGCCCACAAGGCAGCAGGACCAGATGGGGTTCTTGGTAAAGTACTGAAAGCCTGTGCAGACCAACTTTCAAGTGTCCTGACAAGGATAATGAACACCTCCCTGAAGCAGGCAATTGTTCCATACTGCCTGAAAGCAGCCACAATCATACCTGTCCATAAAAAAACAGCGATAAACAGCCTAAACAACTACAGACTGGTGACATTAACCTCTGTGGTCATGAAGTGCTTTTGAGAGGCTAGTTCTACCCCACCTAAGGTCCTACCTACTCAAGGACATTGACCAAGACCAGTTTGCCTATAAAGCAAATAGGTCAACAACTCATGCTGTTGCAACTGTCCTCCACGCTGCTGCGAGCCACACTGAGAATCGGGGGAGCTATGTCTGGATGCTTTTTGTAGATTTTTAGCTCAGCTTTTAATACCATCCTGCCAAACATCCTTGCCAAATAGCTAACTAACCTGGGCTTCCCAGCCATCACCTGTGCCTGGATTACTAGCTTCTTGACAGACCATCCACAGACAGTGAGGGTTGGACGACACACATCCTCCACCCTAACACTCAGCACAGGTTCTCCTCAGGGCTGCGTGTTGAATCCTTTGTTGTTCACACTTTATAATCATGACTGTGTCGCCCACCACCACTCAAACATCATTGTCAAATTTGCCGATGAGACCATGGTGGTGGGTCTTATCTCCGGCGGCGACGAGTCAGCACACAGGGAAGAAGTTCAGGAACTGGTCTCATGGTGTTTAGCCAATCTTTTGCTGAACACCAGTAAAACCAAGGAGATGGTGATGGAATGGAGGAGAAAGACAGCAGACCATGCCCCACTGCTAATAAACAACGCCTGGGTGGAGAGAGTCTCTTCATTCAATTTTCTGGGTGTCCATATGGCTGATGACCTCACAGGGAACATCAATACAACAGCAGTGGTCCGCAAAGCCACGCAGAGGCTGCACTTCCTGAGAATGCTCAGGACAAACGTTTTGCGCACTTTCTACTGTACCACTGTGAAGAGTGTGCTGGCATATGGCATCTTAACATAGTATGCCAGCTGCACAGTTAAGAACAGGAAAGCCCTCCAGAGTATCATTAATTCAGCACAGGACATCATCAGCTGCCCCCTGTCCTCTTTGGAGGATGTTGCAGAGTCTTGGGGGCTAAGCAGAGCGGAGAAGATTCTTGTTGATCCATCCCACCCTGGCCACAGCTATTTTACTCCACTGCCCTGCTGCAGGAGGTATAGAAGATTCAGGGTTCTGAAGCATCGTATGAACAGGCTCAGAAACATCTTCCACCCCTTGGCGATCAGACTGTTGAATAACGCTACATGTAATACATGAGGGATGTGTGTGTCAGAGTTGGTAGTTAGTTTTTTATTGATTGTTATATTGTTTTTATATCATATTTATGGTGCTTTATTTATGCTATTTATAATTTTTTTTGCACAAAGGTGAGAGTTTCTCTAACTAATTTAATTGTAAACACAGGGTACAATGATAATAAAGTAATGGCATGAAATGAAATGAAATATGGTTGAAAACCATTAGGTTTAAGGACTAAGCAAGCCAAGCTTTCAACTACTTTTACTTTTCAACATATTTTCCTGAGCTAATTAGAGAGAAAGCGTGGCTGAAAATCTCATAAAAGGTCTATGAATATCTAGTCCCTGTAGGGATCTGAAATCTTCCATCATCTGAAAAATCTCAGAACAGGTGAAATATTTTGGCTGATCCTTTTTATATTAGAATTAATACGTTACTTTGTTACTTTGTCCAAGTTGCCGGAGAATAGGACCACTAAAACAAACAACTGCTTAAATTCACACAATTGTTGCTAGTTTTACACCTAGTTTTTTTTTCCATCGACAAGGCCCCTCTGGGGAACAGGAATCTACAGGTCCTTCTCAAAATATTAGCATATAGGAATTTTGGGTTTTCATGAGCTGTATGCCAAAATCATCCGTATTAAGACAATAAAATACTTGAAATATTTCAGTTAGTGTGCAATGAATCTAAAATATGTGAATGTTAAATTTTCATCATGACATTATGGAAAATAATGAACTTTATCACAATATGCTAATATTTTGAGAAAGACCTGTATTTTTATTTTTATTTTTTTTTACAGGAAGATCTGTGGGGTCATTTTTTGTCCTACTTTCACTAAAGGAAAAACACAACAAGACATATATAAAATGTGTGACCTGTAGGCCGATTAATATGTTGCCCGGCGCATTTTTATATTTGGATTATAAATTGCCTGCAATATAAAGTACATTATACAGGAACTACCTATAACAGAATGGTTTGGATCAGGTAGGGCACCCTGACATTGGCCAAAGCTTGCTGCTGCTTGGCTCCTCCGTTCCCTTTGCCTAACAGTCTTTTATAGAGAAAGCAGTCTTAGTGTGTGATGTTTGTACACAAACAAAACAGAAAGTCTGTCTGTGTTCATGGAAGGTAAAGAATCCCTGCAGAGCTTTCAGACAATGACTGCATGGGTTTTGTTTTCAGCATGACTTTAGAGATGCATCTGAATGTGTTTAAACTGCAGCTTAACCAGGTGGGGACATCATAGATACAGACATGAACGCTGCAGTGAGGACTTTTGCAGCCAGCTGCACCTGTCGGAGATACAGCAAAGGAAATAACCCTGCAGCCAGTTTATTAAATACATTTCTATTTCATGTTGTACACAATGAACTTCAATGTTTAGTTATTAGTTGGATGCTGACTTAAACATAGTAAGTCAAACTCTGAAGCAGTCACACATACGCTGAAGTATGCCTTTGTTCAATGAATGAGTTTAAATCATTAACTACCCAGTGTGCAATCACCTCAGATGATCCCACTCCTTGTTTTGCCAGATATAAAAATGTGTGTAAGCTCTCCATTTATTTGATTATAGGTGGGATTACAAAGCTCATCTTAGATTTTCAATGACAAATTGTTAGGCTTCCATTTTCATTACAATAAGTTAAAATTGCATTAATCAGGGAGGGCATAGTAAACAAATGTCCACCACAACAACTCCAACTAACCAGCCACAGCCACCCGTACCTTTTGTCCAAGAAACCCACGAATCCTTCAGGAAATCTAGAATTATACTCTGATCAGGTTAATAAATTACATTAGTTAAAGGTAGAAAAACACATAATCTATCTCAAAATGCTACTGAAAAAAATATTCACTAACAAGTTTCCATAGTATTTTATAAATATTTGTTTCATTTGTAAGTCATATTCACCATTACTCCACTCCAGGAACCTTAACAGATTTTGTGTTTTAACCAAATTTAAAAGTATTAGGCATTCGGACATTTTTTTTCAGTGCAGGGATGCAGTGGAATAAATTGTTAAAGGAAATAAAAACAATTCTTCAAAAAGAAAAAAAGAAAAAACCTTGTACCTAAATTTTGTTGTAGGGACCCAGTTGTTGGACCCAAATGTCTTTGTCTTTATTAGAGGAGCACTAATGTGTTATTTAATTTTAAAATTATATGATTTGTGAATAATTTCCATGGGTATTCTGCTTGTTTTTGTTTGTATTCCACATTTAAAAAAAATATTTTACCTATATTGCTGCTTTAATACTTATTATATATTTGTATTAGTGTTGGTTATCTGAAGGACCACACTGGAAATAAGCTGTTGGTCTCATGTTTTTATCCTCGGTAATGATTCTTGACCGAGGTCATAAAGTGCTAATGTTGAGCTCATTTGTGCTATCGCTAAAAAAAAATGTTTTCAAAATGACACATCCAATCTTGGCAGCAAGGTGCCTTGCAAGAGGTCTTGTGAATCTTAACAATCCAGCTGTATTTTAAGGCAGAAAGCCTTTTTGCCTTTGCCATTGGTGGGTGATGACAGAAAATAACATGAAAGCTAGATTTATGGACAGACTTTTCAGGCTAATGGTCTTAAACATTTGATCCGTCTGTTTGACTTTAAATGATGTTTTGAATATTTTGTCCACCCTACGTCGTCTCTTGCTTTTGTTTGTTCTCTTTCAATTTTGAAACTACGTACAACCTGGTTATGATTGCCAACATGAAATACAAATATTTTTAATTTCCTCCTTGGTTTAAGGTCTTTGGTCAGGAGTGTTAATAAAATAACTTCAAACTTCTTTTTAAATATTCATTGCTATTCAGGAAAGTACATGTTAGAGAGTTTAATGCATACCAATTTGTGTAAAGCCCCCTATTTGACAAGAAATCAATATGTTATCACAATTGTGTTGCTATAATTTAGGGAGGCCATGTAAAAATATGCACATGCTCATTGTAGGCCATGAATGTGCTTGGTTGTTTCCCTACACTCAAAAATTTTCACAGTTGGCCAGTCCTTGCTGTTGCGTCCCAGTTATTGTTCGTTCTGCAAATTAGGTAACTTGGATTGCTTTCCAGATGAGGATAACACTGCAGAGGGGCACAGAGTTTAATTGTTGTGTGCAGTCAGTGGTGTGACAGTAAGATTTCAGAGTCCCGTTGTTCTTCTGGGACATGTGATGCCAATGATTTATTGATTTTAAAGCTAAATAGGAAGCAACTTCTCAACATATTTAGTTTACTACAAAGCTCCCTTAAGGTGAAGAAAAACCATTTTGCTGAATATAGAGGTTTTCCTCTGTAGTTTTTACAAAATATTTTTACTGACAACAGCCATACAAGTCGACGATTGCAAATCAGTTATAATCAATGGCTGCTGTGTGGCTGTACTGTAAAAGGCCAAAACCTAACCCAGAGTCATGTGCTGTTTATTAGGTCAGACAGCCAGATAGCGGGGTATGACTAACGTTCCCCCCAGGCAATTGTGGGAAAGGATTTTATCAAACATAGTAAAAGTCAACATCAGACAGCTATTGAACCCTGGAATAGGGTCACAGAAAGATGGTGCAGTTGTATGCTCAAGACTTTGCTCAGTTTCCCTTATGCACAAAATAGTTGTAATTAAATATCGGTAAGTCATGAAAGGGATGTTTGACATAGGCTGATGTGACGTGCACCGTCTTTCTCTGTTTCTTGCCTCAGAGTGGGGTCAGAGTAATAACCTCACTCTTTGGGGGCCAAACATTAGGTTGCCTTTGGTATCTATGTTCTGCCATAATCAGATGGTATACTCACAGAGAATTACTGACTGCTACAGACTGGCCTAAAATCCCTTGGGGATAAAGTGTGTGTTTATATGAGTCTCAATCCTGAAGATAGTGTCTCTTTAAATTATCTGGGTTTTTTGAATAGGTTTGTTAGTTGTACAATGCTTGAAAATAAATGAATGGGTACAGGTTGCTTGGTATATGTTCAGCTGGGTCAGGGAAATGCTTTAAACCTGTGTCTATAAAAATAACTGTAAAATCGATCAGACAATAAACAACCTCTAAATGTTGTTATTTAAAAGGTTTTTATAGGAATAATTAAAACATTTGTTTCTGACTTTTGCTTTCTGTGTGTTTTATGCTATGGGTCTGATCTTCAAAGATTCCAAATAAGGAGTAAGTAATTACATTTGCACATCTTCCTTCTATAAATATGTACGTTTGGGACATTTTATTATGTTTTGCATATTCATGATGGCAAACACACTAAAAACTGTGCGCCCCCTGTTCCATGGATTTTACACACGCAATTCAATTTGCTCCTGGTTTATAGATCAAGTTTGCACACACAAACCAGTTGGTACGTGTTTTTGTACACACAAACCTTTTGAAGATCAGGCCCTATATGTATGAAATACGGAGTTATATGTAGGGAAAAATCCACTAGAGTGGAGGACAAAGGTTATTACTCTGAACTTTGGGGGCATGAAGAAGTACTTACTACACATACTGTATCTCTGGACATTTTTAGCAACAGTCTTGCTCTGTAGCAGAACTCTGTTAAAGAGGTCAATTTCTATTCGATATTATTCATAACAGTTGTTATTGTCCCAGGGTGTTATTTAACACAGTTATCTCTGTTCTAAATCCTCCCACCCCTGTTCTGCTCAGTGCCTCATACAGTATGTGTGAGAAGTGTCTCTCCTTTTTATTGAAAAGTGGTGTGTCTGTCAGATAGGTTACTGGTCCTTCCCTCATGCAGACCACTCTATTACCTCCACTGTTCCAGCTGTGTTTGACCAGTTTGAACTTGTGTCTTTTTCTTTTCTGGATAAAATTGTGCAACACATGAAATCTACAAACTACCCTTTACACTTTCTTCCCACTAACTTGTTGAAAGATGTTTTAATAGCATTGGTCCTGTACTCCTGTCTTTTATCGACTCCTGTTTTAGCTCAGGAAATGTGTCAGCTGCTTTTAAACATGCTGTGGTCAGAGCCCTTTTTAAAAAAATCACACCTCAACCCCCTGACTTTAACAGATTTTAGACCCTTTTGTCATTTGCCCTTTCTTTCCAAGGTTTTAGAAAAGATTGTCTTTATCCAGCTACAACAAATTTTAGGAGATATTGATATCTTTTAAAAAAATCAGTCTGGCTTTATGCCACAACAATAACTGATTATGCCTTGTTGAAAATGCATAACAACATTGCTATGTCTGTGGATCCAAAGTGCCCTCTTGTTCTGGTTTTGTTAGCCCTCGATGTTGCCTTTGAAAAAGTTGATCACTGTTCTTCTGTCTCATCTAGACCACTGTGTTGGTGTCTGTGGCACAGCTCTGCAGTGGTTTACCTCCTAGAGAACTTTCTCTGTAATGATCAATCACACCTCCTCCTCTACTGCTCCTCTCTCATGTGAAGTGCCACAAGGTTTTCTTCTAGGCCCTCTTCTTTTTTCTCTTTATATGCTGCCTCTTGGATAAGTTATAACTCAACACCATCTGTCCTTTCTTTGCTATGCTGATAATTTACAGATTTACCTGTCATTGAAGCCAGGTCACAGTAATATGTGTAACTCCTTTTATACCTGCACCACTGGTGTCAAAGAGTGGCTCAACCAAAAGTTAAAATTTTTAAATGAAGCAAAGAGTGAACGTATTTTATTTGGTGACAATGCTGTCAGTGATGTCGAATCTCTAACTTTTAAATTAAACATTTCTGTTAAGAACTTAGGAGAAATATTTGACAAAGATTTTAAATGCCATAAGCAAATTGACTCCATCATAAAGTCAAGCTTTATGACATCATTAACATTTTCTGGACAAATTTAAACCTTTTTTAAATCGTCCTGACCATTCATGCCGTTATCAGCTCCAGAATTGATTACTGCAATGCCCTCAGTCATCCCTGAATCACCTTCAGATTGTCCCAAATGCAGCTGCCTGTCTTCTGGCAGACATCAAAAGTGAACACGTCACTCATGTTCTGTCCACCTTACATTGGCATCTCATCCACTTTAGAATACATTTTAGACGTTTATTGTTTGTTTTTGAAGCAGTGAATGACCTGGCCACACGTCATTTGTCTGAATTACTAATGCCCCTAATTGTTCACTTGTCCCTACTCAGCGCGGTTCATTACGGCTCTACTCGCTTTTAAGGCTTTTTCATTAGTAACGGTTACATGGAAATGTTATTATTTTAAGTACCTGCTTGCTTGCGATTCTGAGTGAGCCAACCCGAGCTGAAAACGGGACGTCAAAAGACTGTCTGTTACTGATTGGCTAGGGTGCGGTGTCACTAGTCACAGCAGTTATTTTATTACCTAATATTTTCAACCATAAAATTGTTGTACGTTGGGATTATTAGGAATATGACCACTAGCTAGCATTAGGTACAGTTAGCTTATCCTTTACATGTCCTCTAGCTTGAACCCTTCAGTTTGATACCACTCCATGTCTTTCCTTTCTTTTCTTTTTCAGAGTACTTCGTCTTGCTGCCCACTCCCTTCTCTGGCTGTGTTATTTCACTTAAGTCTGACAACAGCCAAAGATTTAGCAGCAGCCAAGCTTGTTTTCGTGTTTCTGTCAAATACAAATCACATCACATTACTTTTTCGGACTGTGGGGCCGCCTTGCTATTGACGATCCCTCCAACACTGATATGGTACTCAATTGAAATGGAAAACTAACCAAACCGCGTAGAGCCGTCCTAACCCGAGTCGTGTAGAGTAGGGACTTGTGAAAAAGGCGCATAAGCTTTTGTGTGCCTGGCAGGTCTTTGATGTCTTTCAAACTTTTTTTATTAGACATAACAAAGCACCCAGACTGGAGCTAGCTCTCTCTGGATCTACACTACCCCACTGATCTAAGTCTTTTTTCATCAAAACTCATTAGTAGCACAGTGACATTCAATGCCTGATTTTTTCTCTTTTCAGCCTGTTCTTAAAGTTATATGATATGTTTTGTTTAACTGTATTTGTTTTTACCATTTTTAATTGTAAATCACTTGGCGCACCTTAATTGGCTGTGTAAAGGCTTTTTAAAGAAACAATTGATTGATTGATGATTAAGTCTTTCTGCAGTTTGTTTAAACTGTACATTTAGTGTCATCGCAGAGCGCTTACACTTGGAGTGAGTCTCAAAGCGCCTTCTTCAAGCTGTACCATTTAATAGCAATGCAAGTGTGTTGGTTGTACAATATTGTCCTACAAAGAAAGAGTCTTTTCCTTGTTGCACAGAAACACGTGGTTGCACTGGCTTATGTTGGAGTCATCTATTTTGGTAGTAGAACATGCGGCAGCTCAACAGACATCGCAGCTCTGATGTCACCCAGATTATAAAATCCATGGAAAATAAACTTTCGTTGCCATTTCCAGCGTGTCTCATAGGACGACGTGACGGAGGCGCATATCTGGAGAGACAAAAGCTCGCAGGCGAACTTTTGCTCCACACGGCCCTTTCCTGGAAGAGCTTGAAAGCTGGAAATCTCTCTGATACAAGAAGGTCAGAAGATTAGTATGCCGATCGAAGACCAGGCCGACACCCGGTGCAGGTGAAAAACCCACAGAAGTTTAATTTCCAAGGAGATGAGTTTCCTCCTTGTTGATTCAGTCAACTAAATGGTTCTTCATATTTTCCCCTCCTGGATGGATGAGAAGTTCACCGTTTTACCGTTTTTTTTCTTGAGGTGATCACGGATGTGTGATTCCCCCCCCCTCATTTTCTTCAGACCTGACCCATCCTTAACCGGTGGAAAGAAGAAATCAATGTCAAAGTAACTTCGGTCTTTTTATATGAAATTGGATAGGTACACTTAGAAGTCTGAGCAGGATGAAGCATAGTTAAGGTGATTTAGAATCACCAGTAGTTAATCCAAGGTATCAACTTGTTGCATGCAATACTGATTGAAGTGTTTTATGCTGAGCTGTGTTTTGATTTGCTCTGCAAGCGCTGCTGAATTGTGCGTGGTTAATGTTTGTCCGGCTGATCCCAAATCAGCCGGGAGTTAGAAGTTGGACTTTTAAAAGTTTTTCATTCAAAGCAACCGCGGTCTGGGCCTGGGCTGACCATTCCTGTGTTCCAGTTTTATTACTGGAGTTTTTCCACTGAGTTCCCGCCTCAGAGTTTTATGACTCTTTGTTCAAGATTTGGGGCAATCAGCTGTACGGCTAAAGGGGCGTGGCCCCACCGTTTTAACAGCTGATCGCTGCAATCGAGACATCAGCACCAGGAGGACTTCTCTTTCCATTTAATCCAAATCACTGCTGGTTTGATCTTCATAGACACTAAATGCACATATATATTTTTATTTTATTACTATTGTTAGGTAGTCATTTTTATCCCCTTTGTGTAGAATAGTGCTTGTTAGTTAGGTGAAGGTTTTTGGACCTGAATAATGGTATATCAGAAATATATGGCTTCAATAAATTTTCATATATACAGTACAGAACAAAACTTTGGACACACCTTCTCATTTAAAGAGTTTTCTTTATTTTCATGACTATGAATATTGTAGCTTCACATTGAAGGCATTAAACCTATGAATTAACACATGTGGAATTATATACTGAACAAAAAAGTGTGAAACAACTGAAAATATGTCTTATATTCTAGGTTCTTCAAAGTAGCCACCTTTTGCTTTGATTACTGCTCCACACACTCTTGGCATTCTGTTGATGAGCTTCAAGAGGTAGTCACCTGAAATGGTTTTCACTTCACAGGTGTGCCCTGTCAGGTTTAATAAGTGGGATTTCAAGCCTTATAAATGGGGTTGGGACCATCAGTTGTGTTGTGCAGGAGGTGGATACAGTACACAGCTGATAGTCCTCCTGAATAGACTGTTAGAATTTGTATAATGGCAAGAAAAAAGCAGCCAAGTAAAGAAAAACGAGAGGCCATCATTACTTTAAGAAATGAAGGTCAGTCAGTCCGAACAATTGGGAAACTTTGAAAGTGTCCCCAAGTGCAGTCGCAAAAACCATCAAGCGCTACAAAGAAACTGGCTCACATGAGGACCGCCCCAGGAAAGGAAGACCAAGAGTCACCTCTGCTGCGGACGATAAGTTCATCCGAGTCACCAGCCTCAGAAATCGCAGGTTAACAGCAGCTCAGATTAGAGAACAGGTCAATGCCACACAGAGTTCTAGCAGCAGATACATCTCTAGAACAACTGTTAAGAGGAGACTGTGTGAATCAGGCCTTCATGGTAAAATAGCTGGTAGGAAACCACTGCTGAGGACAGGCAACAAGCAGAAGTGACTTGTTTGGGCTAAAGAACACAAGGAATGGACATTAGACCAGTGAAAATCTGTGCTTTGGTCTGATGAGTCCAAGTTTGAGATCTTTGGTTCCAACCACCGTGTCTTTGTGTGGCGCAGAAGAGGTAAACGGATGGACTCTACATGCCTGGTTCCCACCATGAAGCATGGAGGAGGAGGTGTGATGGAGTGGGGGTGCTTTTCTGGTGACACTGTTGGGGATTTATTCAAAATTGAAGGCATACTGAACCAGCATGGCTACCACAGCATCTTGCAGCGGCATGCTATTCCATCCGGTTTGCATTTAGTTGGACCATCATTTATTTTTCAACAAGACAATGACCCCAAACACACCTCCAGGCTGTGTAAGGGCTATTTGACCAAGAAGGAGAGTGATGGGGTGCTGCGCCAGATGACCTGGCCTCCACAGTCACCGGACCTGAACCCAATCGAGATGGTTTGGGGTGAGCTGGACCGCAGAGTGAAAGCAAAAGGGCCAACAAGTGCTAAGCATCTCTGGGAACTCCTTCAAGACTGTTGGAAAACCATTTCAGGTGACTACCTCTTGAAGCTCATCAACAGAATGCCAAGAGTGTGTGGAGCAGTAATCTAAGCAAAAGGTGGCTACTTTGAAGAACCTAGAATATAAGACATATTTTCAGTTGTTTCACACTTTTTTGTTCAGTATATAATTCCACATGTGTTAATTCTTAGTTTTGATGCCTTCAGTGTGAAGCTACAATATTGATAGTCATGAAAATAAAGAAAACTCTTTGAATGAGAAGGTGTGTCCAAACTTTTGGTCTGTACTGTATAATTAAGAGAATCGTTTGTGTTTATTTCGTGCACGAGTGGTTTATCCGTCAAAACAAGGTTGAAGATCCTCCACCTTCAGTGAAGTGGTTGAATAAGCAGTGACATTTTGAGGTTCTGGTTAATAATTTAACAATTATTAATGATTAATATCTAATTGTAATTATTAAGAACTTTGAGCCCATAATCACAACACCAGAGGACATCTCTGATTTATATTTGTAAGTCATGATTTTGGTTAAGAAACAATTTTCCTGAATTATGATTTTTTTAATTATGATTTTTGATAAATATTAATTAATCTATAATCATAATCCTTACACTTAGGACTTGAATCTTTATGCACATAGAAAGTTGCTACATAATGGAACCCTTACATAACCCTTATATAATATATTATATTATTATTAAATATGTTTTAATATATATATATATATATATATTACCCAGCCATAGCCCTGGCTTTAGTCAAATAGAGAGTCTTTGAAGGGGGCTAAATATTTGGGTGATGGCAATGAGACCTTCCAACCCCAAACAATTGGAGTTCATTGCAAAAAAATTAATTGTCAAAAAGTGGAAACATGTAGGAAGCTGGTCAGCAATTGTCAAAAAGGGTTTGATTGCTCAAATGCAAGTGAAGATTTTTTCTTATTGAAAAGAGAGTAAATAATTTATAAGTTGACAAATCTATTAAAATGTAAAAAGGTATTATCAATACACATTTGGCCAATGTATGAATATTTTGGGCTAATTTTGATGATTATGGTATATGGCTCATAAAAACCCAAAATTCTGTTTCTTGGAAAATTAGAATGTAACATACAGTATGGCTAAAGAAAATGTTTTTAATTCATAACATGCATAACTTACACAATTGCATGGCTGCTGACTTGGCAGTTGTCCAGCAAACAGTCATTGACACCTTCCACAAGGTTAAGCCACAAATGATTACTGCTGAAGAGGCTGAATGCTGATAGAGTACTGGATCCAAGCATACGGCTGGAAAATAATGAAAAGACAATTGGAAGGAAGTGCCGTAAAGGTTTACAAGCAACAGGGATAACTCCAGCCTTTAAGTAGATATGAAGCAAAGTCAATTTGAGAGATTTAGGGAGATTCACAAGCTGTGGACTCCATGTGGAATCATTGGTTCACAAATCGAAATTGGAAAATCAAGGTCCCAAAGTCTGGAGGAAAAATGGAGAGGCACACAATCAAAGTTGCTTGAGGTCCAGTGTACAATTTCCACAGTCAGTCATTATTTGAGCAGCCTTGCCATTTCCTGTTGCAGGTTCACTCTGCTTTATCAAGTCCAAATTCAGCACAGCTGTTGATCAAAAAATTATAGAGCACTCAATCCTTACCTCGGCGGAAAAGCTTTATGGAGATGCTAAATTAATTTTCATCAGGACATGGCACCTGCCCTCACTGCCAACAGGACCAGCACCTGGTACTTAAGTACCATGGTTACAGACAGAGACAGCAGATTCAACAATGCAGTGGAGCTAAAGCAACGTAGGCTTCCCATCTCAGCAGTGCCATGAGCTGATCCTCTCCATGCCAGACTGCATTAATGCAGCAATTCATGCCAAAGGAACCCTGACTAAGCATTGAATTTGACTTTGAATTTAATTACTTAAGTAACTTTAATAATATTCTAATTCATTCAGGAGTCTGTATGGTTATGAGGATGTCTGAAAGATTGAGCAATGATTAATAAAAGTGCATTTGTACGCTGGCACAAATTTTGATTTGCGCCAATTTTTAAAATGGAGTTTAAACGGAAATTTAGAATGAAAGACTCACCTTCACCGCCTCCACCTTCCAATGACTCTTCTGTGTGTCTCCCGGCCTTCCAATCAGCATCCTGTCCGTCTGATTCTCCATCCAATCGCCTTCCGACTCCTTGCTTTTAAAGGACCTTCAGCTGTGTTCATCCTCGCCTGTCAGCTGAGCTAATCCCTCCTCCACCCAATCTCCACCATCTTCCTTCACATCTACTCTTGGCTTCCTCGCTCCCTGGCCGCCAATCCACCACCAGTGTCGGATCGGGGGGAAGACATCTCTAAATCTAAGCCTTACAATATGGAAGCAAATCGTTACCATATTTCAAATGAAAAAGCATTTTCAGAAATGCTTTTTCATTTTAAGAATGTGGCTGCATTGTTTGACTCATAAATAAAATTAGTAATCAATCATCCTATTTGCATTTGCATGTTCTTCACGACTGCACATTTTATGCCATAATCAAAAAGAAAACAAAGCAGACACTGCTTTTTCGTTTTTGTGGTCTGCCTGCAAAGTACTGCCCAGAACTCGAAAACGTCGAGTGGCGAGCGCAGCAGAGTGACGTCAGCAGCCGCTCTTCCTCAGCTCCCTGCTGACCGAGCTACACATCTTATTCGATAGGGGGCGCTGTGCACGTCTGCATTGCATTACATTGCAAACGTGCGGAGAAATTGATTGGATTGCAGCAGGACCAATTTGTGGCATTGGCAGACAGAACTGGTAGTTCCGGTGGCAGGCTGTGGCACCCTCGTGGCAGCCTTATGGCCTGGGACATCCAGCGTGTTTTTAAGCATTTATTTATAATTTTCTGTGAGTGACAATTCAGAATAGGCGCTCGTGCTCTATAATAAACCAGCTGTTTGTGTAATAAATCTTCATCCTTTCAACACGTCACACATACACATAGTGCCATTTATTTTCCATGTCAAGTAAATACAATCACCTTATGTTATGGTTCTAAAGCTGTTTATTAAATAATAATCAATAATGAAATCGTTATTTAAAGGTAACAGGCTATAACAATAATGACAACCCATTTGCCGATAATCAGCATCAGCTTCCACAAAAACAGCGGCAACCGCATTGGCAAGTTTTATGGCCGGTCTGGCACCTTCTGGCATCCTCGCAGAATCCCCTGTCACCCTGCGGCAGGCTGTGGCAGTTCCGGTGGCAGCTTCAGTGGCAGGCTGTGCCGGAACTGCCACAGCCTGCCACCGGAACTGCCAGTTCTGCCTGCCACTGCCACACATTGAGCTCGGCCCTGCTGCAATTCAATCAATTTCTCGGCACGTTTGCAATGTAATGCAATGCAGACGTGCACAGCACCCCGTACCGAACAAGATGGGTAGCTCGGTCAGCAGGGAGCTGAGGAAGAGCGGCTCCTGACGTCACTCTGCTGTGCCCGCCGCTCGGAATGCTTTTTCGTTTTCGAGTTCTGGACAGTACTTTGTGGGCAGACCACGAAAACGAAAAAGCAATGTCTGCTTTGTTTTCTTTTTGATTATGGCATAAAATGTGCAGTTGTGAAGAAGAAAATGCAAATAGGATGATTGATTACTAATTTTATTTATGGGTCAAATAATGCAGCCACATTCTTAAAATGAAAAAGCATTTCTGAAAATGCTTTTTCATTTGAAATATGGTAACGATTTGCTTCCATATTACAAATGATCATCTTAGCTCATGTCATTCACAACATCCATGTCTTCCTCCCAGGTCCGAGCGCCAAATAAATAACCATGTAATTTCTCATCATTAAAACGTTTCTAATTGCCATCCCTTTTCTTTGTAAGTCTTTTCAGAGTGAAATAAATTACTGATTTTATTGTTGATCTTTTTTTCTTTTTGTTTTCCAAATAATGGGTAATATTGATATCTGAAGCAAACAGCCGACAACAAGCAAACTGTTTATAAATTCAAAAAGGTGTCAGTCATTTATTCATCACTGAAACTTTGCTCCTGTCAGTTGCAATCATGTATTTATTTTAAGATGACTTTGGAAAGATTTAAATTACAAAGAAATCCTCTCGTCAAATGTCAGCACAGCATTCTTTTTCTCTTTTCCTATTTTTCATCTTTGTTTATTCCCAGGTCTGTACTATAATTTTAGTCTGACACCCTGTGTGGAAGAAAAATAACATTTCAGTCCTCAGGGGTGTTCTTAGCTCCCCTTTCTGCTCTTTTCTTCTGTGGACATTTTCTCACTGAGTTGCAGAGTAAATTTAACGTTTTTTACTAAACATGAAGGTGTAATTTCAGAAAGACTGTACATAGGGGCATCCGACACTAGATGTTTTTAACTCCTTACTCCCCATGATACATTTTATCAGGACCCGTAATGTGCAGAATGCGTTCATGTAAGGTATTTCAGTACAAACTCATCTTAGGAAATAGCATAAGTTACATTTTGTGCAACATATGCACTTTTCAGACAAACAGACTCTGTAGGACTTGTTCTTTTTTACTTTAGAGGTTATTTGGCATCATTTGACAATCTGTCACTCTGTACCAGGAGCAAACTGATTCAAGTACATTACTTTTTTTCTTAGTGTTTCTTTCATGCCAAACTCAAGATTTACTTGCAGACATTGTGTTCATGTAAAGATGCTATAATTTAGTTTTGCAAACTGTGGTTGAATCATTGTACTGCTATTGTTAAAGCTTATACATAAAACAAAATTGGCAATGCCCTTACCTTAAAAACTTGATCAAATACAGAAATGTGAGGCATTTTTTGTCCTTCAGTTTAAAGAGTTAGTGTAGAGTCTAAGTGGAGCAGTAGCCTTAGTCATAATGTTTCCAAACACAAGTGGAACAAATCCAAAATAAAAAAAATTATAAATAATGAAAAAAATGAAAAAACAAACAGATGGGTGACTAGTTAAAAAGACAATTCAAGGCAAACAGAGGCAGACCATGAAAATACAAAACAAAGCCATGTTTCAAGTAACTAAATACACAAATCAAAGTGGATTTCTTTTTTTTTTTCCTTTTGTAGACTGATTGGAAATGAGTTTGACAACCTACATACATGAAAAGCAAAACTTATCTTTACCACCTTTAAAAACCCTAATTAAAAGTATCTTCTTCAAAATTACTGTAAATCTGAGAAACCTATTTTTATTCCTTACAAGTGCATAGCAAGAGAAGTAAGCTCATTACATGCCTCTACATTTCAATAGCTGTGAACAGAGAACACAGATACAGGTGGTTCAACAGACTGAAGGTAGACCTCATTAGGAGGCATCAATACTTAATATACAGGCCTTAGCAGAGGTCACTACAACTCAGTGGCAATAGATCTCACTGAGGTTTCCTTTCATTTTTTTACTTAGCGTTCTTCTCAGTATATTATATTTACATTCCAACACTGCTTTTACACATGATCCAAACCTCAATTATACCAAAAAGGCAGATTTAAAATATATATAAAAACTTTCAATATACATAACACCTTTTAGAATAATTGCTTCACAAGACTTTTAGGAAAAAGCTAGTTGCTGCATTATATATGGGCATATTGTACATTCCTTCCAAGCATCTATCCATAAAATCATTTCACAAGCTGGCAAGCAGGCATCTTTAGGAGTATGGTCAACAGACAACGCAGCCCGTTGATCTGTTTTGACAGATTATTCCCTCCAGACAAATGCTGTTGTTTCTTACTGTAGGGAAACTCTCATAAAACACTTTTTTTTTCAAGTCAGTATGGAAAAATTGGAAATAAAGCGAACCACATGATCTGTTTTGATTCTCCATTGGTCTCACTTTAGGCTGGTAGAGGCTATCTTACTTTCCTGACCTCATACATGTCTATGTTTCTTTCTTTCCTGCAGAACAAGATCATCCTGGACCCTCTGACCTTTAGCGAGGCTCGTTTCAGGCCCTCTTTGGAGGAGCGCTTAGAGAGCATCATCAGTGGAGCTGCGCTAATGGCGGACTCTTCATGCACAAGAGATGATCGCCGTGAACGCATTGTGGCTGAGTGCAACGCCGTTCGTCAGGCCCTGCAAGACTTGTTGAGCGAGTACATGAACAATGTAAGTGCAAAGTCCTAGTTTTTTTTTTTCTGTAATGTACTTTTTTTAACAGATACTGATGCATCTCTATATTTAATATATTTGTGTTTATGCGTACATGCAGAAAACTCATCTGCTTTACTACTGTTCAATATTTCCTACCATTTCTTTCGTATAGGTATTGCTTTTCAGTCTTTATCTTCTTTGTTGCTCCATCTAAGGCTCCTGTAGACCTTTGTTGGTCTTTTCCTTATCTGTTTCAGGAGTCAGGGAACAAATGTATTTTATGCTGTACATAGGAAAAATACCCCTTAGGTATGTAGGTGATGCAGGATCATTTAAAGTTGAATTGATTTGATAGCAGATGAAAAAAAAAAAAAATCCACTTCCTCTATGTTTTTATGAAGTGCAAAATCCCGAGTCAGAAAAGTATGTTGGTAAATTACCTTACCATCTGTTACGGTTTTGTGAATCCCTTTGGTATTATCTTTATCGGAGTGCTGCTGCAAGCAGGATTGATGATGACAAAAGATGACAGTGTAGGGTGAGGTGTTGGTTAAAGTCAGCTCTGATGTGCCGAGAATAGCTGGCATGAGGATGATGTCTGTTTTCAGCACAGCACTCATTTAACAAAATTCCAACCATACATGAAAAAAATATTTTTTTTTAATTGTTTTATGATTTTTGAGTTCAATAATACAGTACATCTTGTAATGCATAGAGATGCACTGTTCCGGATTCTGTATCCTATTTCCTAACTCATTTTTGTAAAGCTTCTGCCTGCTGATACCAGTTTGAGCTGACTCTAAATTCACTTAGGAACCCATAAAATAAGATATGGGACCAGCATTTTAAATATTGTTTATCTAGTCTTGCTGCTATGAGCAGAGATAATTTATTTTAGGAGAAGAACTTTGTTACGTCTTTCTGTTATCTACCAAAAGTCTTGCTCTCTTTAGCAGCCTCAGAATGTTGAGTATTTTTTTAAATAGCTTGTTACAGCTTTTGTGCTTCGTCTGAAGTTATATTAAACACTTCATTGATTCTGCAAATAAACTTTGAGTCATCCACACCAAAGAATGTGGTTATTGATTGGAAAAAGAGTGGATCTATAATTTTCTGATCGGCTGATCACTATTCATGGCAGTAAATCTGGTTTCGCTCATTATCTGATTTTTCACAGTATGTCTAGCAATACATAGGAAATTATGAGGTGAACAATGTAAAAATTATAAGATATCATGCATGTTTTCCATGCAAACATAACATACATGAAGTGTTAACGATAAGTTAACAATAACAATATGAACATGAATAACAATGTGAATAACAAAATGAATTAATATGTTTTAGAGTAAGGAGAATGTGTAAACGAAGACAGATAAATAAGAATGAATTTCAGAATGAATGTTAGAAAAACAGAATGTGCAAAAGTATGAAGAAATTAATACAATCAATCAAAAATTATATCTATTTCCTCCAATTGTTTCTTAGGGTATTGGGTTTTCTGCTGTTCAAATAACTATTTCAAAACTGCTTGCATAGTGAAAATTGTAAAACACACATTAATAGTAAAAATCTTGGTGATTTATTGTTTTAAAACTACAATGCCATTACACTACTAAAAGCTCTGGATACACTTTTCATTGTCCAGCAGACCAAATTATAAAGCAGTGAAATATGGCGGGTTTGTTTAGTTTCCAAAAAGCACCACATCCAGAGTGTAAGGACTGAAAACTTTGCAAGAAGAATTTTTGAGGATGTATTTTTGTTTTAATTGACCTACAAAAACACAGTTCAATATCAAGATACACAGGCAGCCCGACCGCTGTAATTTTCACCTCAGCCAAACAGACTTGATCTCTTTATTTTGTGCAAGTTTTACTGTTACTGTGAGATCATGGTTAAAACAATTTAAACATTATGCCACAGAGGTGATTGCAATTAATTACTAAGCACATCTTGTGTGTATATATATATATATATATATACAGGAGTTGGACAATGAAACTGAAACACCTGTCATTTTAGTGTGGGAGGTTTCGTGGCTAAATTGGACCAGCCTGGTAGCCAGTCTTCATTGATTACCCATTGCACCAGTAAGAGCAGAGTGTGAAGGTTCAATTAGCAGGGTAAGAGCACAGTTTTGCTCAAAATATTGAAATGCACACAACATTATGGGTGACATACCAGAGTTCAAAAGAGGACAAATTGTTGACATTTTGCTGGCTCATCTGTGACCAAGACAGCAAGTCTTTGTGGTGTATCAAGAGCCACGGTATCCAGGGTAATGTCAGCATACCACCAAGAAGGACGAACCACATCCAACAGGATTAACTGTGGACGCAAGAGGAAGCTGTCTGAAAGGGATGTTCGGGTGCTAACCCGGATAGTATCCAAAAAACATAAAACCACGGCTGCCCAGATCACGGCAGAATTAAATGTGTACCTCAACTCTCCTGTTTCCACCAGAACTGTCCGTCGGGAGCTCCACAGGGTCAATATACACGGCCGGGCTGCTATAGCCAAACCTTTGGTCACTCATGCCAATGCCAAACGTCGGTTTCAATGGTGCAAGGAGCGCAAATCTTGGGCTGTGGACAATGTGAAACATGTATTGTTCTCTGATGAGTCCACCTTTACTGTTTTCCCCACATCCGGGAGAGTTACGGTGTGGAGAAGCCCCAAAGAAGTGTACCACCCAGACTTTTGCATGCCCAGAGTGAAGCATGGGGGTGGATCAGTGATGGTTTGGGCTGCCATATCATGGCATTCCCTTGGCCCAATACTTGTGCTAGATGGGTGCGTCACTGCCAAGGACTACCGAACCATTCTTAAGGACCATGTGGTTCAAACATTGTATCCTGAAGGCGGTGCCGTGTATCAGGATGACAATGCACCAATACACACAGCAAAACTGGTGAAAGATTGGTTTGATGAACATGAAAGTGAAGTTGAACATCTTCCATGGCCTGCACAGTCACCAGATCTGAATATTATTGAGCCACTTTGGGGTGTTTTGGAGGAGCGAGTCAGGAAACGTTTTCCTCCACCAGTATCACGTAGTGACCTGGCCACTATCCTGCAAGAAGAATGGCTTAAAATCCCTTTGACTACTGTGCAGGACTTGTATATGTCATTCCCAAGACGAATTGATCAGAATCAGAATCAGAAAAGCTTTATTGCCAAGTATGTTTTTGGACATACAAGGAATTTGTTTTGGCGTAGTTGGTGCAATACATTACAACATGCTGTATTTGCCGCAAAAGGAGGCCCTACACCATATTAATAAATGATTGTGGTCTAAAACCAGCTGTTTCAGTTTCATTGTCCAACCCCTGTATATATATATATATATTGTTCTTTAAATCTCCCCTGTGTGAACAGTGGGCTGTGAGCTGTGTCTACACTAATTGATTGTAGTGGCTTCTGCATACTGTGTCACTGACATCGCAGCAATTACTTGTTTTTCAACAGCGTGATGGTTGGGTAATTTAAAGGCACCGCCTGAGATAATAATACTATTAATCACATATTCATCATATGGATCAATATATACGTTTCAGGTGGGGATTTTGAAGCTCCTATGAAAGATGGACATTTTAAATTCTGCCAGTAAAGTGCTTTTTTTCTGTGTAGAATTAGCTGTAGGTTTGTAAGTTTAAAAGTCACACTCACATCAGTGGTTGGTACATGTCTTTCTACAGATCTTACTTTATGGTAACGCCATGTTGCAGAAAAAAAACTAGAAACTGAACCACAGCAAACCAGATTTTGACTTTACTAAGCCTTCAAACTTGTGAAAACAAAATTTTGTTTAGTGGATTTTTTTTCTTTGTTGTTTCAATGCTTAATGGCTGTAAAATTTATACCATTGAGAAACCTGTTTATTTCCCCTTCGGGTGCGACCTTTTTACGTAAAATGAATTTGTGGATTGAGCAGCAAAGTTGAATATGTGCGTTGTGGCAAACATTTTTCTGTAGAGGCAGGACAATGGTGTAGCTTTGTTTTTCTTTCATTGGAAAAACAGGGCTTGTCAGAATCTACTTTGTTCTCAAATAAAGACATTTTAAATATGAAGATATAGGAAGGGAAATATTTTTTTTTTCTATATACAGTGTTTTTACAAAAAGGGAGGGACAAAGTTGAATTGGTGCAAATATGCATGGTATTGATCTTGGCACATTTAGGTGTTTATCAGAATGACAGCCTAGGGAAAAGAAACTGTCTCTGTAGCGCTGACCTGAAGGTAATAGTTAAAACAGTTTGTGTCCACAATATTTGCGGTCCACACAGGACACACCGAATAATGGCAGTGTTGAAGCAGGAAGTACAGTCTGTGCTGGGCCTTCTTCTGAACACTTTCTATGTGTGAGGGCCATCTCAGGTCTCAAGAAAGGGTGGTTGTTAGGAACTGGAAGTGATCCACAGTAGCAGTGTTGTTGAGGATGGTGAGGGGAGGCAGTGTGAGAGGGATGTTCCCTGGATGTCCACCATCATCTCCAATGTTTTGAGAGGGTTAAGCCTCAGGTGGTTCTGACCAGTGGACAAGCTGAGCCTCATCCTGTTTGTATACAGGCTTGTCACTGTCCTGGATAAGACCAATAACAGTAATGCCAGGGAACTTCAAGAGTTTAACAGATGGGTCCACTGTGGTGCAGTCATATGTGTACAGAGAGAAGAGGAATGGGGAGAGAACACGCCACTGGGGGGTGCTGATGGTTCTTGTGCAGGAGAAGATGCTTCCCAGTCTCATGTGCTGCTGCCAGTCAGCCAGGAAGGTTGTTGATCCACTGACAGGTGGAGGTCAATGCTATGAGCTGAGGAAGCATCTGGTGGAGGATGTTTAGGTTGATAATGTCGAAGGCCAAGCTGATGTCCATGAATAGCATCCTGACATAGGTTCCTGAGTGGTCAAGATGGTGCAGGGTGAAGTCATGCCCCAAATTGAGTTCATCATCTGTCATCCTTGTTGCTTCAACACCAGTCACTCATGGGATGTACTGACCACAGACATCATGTCGACAGGTTTGAATTCATCTAACTCCATGATGGTGCATTTCCTGGGGACCGGGATGGATGTTGTCATTATTAGAGGCAAACTCAGTGTAGAAAGATATTGAGATGATATTCAACAACCAGTTACAATCACTTATCTCCACTCTTAGGGACAAAACTACATGATGTCAATGCCTTCCCTAAAAGAGTGAGGTTTTTCAGAGACTGCAAACAGAGTTTGGGAGTGAAGACAATGGATTGGCCTTCCTGTAGCTCTGCCCTCTGTACCATTGAACACTTGTGGGTTTAGCTTTGGTAATCTAACCACCAAACCACATAGGCTGATATGGCTGGTGACATGAACAGGAGCTACCAGGCTGTGGGTGCAACCTAGATAGTCATATTCACAGCTCAACTCACAAATGCACGTTCCTTACAAATGTGGCTCCATTTAAAAGGAAATAAACGGCTTTCCAAAAGCTTTGCCAAGACACTTTGCTAGAACTAAGAAATAAACCTTCTTAGTTTTTTTATGGTAAGTATACATGTTTATAGAGATTTTATAGAGTTTATAGAGAACTTATAGAAACGCCATCAATTGTTCATGCTTGGAATTGGCATAATGAGGTTGTTAGTTTCAATCTGCAGGCATAATCTAAGATTAGAATAATTTACCTGCAAAGATGTGAGCTGACATACAATGATGAAAATAGCAATCTGAACCTTTTTTTTTTCTCTTCTACATTTATATTCTGCTAAATTGTTGTTTAGGGTACTGATAGGAAGTATTTGGGCAGCTACAGTCATTTCTTCTCAATCTTTCTGCTGAAGCAAATTTACTTTTTAAATAAAACACCAATAAATACAGTCAAAGTTATGGGATAGCCATCGTTTGCCTGCTGCTGGTTACTTATTGCTTCATTAATAGCAATGGTATTATAATCATCTGTCCTACGAAGATCACACTTGGAGTGTGTGTTGGTTGTTGTAGCCTGAAGTATGGCCATCTGTGAACAAAGCTGCTTGGGTGGTAATAATACTTACAGCAGTGATTCTGCTTATAAATATTATATATTAATAGTTCTTTCCAGTTCTTCAGAGTTAGTCACTTGGGGCTAAACTGAGAACATTTGTGATATCTAAGAAGATGGTTAGCTTAAAGAAGGAACTACATAAGCGCAACATTTGTCATGTAAAGACTGAGACGTTGAGCTCAAAATGAACCATTCCTTAAATCTAGGTCAGCCTTAAAGCAGCTTTTTTTTTTTTTAGAATCAAGTTTTTATTTAAAAAACAAATGCAGCATTATTATTTTCATTTGTTTTTCTGCCTGCTGCAAATAGCCACTAATTGCTGATCCAACAGGTCACTTGTGACCAATTTGCAACTTAAAAGGTAGCTTAAATTTATTTTCTGTTTTATTCATTTAAAGAAACAAATCACTAGGAAATACTTAATAATAAAGCCTTTGTGGCATGAAAAAAATGTAAACAATTAAAGCCAATAGATCATGGGTATTGCACTTTTACAAATCCTCTTAATTGCCAGGGAATAGGGTAGTACTACAAATAAAATCAAATAAATTCAGGTTTTTATTGCTTGTGTTAATGTGTGTGCAAACTTTATCTAATTAATTTGAAATTAAAAGGTTGTTCTTGAAATTATTGGTACTATCCTTTACTCTCTGCAACCATCACATTCAGTTCTGCTCCACTGTTTGTTGTGATGAGAGGTCTTAAGATCTCACAACCTTAAAATTCAAAAAAGCCATCTACAGTACAGCCTTAAAATAGAAATGCATCATGCGCTGCTGTCAGAAGGAAACCATTACTGTGATTGGTTTGGACTGCACCAGTCAGATCATTTAGATGGATCAGATGGTTTTGATTCCAGAAACAACAGGACATGCACCAGTCTACATCTATACTTTGTGTCAGACAAACTGCAGCTTCTTCAACTTGAAACAGTTATGTCGATTACACAATATTGTCAATTCTTTCCATCTGTTGCTGTATTTCTACATAAAAATTTGCAGTAAAATAGTATAGCTACATTTGTTTAAGGAAAAGGAAAACAAGCCAAAAATACTTTGATCATTATTTTAATGTTTCATAGATGTTTCTCTTCTGACACCTTAAAAAAAAAAAAAACTAAGTAAAAACAAGCGTTTCTAAACACCCACATACTTTTCTATTCCTAAGTCAAGCCATCTTTCTCCTAAAGTAATTGTGCATTGGTTCATTAGGCCCATGAGTTGTGTTTCAGAGGCTACAGCTGGGAAACTGTTGACAGCCTCTGGCTGTCCAGGCTAAGAACTGAAAGTAAATCATGGAGGCATTACGAACAAAATGATTCCCATTTTAGCTCAGCATCCCCAATACGGTTTAAATCAACAACTTGGAGTGCATTTCAAAGTGCAATGTTCATTCAATTGAAATATAAAGCTTAAAAATGTGTTAATTTTTAATTAATTTGTTGTAATTAGTGTAGAAAAAAACAACCGTAATCTTTGACTTTGGTCTTTGGAAATCATTTGAATAAATATGTAGAAAATTTTCATCTACACTCTAAATTACCTTGCTAAAGCTCATATTAATCCAATGTAATTTACAGTATACAGGTCCTTCTCAAAATATTAGCATATTTTGATAAAGTTAATTATTTTCCATAATATCATGATGAAAATTTAACATTCATATATTTTAGATTCATTGCACACTAACTGAAATATTTCAGGTCTTTTATTGTCTTATACGGATGATTTTGGCTGATTTTGGCATACAGCTCATGAAAACCCAAAATTCCTATCTCACAAAATTAGCATATCATTAAAAGGGTCTCTAAACGAGCTATGAACCTAATCATCTGAATCAACGAGTTAACTCTAAACACCTGCAAAAGATTTCTGAGGCCTTTAAAACTCCCAACCTGGTTCATCACTCAAAACCCCGATCATGGGTAAGACTGCCGACCTGACTGCTGTCCAGAAGGCCACTATTGACACCCTCAAGCAAGAGGGTAAGACACAGAAAGAAATTTCTGAACGAATAGGCTGTTCCCAGAGTGCTGTATCAAGGCACCTCAGTGGGAAGTCTGTAGGAAGGAAAAAGTGTGGCACAAAACGCTGCACAACGAGAAGAGGTGACCGGACCCTGAGGAAGATTGTGGAGAAGGGCCGATTCCAGACCTTGGGGGACCTGCGGAAGCAGTGGACTGAGTCTGGAGTAGAAACATCCAGAGCCACCGTGCACAGGCGTGTGCAGGAAATGGGCTACAGGTGCCGCATTCCCCAGGTCAAGCCACTTTTGAACCAGAAACAGCGGCAGAAGCGCCTGACCTGGGCTACAGAGAAGCAGCACTGGACTGTTGCTCAGTGGTCGAAAGTACTTGTTTCGGATGAAAGCAAATTCTGCATGTCATTCGGAAATCAAGGTGCCAGAGTCTGGAGGAAGACTGGGGAGAAGGAAATGCCAGAAGTCCAGTGTCAAGTACCCACAGTCAGTGATGGTCTGGAGTGCCGTGTCAGCTGCTGGTGTTGGTCCACTGTGTTTTATCAAGGGCAGGGTCAATGCAGCTAGCTATCAGGAGATTTTGGAGCACTTCATGCTTCCATCTGCTGAAAAGCTTTATGGAGATGAAGATTTCATTTTTCAGCACGACCTGGCACCTGCTGACAGTGCCAAAACCACTGGTAAATGGTTTACTGACCATGGTATCACTGTGCTCAATTGGCCTGCCAACTCTCCTGACCTGAACCCCATATAGAATCTGTGGGATATTGAGAAGAGAACGTTGAGAGACTCAAGACCCAACACTCTGGATGAGCTAAAGGCCACTATCGAAGCATCCTGGGCCTCCATAAGACCTCAGCAGTGCCACAGGCTGATTGCCTCCATGCCACGCCGCATTGAAGCAGTCATTTCTGCAAAAGCATTCCCGACCAAGTATTGAGTGCATAACTGTACATGATTATTTGAAGGTTGACGTTTTTTGTATTAAAAACACTTTTCTTTTATTGGTCGGATGAAATATGCTAATTTTGTGAGATAGGAATTTTGGGTTTTCATGAGCTGTATGCCAAAATCATCCGTATTAAGACAATAAAAGACCTGAAATATTTCAGTTAGTGTGCAATGAATGTAAAATATATGAATGTTAAATTTTAATCGTGACATTATGGAAAATAATGAACTTTATCACAATATGCTAATATTTTGAGAAGGACCTGTATATGCCTATCTTAGATGAATCTAAAGATGAATTTAAAGCCATCTAAGAACACATTTTTCTTCATGAGCAAATATGTGATGACCCTGGAAATAAAAAAAAAAACTCCCTTTTAACAGCAACAAACCTCCAGCATGCTTACTATGGGCACCCATCTACTGCAACTGTCCTGAGGTTGATATGACAGAGTATAGACTCACTTTCTTTGATGTGGAAAAAACTACATAGTCAGTGACAGCAGTAACTCCATTATTGACTTGGTCTAAGAGAGAAACATGGCTGAACCAATGGTTACTGTTCAATGGATGAAAAAGAGACTCACAGCTGGAACTCTTTTAATGGGTTTATCTAACAAAAAAACAAGGTTAAACAGAACGACGGCTAAATTTTTCATATATAGAGAGAATGTAATTCAATACAATTCAGTTCACTTTATTTATATGATGCCAATTCACAAAAAAAGTATTGCTAAGCAGCTTACAAAAATATCATTCACACAGTGAAAAACAACCATACCTATTGGCCCAGTTTTACTTTTATGACTGATATGATATACAGATGGTAAAATTACTACCACCAGCCAATACCAATGTTAAAGCCAATATCTCATGCATCCCTAGCATAAAATTATAAAGTTATCATAAGAGGAAGCCCAGTGGATTGCATCGTGTCATTGATGTTGCAGGAATCCTTCCTCCTCCAAAAGGCCGGAGTCCAAAACTTGCCAGAGGTCACTTAAGTTCTGCAAAAAGTCCAGTAAAACACAACACACAACCTCACATCTTTCTTTGTGGTTATAAACTGATGTTTACACATTTAAATGTTGGGTTTGTACATTGTCCCAGATCGTGCACAGCGTTTCTTTTGGTTCTCTGGTTTCCTCCACCAGGCCAAAAGTGTGCATGCTAGAGTTCTTTTTTTTTTACTAAAGGTGGAGTGAGAGTGTGCCTGCATGGTTGTGTGTCCCTGTGTAGTCCTGTGATGGGTGTACCCTCTTTTTCCCCTGATGAGAGCTCCATTCCTCTCTAACCCTCAATAGGATGTAGTGGAAATAGAAAAGGAATGATTGAATGAATGAATCATAACATGCAGTGAGAAAGTATCTTGGTTTGTAAAGGAGGTGGTTGAAAAGAACATTTCCTTTTCAGTACATAATGATAGCTTACACATGTTTGTCAAAGCAATAATTGCCAACAGTCGGAAAGAGTAGCTCCTTACATTATGTTGAAGTTGTTTTCTTTACTAAAGTTTACTAAAGTAATGTAAGCATCGTGTTGCCTTTATGTTTTCTCCTCCATCTTCATAAGTGCCCTCTCCCAACCTACACAAATTTTTATAGGAAGCTTGAACCACAGCACAAGGTTAATCAATGTGGTAGCAGGCAATAAATTTGGTTCAAGTGACAGGAGAATGTCCATACCTGTCTCAGCTGCTGGTGATCTGTGATTGGTGACAGCAGGCCCGGCTCCCTGGCTGGTGCTGAATCATCAGGAGCAGCTGATTTAGTTACGGCAGCTCAGACAGGGCCAATCTATCAATTGATCTGGGGTGTAATGCATTACTAGCTTGGGTCAAGGGAGCCTGGGCACAATATAGCCATAGTCAAGGGCCATGGCAGCTGAAAGGGGGCAACTCTGCAAAACTGTGTGCTGCTGAGAAAACGATTTAGGGAGTGTGATAGCCAGCACACAAATGTCACAGTTAGCTGGATGTGGCACATAAAACTAAACAGGACTGGTGAGGTAGGAGGATCATTAAGGGGAGACTGATGGCCTTCTTGCTCACATAGCTTCTCTGGGAGTTGCCATGTAGAATGCTCTATCAACAATAACACACTGACTGGCAACATATGGCAAAATACCTCTACTTACACAGTTAAAACCAGATTTTTGCATACACTTTATAAAATGAAAAATGTTTTTCTTTCTATTTCACTTTAAATCTGGATAAGCTTTTCCTTTTTGAGGTCAGTTCGGATTACCAAAGTTATTTCTATTTGCTAAATGCCAGAACAGCGACATAGTAAAATTAAATTTTTATGTATTTTTGAAATTAAGAGGTTTACTTACACTTCCTACATATTTGGTAAAATAGTTTTTTAAACTGTATGAGTTTTATCAAGGCTGTACGGTGGCACAATTGGCAGCACCGTTGCCTTGCAGAAAGAAAGTTCCAGGTTAAACTCCCGACCAAATGCCTCTCTGTATGGAGTTTGCATGTTCTCCCCTTGCATGCGTGGGCTCTCTCCAGATACTCTGGCTCCTTGCCACAGTCCAAAAACATGACTGTTAGGTTTATTGGTCTCTCCAAATTGCCCTTTGGTGTGTGCATGGTTGTTTGTCCTGTGTGTCTCTGTGTTGCCCTGCGATGGACTGGCAATCTGTCCAGGGTGTACCCTGCCTCTCACCTGTAGACCACTGAAGATGGGTACCAGTTCCCCTGTGACCCTGTACTGACAAAAGCTGGTATGGAAGATGGATGAATAGAGTGTTATCGGTTGTTTTGGGTGTCCTTCAACTAGATTCTCACAGTAGTTTGCTGGAAGTTTGGCCCATTACCCATCACAGATGTGGTGTCACTGAATCAGGTGTGTGGGCCATCTTGCTTAAACATACCTTTTCAGGTCTGCTGACAAATTATCTATGGGGCTGTGATCATGACTTCTTGATGTCACTCTTAAACGTTGTTGTCCCTTAGCCTCTTTGTACATACTTTGGTGGTATGCTTAGGGTGATTAGACCCATTTGTGCTACAGCTTCAACCTCCTGCTGATGTCTTAAGATGTGGGTTCAGCATTACTACATAATGTTCTTTCCTCATGATGCCATCGGTTTTATGAAGTACACTAGTCCCTTGTGCAGCAAAACACCCCCACAACACAATGCTGCCACCCCTGTAATTTACAGTTAAGATGGCATTCTGAGGGTTGCAAACTTACTTCCTTTTCCTCCAAACTTTATTGATGATCATTATGGCCAAAAAGCTCAATTTTAGTTTTATCAGACAACAGGATATCTGTTCTGAGTACATGGACGAACAGTAATCCAGGTTTTTATGTTGCTTTTGGAATAGAGGCTTTTCCCTCTATTTAGTGGCCTTTTAGCCCATGTTGTTACAGGACGCGTTTCACTGTGGAAAATATCTTTTGCTTCTGTTCAGGGGTTGATACATATGGTTCGCACCGATATATTCAGTTCTGTGACACAGAAACAGTGTCTTCCATGAACAGTATGATAGCTGAACATTCCCGTGGTGTTTATGCTTGCATTTATCTGTTTGAACATATTAATGTTGCACCTTCAGGCATCTGGGAATTGTACCCAAGGAAGAACGAGACTTGGGAAGTTAAACATTTCTTTTCCTAATATCTCGAAATATTTTCTTCTATTTTTCCGTAATTTCACACAAATAAGCAGTATGTTTAAGATGTTGCTTAAAAATACATCCAAATATGGGCCTCCATTTAACTATGTATCAGCTGTCTTCCACTTACACCGAAACTGAAGTAATGGACTTAAAGCTTTATTTGTTGCTTACTTTGTTGCATTTAATGCTTACTTGTTTAGTTTAGAATACCTAAGTTGATTTATTTTTTAATATAGAGAGATATAGTCCATCTTTACTGAATTATTTTTAAGTAGAATATGTTGTGCTCGTTCTGTTTCCTGTTGGTTCTGTATGATTCATGCAGATTGACTCTGATCCTGCTTCGGCATCTGGCAACAATAGACTCTGGTAAAACTTTGCTGGATGGCCCTCCGCACGCTGCCGCCCTGTGCCGCCTTGTAGAGGCAGCCTAAAAGCTCTCATTGACCATAGCGGAGCGGATGCAGTGTAAATTTGGGGTTAATGTTTTTACTTGCAAAATGCCTTAGGTTGATGTGTCTGAGCCAGCCTTCAATAGCTGACAGAACTAAGTTGTTCAAAATAGGTGGTGTGCTGGTGCACAGTGATGGTCGTGTGACGGACGTGAAAAGGACATGAAAGCTGTTGCATCTATATTTAACTCTCAAAACTGCATCTTGCAGGAAGTGCAGACATTAGAAGGAACCCAGGGCCAACCCCACCAGCATATGGTCTCACAAGGGGTCTGAGGATCTTTTCTCGGTACCTAACGGCAGTCAGGTTACCTCTGGCGAGCACATGGAGGGCCATGCGGCCCTCCAAGGAGATGCCACCCCACACCATTACTGACCCAAACCTTCTTGCCACAGCTCTCATTGATGTGCCATCCTGGATGAGCTGCACTACCTGAGCCACTTGTGTGAGTTGTAGAGTCCGTCTCATGCTACCACGAGTGTGAAAGCACCACCAACATTCGAAAGTGACCAAAACATCAGCCAGAAAGCATAGGTACTGAGAAGTGGTCTGTGGTCCACACCTGCAGAACCACTCCTTTATTGAGTGTGTCTTGCTAATCGCCAAAGATTTCCCCCTGTTGTCTTTTCCATTTGCACAACATCATGTGAAATTGATTGTCCATCAGTGTTGCTTCCTAAGTGGACAGTTTGATTTCACTGGAGTATGATTTACCTGGAGTTATATTGTGTTGTTTAAGTGTTCCCTTTATTTTTTGAGCAGTGTATATATGTATTTTGTCAATTGATTCTCCCACTTGAGCTGTGGATCTCTGCAGCTCCTTCAGTTGTTTTCATACCAGCCTCTTGGCTTCTTATCTGAGTAATATTCTCCTTACCTAGGGCTGAAAACAATGCAAAACCTTTTAGATTTATGTTTGTTAAAAATGTTGACAGTCACATTCACTTTTCTTTTGGCTTACAATAATGTGCTACTCTGTGTTAGTCTGTAAAATAAAACCCAATAAGACATTGAGGTTTGTGGCAATAACATGACATAATGTAAAACAGTTCAACTGGAGTAAATGCCTTTGCAAGGCATTGTATAACACATGTAAATAAGTGTCCCAGTAGGATTGACTTGCTTACTGAAAGAAAACATCTATCAGAAACACATAGCTTTTACCCAGTATTGTCTTTATTATTTATACTGATTGCCCACTACTGAGAGCTATTTTTACTACTCCCTCTCTCTTTCTCTATCTCACTTGTTGCTCACAATTTCCCTCACTCCTTCGTCTTCTCTGTTACACCAATAATTAATTATATTCTAATGCAAATAGAACTGAACAATATTGATACCAATAATACAATGTAGGTTTCTCTTTGTTTAATTCCTGCTGTTTATTCATTTTTACATCATGGCCTGTCCAGATTTAGCACTCCCACCACTTTAAATGTCGTATACACAGCAATAAATCATTGGCTTCCCATACTCACGCTCCCATCTGTCAACTCCTAATGCGCCATACGACAAGCTGCAGTCCACTGTGCACCAGCACACCACTCAGTTTGAACAACTTAGCTTTGTCAGCTATTGAAGGCTGACTCAAAGACACATCCCCCTAAGGCATTTTGCAAGTAAAAACTTTAAGTCTATTTAGGACCCATGGCATAGGCTTTGGACTCTTTATGTCCTTTACTTCAGCTTCAGTGTAAGAGGAAGACAGCTGAAATTATCGACCCAACAGCTGAATGTTATTTAGACCCCCTGCCTGTAAAGGCAGTTCAACTCAGAGACTTTATGCAGTGTAACAAATATCAAGCAACACTATGTACATTAAATTAAAGTCCTTAGTATTTGCATTTTTCATAAGACATTGAAGTTTCATGTACAATAGGCAAGGCAAGGACAATATATTAATATAGCACCATGCATATAGTAATCCAAAGTGCTTTACATGAAAAAGAAAATAGTAAAAAAAAAGCCTTAAGCTTTGCTTTAAAAGAGAGTGTACCATGTCCAACAATTAAAAGCACTGGATAAAAAAAAAAAAAAAACATTTTAAAATGCTATTTAAGTTTTTATTTAAATCAAAATTCAAATGTCTATTTTTAAACTAAAGCTGCAGTAAGCTACATTTTTTGTCAGTCTTAAATTTTGGGGAGCCAACAATTTCTGCACATCCCAGGTTTTCAGAGAGTTTGTTCCAGCGCCAAGAAACATAGGAACTAAATGCTCCCTAGCCTTGTATAGTTATGGTCCTAAGAACACTGGCTAAGCAGGTCTTTGATGACCTGGGGGACACCTCAAGTCATCAGAGATCTGGCTCATACTTGACAGGCTTGTAAAACGAAATGTAAAGAAAATGTAGCAATGTATTTTGACGCAAGACCGTTTAGTGCTGTTACACCAATATAAGTATTTAACAATCTATAAGTTTACAAACAGCAAGCCAGTTTAGTGATATAAGAACCTGTGTAATATGACACATTTTTATTGTGTTGGCCAGGACTCTGGCACCAGCCTTTTGGATGAGCTACAACTGCCTGATTGATTTGACTGTTAAAAGGGAGTTTTTCCTCTCCACTGTCGCTACATGCATGCTCAGTATGAGGGATTGCTGCAAAGTCAACGCCAGTGACTGTCCACTGTCTCTACATGCTCATCCAGGAGGAGGGAATCCTGCATGTCACTGACTGGATGCAATCTGCTGGGTTTCCTTAGATAGAAAAACTTTTTATCCAATTTTAATAAAAAGCTAACTCCGACTGCACTGTTCAATGGTTAGGATTAATTGGAATGTATCTACCTGACTGTTGTAAAGTGCCTTGAGACAACATGTGTTGTGAATTTGCGCTATATAAATAAAACTGAATTGAATTGAATTGAATTTTGTTACCATCACAATAATCTAACCTACTGAAAAAAACAGCATGCAGCACTTTTTTATATGTCCTGTTTTGACAGAAAACCCTTCATTCTGGCAAATACACTGTAATCTAAATAATTTTAAAGTATCAAAAAAACACATCCAACACTAACTAAAATCTAGCTTTGAATGCAGTTGATGAATGGGCAATCAGTACTCAGTCCCAAGTCAAATGCCTCAGCAGTAGTCAGAGGTACTTATTGGCTCCGACTGCAATCAACGCTAAAAGGAAAACAATATCGACACAGAGATGCAAGTTTACAATGACTCTACTGCTATCTGGGCTGGACGTGTTGCACAAGTCAATTATAATCATTCTGGTTATCTTTTAATAATCAGAATGATTACCTGTAAAGGTTGACATGAAGGCATTAAACGTGAAAGCAATAGGTCAAAGAAAAAAATAAGACACAAATTATGGATTGTTTTCTCCAGCTGGGAGTTTACATGCTAATCTAATCCCCCCACCCCTTTGGTACTCCTTTCTGGTCAAGTACTGAATTATAAAAGCAAAATTATATCATGCAAATTATCAAGAACTCATTCCTGTTTGCAATTCAGGCTGTGACTCTTGCTATACTGGCCATTCTGTAGCTTTGTAGTGTTGACCCACAAGAGAGCAGTCGGCCAAAACTGTCTTCTATGCTCAAATTGTACGAACCGAACAGCAATAAAATAATGATCAGGGTTACTAACTTTCACTCACTGAGCAAAGGCTTAAAAGATCAAAAGTGGAATCAATTCATTGTAAACAAAATTTTAGTGGAGTGGCTGGGGCCTGACTGAATGAGGCAAAGCACAGCAGGGGGATTTCTGAAAGAGATGGTCAGCCCTGGACGTGGACAGTACTCTAAAGTGCAGACAAAGACAGAAAAGGACTTGCTTTTTCTTGGCCCAAGGCCAAAACCTTGTCTGACTACAAGACTACCTTGGAAAGTCTGGCCGTGCCCTGCTGAAAATTAATCTTGTGGTGTTTTTAAGATATAGGCATTTGAGGTAACTATTTGATAATGGCATGGAAATACCTAGGAAACTAGTTGAAAGCTGATAAAATTATGAAAAATATGGGATAACTTCTTTACTGTCAGATACCTTACTAAAAATGTGTTTTGCTTAGTTTCAGAGCACATTGAAGAAAAAAAAAACCTTAGAAGCAATCTCAAAAAAAAAAAAAAAAAAAACATAGTTAAAACTGTGATAATGGGATAAAACCAAGTTGTAAAAGCCTGTATTATGCCACATTTAACAGGCAGAAGCCATTGTCTTCCCCTAGACTGATAGGCTACAAATCTCCACCCAGTACTTTTGGTAAACACCCTTTCTTTCATATTTCAAAACTTAAATTCAACAAGTCATATAATATTTCTGGTCCTTGGATAACGGTTGGCCAAGCAATGACCTCCCCAATTCATGGGCTTCAAATGTGCAACGTCTCCACATTTTGGAATTACTTAATGGTATTTTCCACTTGAGACCATCCCCACCCCAGCAGTTCACTGAGACTGCAGTTTCACTTAGAACTGGGACAACTGTGAAAAAAAGAAATTAAGATACTGGTATTGCTGTAGAAGTTTAGTTACTGGGTTGAAGATATAAAGTGACAGTTACCACTAAATGTTCAAAATAAACCTGAGAGTATTTAAACTCATGTTAATGTTATGATAAGTTTAACTGATGCTAATTATTAGTAATGAATGGGATTTTCCAGAACTTTATGCATTAAGCTAGCAGATTTGGTGGTAACAATTTCTAGCATTACTTACTAGCTATGCATTAAAGTCTCATCCCTAAAATGAATTCAACTTAATATGATATTAAGTAAAATACATTCACATAGATCTGTAAGAGATGGCCAAAAATAGACTTTTATTACGATTTTACATCTTGCACACAAGTGGGAAAGTCATCCTTTACATTTGCCTTGACGTTGAAAAAAAGATCAACAGGTTTCTGTAACATAAGTGACATTTGCTCTTACATTAATTCAACCTACAGTTTCCCTTATCATGCTGTGGTGTAGAACTGTCAGCAGTGGCAAACTGAGGGTGGTTTTCTATTACAGTTTCCTAATTAAAACATTTTAGTTATTAGACAATGAAAGGCGTTTAATGTCAAACACCTGCAGAATGTGTTGATTGGCATTACTTAGTTCTTGTTCTCACAGATCAGCATGGTTTGGAAATGTTCACCAGTACTAACAACTGCATTAGGTTGCATTACTTAAATATTTTCTTGGTGGAATTGTGATGTCTTGAAATAAGTGGAGCTTTTCTAGGAAAGATGTAGAGTTGCTTCAAAAAATGTTTATCAGAGGTATATTTTAAATGCAACAGGACTCTGAAATAAATGTCTTTTTCAGGCTGATTTAGGAGAAAACATTTTTCTTTTTCTGAAAGACAGTTGCTCCTAAATTAAACATGTTTTTGTTAGAAGATTTATTTAAAAGCATGAGTCATTCATCTTTTTATGTGGTTCAATGCTTCAAAATTGCAAATCATAGATTACACACAAAAAAAAAAACATATTAAGTCAAAGAAAAAAGAAATCATATACCAAAAATAATTTTATTCTTGGTTAAAATGTTTTAAATCTACTTCACGTCTTTAAGACAACTTCTACTCCAATGAAAAAAAAAAATCTATTTCAGCCAGATTTCATCTTTTATGTAAAGGGGAACATATTAACATTAGATGGAATTTCCTGGTTATTCATCTGTTTTTATTTTTTATTTTTTATTTTCTTACTTTCTGAACTCAGTACCTGATCTCAGTGTGTCCTGTTATACTGAGATCCGGTCTTTTTCTTGGCCTTGCCTTTCAGCTGATATTTCTTTTATTTAAAAAACCCCTGAAATTTCTTTGTTGTGTGTTAAGATTTTATGTTACAGAAAAAAAAAACAATAATAATAAAAAATAAAAGACATTTACGTTTTAGTTATTAAAAAAGTTTATTTCAGTAACTCAATTCACAAAGTGAAACATGTTACAAAGATTATTTATGATATTCCATCAGACCAACAAAACAAAAAAAACTTTAATACAGTATGTTTATTACCTACTTAAACATTATTTTCAAAGTGTACTGTTGTAGAAAAATTAGTTTTTACCAAGACAGAGACCAATGATTGTCACTTAGAATCAGCTTTATTTTAATCTTGCAAGAGAGAAGGATTTTTACAGCATTGGAGATGTGCTCGGTAGGGCTGCCAAATCGTTCTGACCAGACAAATCAAAATTTCTCCTTATAAGCTACAACAGTTTTCAAGGTGCCTCTCATGAGACGTGTTGTCCTAGACATAATCTTAACAGTGTGGCATACATATTATCTCACTCAGCTGCAAGCAGAAGGCTGAGAAACCATTACTCTAAGACTAAATAAGAGAAGAATGGAACAACACTCAGGGGTTCTAATACTTTTGTCAGTTCCTGTAGAGCATCAAAGAGCAAATCAAGCAAGGCACTAAAAATTTCCATAACAATCCACCCTCTTCGTTTATAATGAAACAAGTTTCATATGTTATTGAACTCCCAAGAAACATTTTTACTGAAGGACAAAGAAGGAAAGTACAAGAAAATGAATAATGAAACATTATCACAAAGCTAAACACTACAACAAATCTATTATTACTGTCATCCTCTTTGTTGGAAACAATTTGTCATTTTGATGGAAACAAAAACATCTCTTCAATCAACAACCTTTGAAGGAATGATCAGATAAAATATACAAATAATATAAAGAATTCAAGCACTCAAAAAAATTAAATGAAGAACATATAGTAGAATATATTAGTACACCAATATACTAGCAAAATTAAATCATGAGTTATCATGTACCCTTTGTGTGTTCTGTACACATCTACATCATTAGAATTAAGAAGATTATGTGAACAGATGGAAATTGACCATTGATAAAACATCATCATGAGAGTCACTTTCAGACTCATCAGAGCAATCCAAGGGTTCCCCTTCACCTGTGAGGAGGGGCATCTGATATGACCTAGAGGTAATCAATCTATTAATTAGAGTATGCAGGCAGGGCACAGCAGACGAGGACACCTGCGAAGGTGACAAAAGAAGTCATACCTGCAATAATAAACCCTTCCATTTACCAAAGGTAGCAGTAAACCAGTCAGACAAAGAATCAGCACCAGAGTCAGGGTGCATGAATCCATCCAGAGCTCTGGTTACTGAACCATCAGGACCTGTTATTTGGAATAAAAGTACAACATAAAGGACCAAACATGGCACAAACACCTCCCTTTTCAGTTAACACCATGTCTAAAGTCATTCTTGTTTGCGAAGACATAAGAGAACTAGAGGATAATTGGTCAGTTACGCCGACCATTACATCTCTGGTGATGTTTGCTAAGCGCTGCATATTGTAGTGGACATAATTAATGCGATCAACGTTTTTGTTAGGAGTAATCCGAAGAAATATTGATTCAAACCCATTGACTACAGGATTGGCTAACACCATGTGGGAGAGCAGGAGTAGTGAAAAGTTGTGGTCTGGCTGAAGAACAGGCAATACACTCTGTCATGTTATTGCTTTTAGCATAAGTGTTATCCATTTTGTCAGAAAATCCAGTTTCAACTTGTAACATTACTTCAGGTGCTGAGACATTTAAGTAAGTGACCAATGCTTGAGGAGTTGTGGTTGGGCTAGGAGAAGGGCTAACACCAGTAATATCTAGAACTTCATCAGGAGGTTTAGGTTGATCCACAAACTGAATTCGAAACAATCCCAGTGGGGTCTCCTTTACGGTTACCTGTCTCAGTTGTTCTGATGTGGAGATAGCTCTGTCAGACCTGATAAGCTTTGATAAAAAAAAAAAAAAAACATGGAAAGAATAAACCAACATAACAACAATGTTGAAGACAGAGAAGAAACATGCAAAAAGTCCCATCTTCTGTTACATCTTCAATTTGGGAGACTTGAGGTAGATAAAAGACATCTTCCTCTCATCTGTGATCTTATTTAAAGCAAACGTTGCACTGCCCAAGGGATTATTAAGCCCATTGTAAAAAAAAGTGTTCTTCACCCACCTGTTCAATCACTATCCAGTGATTAGCTTACAGTTATTTGGCTTTTGGTGGGCCGTTGTCCTTCATGGGGTGATCTCCTTTTTTTACATCCTGTGATGGTTGGAGCAGGCCTAGTGCTCTAGCCCATTGGCTTGGGCCGACGTCCCTCAGGAGTGGAGTCGTCTGGTGGATTAGGAAGCCATCTGCAACCACTATTTGAGCCACCAGCAGGTCCTTGGAATGGACTCTGTTTGCGTTTGGACCTTCGATGTCTCTTCCTTGGCTGGACCAATAACCCTTGCTGCAGTTGGTGTAATCTGACTGCATCCTGCTAGTGGCAGACAGCTCCACCTGGAGAGAAGGCTCGATATATGGTTGCAGACAAACTTCTATAGTAATAGTTGTTTTCAGTGGCCTTCAACAATTCTAGAATAAATAAACTATTCTATGTTGTATTGCATCAAAACAAAATTAAACTTATGTCTGCCCTTATTTTGCATGAAATTCAAATGCAGTGGTACATTATTACCCCAGGTGTTTAACTCAGTTTGCATCATATTAAAGCTAAAAAATCTTCAAATAGGGATATTTACTTTGATAAGAAGACTATTTTATAATTGCATTAGCTTCAGTTTGTGTAAGTAATGTGGCATTTTCCTTTAAATTTCATTTGAAGTCATGCATATAATTTTAACCTAGTTAGGACCACATAGGCCAGTTGGTAGCACTGTTGCCTTGCAGCAAGAAGGTTTTGGGTTCGATTCCCAGCCTGGGGTCTTTTTGCATGGAGTTTGCATGTTCTCCCTGTGCATGCATTTGTTCTCTCCGGGTACTCTGGCTTACTCCCCACATTAATCATAGTATAGGATCATGACTCAGGTTTGTTATCAAATATATTCCTTATTTGTGGCATATTTTGAACTTTCAGCTAGTTTAATTTATTGGCACCAGGATAAAGTTTTCCGTCCATTAAATCCCCAATGATTCTGCAAGCAAAACTAATTATTTGAAGAAGTTTAAACTATTTCATTAACATTTTAATTATAAAAACACATAAATCTAAATTTCATGCTTTTATCCTTACTCAATCATTTTATAAACATGCATAGTTATCACAACAAGCCCCTTTTATTATTCTCACTTTTCTTTCAAAGTGTTGAACTCAGGAAGGGAGGGGTGAGCGTTTTCCATGGAAGTTAAGGTGTGTTCAAACCTGGTAGGTGGGCGGAGCCAGGCGGAACCAACCTCTGATAGGCTGTCTGTAGGTGGGTTGTGGGAGGTCCCAACGGTTCTGTCGTTCCAACCCATCTTAGTGGACCTTAGACTGCAGAACTGTTAACATCAACTTACATCAAAAACACACTGCTTCTTAGGAGTTAAGAAGCTTTCCTGAAAACTGAAGGTTTTAATCAGTCTGGGGTTAGAAAACATTATTCTAAACATGAATTATTATAGCATGCAACATATGAACAAACATTCATTTCAATGAAACAAAGACAAACATCACAGACAGAGACACAGTTTGCCAAATGTTTTTTTTTTTTTTTTTTTTTTTCAATCATGTTGTAAATATCAAATTTAATAAATGTTTTTAATGACGTCAAATCTACTCCTTAACGAAGCTTCAGTAATTTAAAGACATTTTCAACAATCTCTTTTCAAAAATGTTTTTCTTAGCATATCTCCAGATGCTTTGATTGATAATCATCAGGATCCTGTTTAAAGATAAGTGCACATAATTCAAAGAGATCTCAAATAATTTAGAAGCACAGCAGCAGTCTCCTATGAATCCAAATGTTTTGCTGCTCAAACTCTTTGCTAATTCTTCATACTTTAAACATTGTAATGACAGCAGAGTTGCTGTTAAATTTATCTTTTTGTTAAGTTTAATTTGATCACAGCTTCATTTCAGAATTTCTCTGCTCAGGTTAAATGCAGACAATTATTTTTAGGCCGGCATTAACATTTTATGGTTATACCCAGACACTAAACAAACACAAACACTGCAGTGTTAAAACTTAAACAGAAAAATGAACAATTAAGTTTAATTCCCAACTAGATTTTATTTCATTATAGCACTTCAAAAGGGACTGGACATAATAAACTGTAAATCAGAGTTATTAAAGTTTTGAAAGTTGGGGAAGAAAATTATTCTCAGGACCCCTCTGTTATAATTCAAATGCTAGAAAATGTTCCATTATTTGAAATATTGGTAATTTGAAATTATCTTTTGTGCTAATTTAAAAATATCTTTTGTACTAATTTGAAATTTGTTTGGTACTCCTAGGTAGTGAAGTGAAGGATTTAATTATTATTTTACCCTATAAGTCCCCAAAAATGAAACTTTTATTTGAACATTTTCAAACTCATCCAAGTTGTCATGAAATCAAACATTTCTCCCTGGGGAGGAGACTGGAGTTTGAGCCGCTCTTCTTCTTTAATGTTAAAAGAGGAGCCTTTATTTATCCCTAAAATAAAGGACTTTACCTGCCTTTATGCCCCATAAAGGTCTTTTCCTAGGATTTTAATTCTTGAACCCTAATTACCTCTGCCTTTATTCTGTTATAAATGACTTTAGTCACTATGAGTTTTAATTTCCTGAATCCTAGCCCTGGCTCCAAAACAACGTTCAGCCTCAATCTGTGTTCCCAAGAGTAGAAACCTAATCTGAGTATTAATAGATTTTAAAGACAGGACCCATCATTGGCTTAAACCTTTTATTTAATAAGTGTAGTATTTTGGGTTGTTTCTTTATTTATTTGAATGTACTCTGTTCAGTTAAATGGCATACCTTTAGTGATTTATTTAAATTTTCTTCACTGACCCACAATCTATGGCTCACGGGCCTCAGCTGTCCAGGAACCACAGGTTGAGGACCACTGCTTTAAACACTGATGCCAGATTTCTGCAGAGATGAAAGAAAATGGATTAAATACCTTAAATATTTTCAGACTAAAGGCTTTATTATTTCTGGCATCAACAATAACAGATTTAGGAGTTTTAATCACTAGTTCACAGCTCTAAATTAGCCCCACGTCATATTTTCTTTTAACCCAGAGTTCATAAGGAGCTTCAGACATTATAATAAAACAACACAGATCTGTTTTGGATTAAAGGAAAAGCATGCTTCAAAATCTGTGACTGTGGTGGGAAATAGTCCACAGTTTCTGGAAGAAGGCCTTTCTAAGCAGGGTCTTTAGAGAACATGATATTAGAGTTTTTGTGGTACCACTTGTCCAATTAGATTCTTTCTTACCTTCAGAACCAAAAATACATCTTTCCATTCTCATTTTACAGGTTTTTGCCAGGGAAGATGTGTTTAACTGAACTCATTACTCTGAAACATTTTGCTATTGGGGTGTTAGAGAAAATAACAAGCGTGTTTACATTCCAATGCAACACAGAAGTGATTAGATTTTCTGTCTTTTCCCAGAGGAGAAAATGCAGAACCAAGCTTTTCATAGTTTTGTCAGGACCAGATATGAGGTACAGTGTAAGTCAGCAGGCTTCATAAAATCAGAAGTGTGGGAAAATCAGCTAATTTAACCTCTTCCCAGCAGCTGCTGTGACAACCATGAATTTGCACCTTCCATTCAAGCTTCAGTCAACGCTTGTGGACAAAGCCGTACCCCACTGGAAGTACTGTCTCAGACTGTTCGGAGACCCTCTGCAGTAAAACTAACCCTATTCTCAGAGGTCTCCACCCGTTAGATTAACGGGGTACACTCTGACAACAGGAAACAATGCCTGAAGGAGAATCCATCAAGTGTTACACATGCGATGGACTTTGAAATGCTCCTCCGTGGGATCTGTCCTGAGGCTGACATAGAAAACACATGGTTACCGCTGAGTTTTGGAGGTGTTTAAAATTCCTCTTTCTTTTAAGGACTTTTAGTAGCAATATTTGACCCTGAATCTACCATGATGAGAGAGAACTTGTTTCTCTAAAATAATTATTTTACGACTTTTGGAAAATAATCTCTTTAACACAGGAATAATATTTAACCTCTTGTTACGTCTATCAACGTCAAAACCACATCAGCAGCAGTTAATAGGCTTTCTTCACTGCAGAAAAACAGAAAAGATATTTGCCAATGTGTGTGTGTTTGTACGTTACCCCCCCCCCCCCAGTTTCTTGACCGCTCCAGAGTCAGACTGTCGTGGCATACAGTCCCTATCAGTCCAAAAAAACCCCTGGCCTGTTGGTGGACCTTTGCTCTTTCCTTGTCCACTTTAACTTCTTCAGGAGGGAGGGAAAACTTTGCTCCAGCCTGTTTCTCCTCTGCCTGCATAAGATGTGGTCTCAAGATGAGTCCAGTGTAATGCTCTTCTGGCTCTGGCAAACAGCATGGATTGTTGCCCATCTCAGTGGGTTTTGAGCTTTTTACCAGACTTCTTCTGAGTTTTGTTCTGGTGGAAACTCTCACGCTGTCATCTGCAGCAGGCAGGCAGGCGGGCAGGACCTCTCCCTTTCAGGTCATGCTGAAGAAGCGTCTCTGGTGGAGTGAAGCCTTGGGGAGGGCAGGTGTCTAATGTCCACGGAGCGCTCAAATCCCCATGTGTGTGTGTGTGTATGTATGTAAGAGGCAGAGAAAAAGGTTTAGTATATGGTTCAGATTTTGCACAAACAGAAGTATTGTCAGTCAGTCAGTTAGTTTTTCACATACCTGTCATCCTTTGTCTTTTTTTCCTATTTTCTCTTTTGTCGCTTCCTCAGTCCTTTTTAATATTGTAGAGCTGCAAAAGTTTTAACCCATATATTGATCCACTTGGTGTGTTGTGGTCCATATTTTTTCACATGTTTCTCCCTGGGGAGGAGGAGGTAATCCCTTAGAACTGAACCGCTGTCCCATACTGACAGCCTTGCCACACCCTTTACTTACTGGTAAATGGGGGAATATTCCTTTAAAACCTGCTGACGTCTCCACAAGAGTTTAGAGCTTTCTGGCACCCTAATCGCCTTCCCCCTAACTTACTGGTTAGGAGAGCCTCACTCAACCGTTCAGGGAGTGTCTCTACTGGTGAATTATTGTTCATCCGCACGCAGCGTGACATCAACAGCACCAGCGAGGTCCGTACACCTCGGTCCTGTTCCAAGGCGGGAAAAATCCCAGATCCCCTTTGTCCCCAGTAGAAAACTGTTAGTTTTAACCTTTTAGTTAAAATTTAAGAAGTCATTATTATTAACCCTTTTATTATTTTCTCTATTTCTGCTTTTTTTAATATATTTTGCAACTTAAATTTATAGGCCTTTGGTTATAATTATCAAACTATTAAATAAATTAATATTGATGATAATTAATTAAATTATGCTGATTCATTGTTTTTCAACGTCTCTGGAAGAAAAAAAGTTTGGTTCTTTTGGATTCCAGTGCTGAGTCTCCAAGAACACGGAGTCAGCAGTCCTCCACCCCTTAACGCTAAAAGGGTTTGAGGCAGGGAAGCTCTTCCCAAGTTTATCAGACACTCCTGCCGATGTCCTCGGAAGAACCCAGTCAAGGAATCCCATCCTCGTCGCCATTTGTTGTAGAAAAATTTGTTTTTACCAAGACAGAGACCGATGATTGTCCGATGAGTCATTCATCTTTTTGTGGTTCAATGCTTCAAAATTGCAAATCATAGATTACCCAAAAAAAAAACATATTAAGTCAAAGAAAAAAGAAATCATATACCAAAAATAATTTTATTCTTGGTTAAAATGTTTTAAATCTACTTCACGTCTTTAAGACAACTTCTACTCCAATGAAAAAAAAAATCTATTTCAGCCAGATTTCATCTTTTATGTAAAGGGGAACATATTAACATTAGATGGAATTTCCTGGTTATTCATCTGTTTTTTTTTTTTTTTTTTTTCTTACTTTCTGAACTCAGTACCTGATCTCAGTGTGTCCTGTTATACTGAGATCCGGTCTTTTTCTTGGCCTTGCCTTTCAGCTGATATTTCTGTTATTTAAAAAAAACCTGAAATTTCTTTGTTGTGTGTTAAGATTTTATGTTACAGAAAACAATTATAATAATAATAAAAAATAAAAGACATTTAAGTTTTAGTTATTAAAAACGTTTATTTCAGTAACTCAATTCACAAAGTGAAACATGTTATAAAGATTATGATATTCCATCAGACCAACAAAAGAAAATAATTTTAATACAGTATGTTTATTACCTACTTAAACATTATTTTCAAAGTGTACTGTTGTAGAAAAATTAGTTTTTACCAAGACAGAGACCGATGATTGTCACTTAGAATCAGCTTTATTTTAATCTTGCAAGAGAGAAGGATTTTTACAGCATTGGAGATGTGCTCGGTAGGGCTGCCAAATCGTTCTGACCAGACAAAGCAAAAGTTCTCCTTATAAGCTACAACAGTTTTCAAGGTGAGTCTCATGAGACCTGTTGTCCTAGACATAATCTTAACAGTGTGGCATACATATTATCTCACACAGCTGCAAGCAGAAGGCTGAGAAACCATTACTCTAAGACTAAATAAGAGAAGAATGGAACAACACTCAGGGGTTCTAATACTTTTGTCAGTTCCTGTAGAGCATCAAAGAGCAAATCAAGCAAGGCACTAAACATTTCCTTAACAGTACCTTTAAAAGCTCATGACTTTGGGTCATGACCGAAAGAATGAGATCCCGGATACTAGCGGCTGAAATGAGCTTCGTCCGTAGGGTGGCCGAGCACTCCCTTAGAGATAGGGTGAGTAGCTCGCCCATCCAGGAGGGGCTCGGAGTAGAGCCGCTGCTCCTCCACATCGAGAGGAGCCAGTTGAGGCATCTATATTGGATGCTGCCTGGACGCCTTCCTCGGGAGGTGTTCCAGACACGTCCCACCAGGAGGAGGCCCAGGGGACGGCCCAGGACACGCTGGAGGAGCTGTCTGTCGGCTGGCCTGGGAACGCCTTGGGCTCCTCCCGGAGGACCTGGTGTCTGGGGAGAGGGACGTCTGGGCGTCTCTGCTGAGTGTGCTGCCCCAGTACACATATTTATGAAATATCACTGTAGATACCTATTCTTTACACTGAGAAAACTCACAAAGCAATGCTGGAAGTCTTTTAAAAGCCTGATACCTAGATGGACTTAAAACATGATGAATTAACAAATTATGGGTTACAAGAACTTGCCTAAGCAGCCTGGTTATAAATGGATGAATGTGGACAAGTTGGTAAAGAAGGGTTTTTTTATTAGTTTTTTTGTTTTTTTACATTTTACCTTTTATTCACAAAGCAAATGCAAAAGTATTTTAGTTTCATATGTTTTGATCATAAAATATGTCTTCATTTTAATCAAGAAGTGTGCAAGAAAACATGTTACTTTTGGCCATAATGAAACAAAATATGTTACTTAATTGTTGGTCTACTTTGCATTACAAATAGCACTTTTACCCCAGAAACTGGCGGAGCAAACACACAGGTTTAAATTCAAATTTCTCAACCTGACTACTTCTTGTCTTTACAAACCCCCAAAGATTATTTGGTCTCTTTCATTTTAATTTTTTCCAAATTTTGAAAAACAGTAACCATGAATTCCTGCTAGATCTGCTTTAGTTGTATCTATAAAACTTCATTCATAAACAACCAGTTCTAAGGTGAATGATGCCCCCTGCTCGCTTTTCTTCATTGTTCCTTTCTATGTTTTTTTTTTTTTTTTTAACAAGGTTCCAATTTAGCTTGTAAACATTTCAAATTTTACACATAATTGATATCCAACATCTTTAAAACACCCTGTGTTGTCTTTTTGAGGAATTTGATCATCTTTTTCATTGTTTCGGCTGATCGTTCTCTAGTTGTCTCCATGTTTCCTGTCAATCAACCTGCAGATTTTTTATTTTGCATATTTAGACTTTTAAATTGGAGATATTTTAGAGATGCATGATTGGATGTTTTCTTTCATCTGTTCGGTTTGATTTTTTTTGTTTTTATTTTAACATTAGACATTTGATTGATCCTGTTTAATACAAAATCAGGTAAATGAGCATCATTCACCTTTGCTTTTTCCCCATACCTTGTTTTCCTTTGACTGTTGTTATTGTTCAGATATATAATTGGTTTTATACAATTGAATACAAATGTAGTGGGAATGATTTTAAACCTATATTAATTATTGTTTCAGCCCTGAAATTTGATGACACTGGGTTCTGTCTATAGCAGGTAGTCAATAGAATAATCTTCATGAAACACCATCTGATCCATTCAATAACAAACCAAGTCCCAAGGTGCACCACTTGCAATGTCCATGTGCTTAGTGAATGTGCAAACTGCAACTCCTTTAAAATGTTATCCTCTGTGTCTGGAGAGAAAAATGAAAATCCTTTTTAGAGGTTAGCAAGAAACTACGGGTGTCTGAGCAGTTTCGTGTCACCATTCCGGATTGAGGTGATCGAGTAAATGACACTTTGATTGGGGTTTTAGGCTAAGTCATATTAGGAGATGAGATAGAATTATCCAGGAACATATTAATATAATAAAAAGCTCTCAGATCTGCCAGCTATACTGCATTAGAAAGCTGCCAGCCTTTATCCTCCCCCCTCCCTTCCCCTAGTGCCAATACTCCTTAAGGGCTTGCCGCTTTGAGCAGTGCTAACATGATTGACATTGATAGCTGGATCAAACTGTAGAATCATCCCTAATATCATTATGTGAGCAGACATAGAAGCAAAGGCCTGGGCTCTAACTGTATTAGCCCTTACATATGATGGGGTTATGTATGCATAGGACTAAGTGTTCCAGGAAATCAAGCATGCATGTTACACCGTGTAACCTCATACAGTACATAGAGTACTATAATCTTTATTCATGCATCTTTTATGTAATCCAGAATGTATCCAATTTTCAGAAAAATATCCAGATAGCAAATATATGCAGTAAAAGCGAATTTTTAACCCATTTAGAAGTTTTTTTCCTGGTGATGCGCAAGATGCTATTAGCTGTAAAGAGTAGCATACGGGGAACTCACAAGACGAGACAATATTGTTTTCATGAGAATTAGATGGGATTTTAGCTATATTTTGTGAAAATCTAAGAATACTTTCTTTTTGTTCATATGTATGTATAAACAAACTCAGAGGAAAGACTTTATAAATTACAAACTCATTTTTAAGGGATCTGTAATTATTGTACCATAAATTCTTACCAATCCATATATTGTTCACAAATAGAAAAAAAAAAATATTTCTTTTAGATACATTTGTGGTTTAAGTAATCTCTGTTTAGTTTAGAATTATTCAATTCAGGTTTGATCAGTCCAAGTATTTAATATTTTGCGCTACAGAGGTTCAAATTCTGTCCTATATCAATAAAACTGCGAATCAGCCATTTATTGTAGCACCAATATGCTATGAAGCAAAAACCAACTTTAGCGTCATTAGCAGCTAATGGTTTGCTAAGACTAATATTCTCACAGTGCTTCATATCTTGTCTGTCACCTTATCATCCTCTCTTTTTCTCCCAAGTACCCAAAATGCTGCCACACAAACCATTTAAAACCAAACCAAAATTCTGTGCTTTTGTCCAAAAAAAGTTGAAACCAATGTATCCTTTTCCTTCTACTTTACAATACTGCACTACTTAGTTTTGGTCTACAACATGAAATCACAATAAAATTATTTCAAGTTTTGAAGGAATAAGAGTATTTTTGCAAGGCACTGTAATGTACCTGCTGAGTAGAAATGAATTGGGGATATTGTGCCACACTTTATGGCTTCACACATTAAGTACAGATGTTTTTAAAAATAATTGAAAATGTTAGTTTCATGAAAATAACATTTGGCACATAGAATTTCCTAAAGATATTTTTATGTTCCAAAAACCGTAAAGACATAGAAGATCATTGGCCAATTTCCTTTTTACTCATTGATCTAAAGCTTTCCTATAACCTCTGTACATTCATTGAGAAATAGACAAAACAGATGAAGTATATATCATATTGATTCCTAGTCAAGTTCTCCTTTTTATTTTATTGCTACTTTGCTGCAGAGTCAAATTTCATTACACCCTCTGGATCCATGTAATAGCACAAACTCATCTTTGTGTCACTAATAAAATGATTACTTAGAGTGAGAAAAGGTCTGAAATGCTTCTTTCATGGCTTCTGGCTTGTAATTCCCCGAATTATTGGGAAAATATGAGTGACTATGGTGTCAGAGAAAAATGAGAAGGCTGATTGTGTTTTTTGAGCAGTTCTGTAGCTCGCTGACCTTTTAGAGAAATAGATTTTTTTTTCTGTTGGGTTGTGTACTTTATATACACTCCTTTCCTCTCAGTTCTGTTATAAGGCATTATTGATTTTTGATAGTTTCATTACTCCATTTGAATGCTAAAACCACAATTCTATTTCAGGAAAAGATTGACCATGAAAAATAACATGTTCTTGTTTTATTGAATTTTTGTGATTAATGAATGCATTTTGAGGGTATAAAGAAACCTGTTTACTAATTATGAGGCTAGCAGTTTGATCTCTGGTCCTTTCACATGCAGACGGTTCCTTGGTTGCTACAGCTTGTGTGTTAGCACTTCCAGCTGAATAAAAATGTTTGAAAAAACAAACCTCAATAACTACAGACTTCTGCTGGTTATGCACAGTGGTATAGCAGTTTTCTCACTGCTGGATGTTTAGAGTTCCTACTGGTGGGAAGGAGTTTTAACTTTACCTCTTTGGTTACATAAGAATGTGCAGGGCACTCTGATCATTTACAATTTAATACGGGAAAGGAATAAGATTATCAGCACAAATATTCAAGATATTAAATACATTTTTTCAAGATTTAATGCTTTTGGTTTATACAGGCATCATGCTCGGAAATGTGCCTTGATGGCAGAAGTCAAAAAAGGAACATCATAGACAAACCCTAGGGCTACTGTTCCAAGAGGAATATCCTTATTTTATTGCTATTAATTTTTAACACCCGCAAACATGACATTTTCTTACAATGCCGATGCTTTATTTACTGAAAAACCCTAACTTGTTTTCGGAGTGATCGCAAATGACTGCTAGGTAAATTGGCACTGGAAAGAGCCCTGCTCCATTTGAAAACCTGTCATGTGCAACAGGTATTTAGAAATGACTATGTACAGGGGTTGGACAATGAAACTGAAACACCTGTCATTTTAGTGTGGGAGGATTCATGGCTAAATTGGACCAGCCTGGTAGCCAGTCTTCATTGATTGCACATTGCACCAGTAAGAGCAGAGTGTGAACGTTCAATTACCAGGGAAAGAGCACAGTTTTGCTCAAAATATTGAAATGCACACAACATTATGGGTGACATACCAGAGTTCAAAAGAAGACAAATTGTTGGTGCACGTCTTGCTGGCGCATCTGTGACCAAGACATCAAGTCTTTGTGATGTATCAAGAGCCACGGTATCCAGGGTAATGTCAGCATACCACCAAGAAGGACAAACCACATCCAACAAGATTAACTGTGGACACAAGAGGAAGCTGTCTGAAAGGGATGTTCAGGTGCTAACCCGGATTGTATCCAAAAAACATAAAACCACAGCTGCCCAAATCACAGCGAAATTAAATGTGCACCTCAACTCTCCTGTTTCCACCAGAACTGTCCATCAGTAGCTCCACGGGGTCAATATACACGGCCGGGCTGCTATAGCCAAACCCTTGGTCACTCATGCCAATGCCAAACGTCGGTTTCAATGGTGCAAGGAGTGCAAATCTTGGGCTGTGGACAATGTGAAACATGTATTGTTCTTGATGAGTCCACCTTTACTGTTTTCCCCACATCCGGGAGAGTTACGGTGTGGAGAAGCCCCAAAGAAGCGTACCACCCAGACTGTTGCATGCCCAGAGTGAAGCATGGGGGTGGATCAGTGATGGTTTGGGCTGCCATATCATGGCATTCCCTTGGCCCAATACTTGTGCTAGATGGGCGCGTCACTGCCAAGGACTACCGAACCATTCTTGAGGACCATGTGCATCCAATGGTTCAAACATTGTATCCTGAAGGCAGTGCCGTGTATCAGGATGACAATGCACCAATACACACAGCAAGACTGGTGAAAGATTGGTTTGATGAAGATGAAAGTGAAGTTGAACATCTCCCATGGCCTGCACAGTCACCAGATCTAAATATTATTGAGCCACTTTGGGGTGTTTTGGAGGAGCGAGTCAGGAAACGTTTTCCTCCACCAGTATCACGTAGTGACCTGGCCACTATCCTGCAAGAAGAATGGCTTAAAATCCCTCTGACCACTGTGCAGGACTTGTATATGTCATTCCCAAGACAAATTGACCCTGTATTGGTCGCAAAAGGAGGCCCTACACCATACTAATAAATTATTGTGGTCTAAAACCAGGTGTTTCAGTTTCATTGTCCCACCCCTGTAAATGTTACACTAATTATACACTATTTGAATGTGTTTTGGTGGTGGAAGACTTGCTGCTGTAATTGGAACGAACAAAGTGTTGACTCCGGGAGAGTGAATAATAGCACACCACACTTTTGAGAATTTTAATTGTAAGAACAATGATTTTAAACCATGTATCATTTTCCTTTTATTTGGTTTTCCACTATTTTGTTTTGTTTGTTTTGTAAAGTGCTGTAGATGTTAGAATGTGGACTCATAAGTCCATAAGTGATCTATCACTCATTAATGGTCCATCAATTCTATTGATTAATTTCTCTTCAGTCCATGAATAAAATATAAAAACAAACAAAACAGGAAATCATTGCTTTATATCTTTTTTTGATACATAGAGCTGTATTGATAACTGTATAATGATGAAATGCTGTTAGAGGTTTATGAAAGATTCTCTTTCTTTTCAAATAACCTTTTCCCCTGGTGAGTTTTTTATCGTTTCCATTGCAGTTTGCTTTGTCTCACACTGCTTAAGTATCTAAAACAGAGATGACCTAATTTGAAAAGATTTGTAAAATGGGGCTAACTGGAGTCTTCATTCTGGTCTTACATAAGATAATTTCCTCATGTTGCCTTATTTGTTTGTTTCCATCTATGTGTGGCTTCTACTATTAGTCTTTTCTCATATTTCTAAAGCAACATACCATGTGTGTCTGTGTTAATTTGGTATATTTAGCTGTAAGCATGTGCTTTATATTTCTACATTGTTTATCTATATTACACTTCATTACATGTGTTTCTTTAAACTGTTTGAGAAGCTTTTTGAAGGATATTTAAATTGTTTAGACTCAGTTATGTTGCAATACAACCAAATACTAATGTATGTAAACTCCTCCTTATTTCAGCATTTAGTTAAGTTGAATAATTTTGTAAATCCTCATTGACCTAAAATGGAAAATGTTTAATTTTATTTATGTCAACCGTGAAAGAAATAAGGTTTTATGTCTTTTTATACATTGTATCTTGAGTGAGTGTTGATTTGACTTTTCTATGCACAATCACAACCACACCAGAAAGAACATTCAGGGTTTTATATTTAGAAAATCACCTTCATTTTTCCATCTTTCCCCTTTCTCAACTGTCTCTTCATAGCTCCTTTTATGTTCCACTATAGAGCCACTGATAACCGAGTGTAGTCATGTGCAATAGACCTAAATGGAGCAAGGGAAATTCACACCACTAAGTATCTGAAAATAAGCTGCTGTAAGTGCGGTGTTTGCTATGAGATAGTTTAACTTACTGGAACTGTACGTTTGACCAACAGTTGCCTCTGTTTGATGAGGCAGGATTCAGAATTACACCTGGCCTGGCCTCAAGTAGAACAAGAAAAACCCCTCAACCGAAGTTATATTTGAAACAATCCCTCCAGGAAATTGAGGAAAATTTGCAACTACAACATTTCTTTGCATCTACAGATAATCAAAATATTGCTTGCATCTGCAGTTTCATGAATCAGTTTCTTTTAGTTTGTTTGGTTATTTTATGAACTTTGGTTTGCAAACAATCTTACCTAACACTACTCCAACTGTGTAACTTAAATCTTATGACTTTGATGAGTTTCTCTTTGCATAGTACTTCACGCCCTTCCAAAAGAGAAGTAGCCTTGTCCTTCATGTCCCCTGGCTGCTGAAGGTGTGATATCTCATAGTTCAAGGGTTTCCTTTTTAAAACACATTTATGGTCAATTTCCCTCTTGTCATGATTTATTTCCTTCTAACAGAAAACTAACTGTTCTCACACTTTTGCCAAAGTGGCTCCTGTCATACCCTTACATGTAACAAGCAGATGTAAGAAAAGCAAGCATATATTGCCTTTTGTCCATGGACTCCAGTCAAGCTTGCCGCCCTACAGGCGAATCATGGAATCCTCACAAGCAACCAGCAAGTGTTTGGTCACACGGTTATGAAGCACACCACACAATGTTGATGGCTGAAGGTGGGGCTTTAGGGGTCAGTGAGTCAATGGAAACACAACAAGTTTCGTGCTGAGTAGGGCAAGGTCTCGCGGAGTGGAGTCGTTCGGTGCTGAAACTGTTAATGGAGGAGAGGCATATGTTTGCTTTATTCAGTAAGAGACATAAACCAGATTGTCTTGACTTGATTTGGAAAAATAAATATTTTATAGTAATATCTTTTATGGTTAAGTTAAATGTGTAAAAGACAAAACAAACAAACAAAAAAAACGTCTTTGAAGTTGTTTTAGTTAAAATCTTAATATTTGTTTAGATCAGGGGTGCCCAAACCTTTTCCCTGAGAGGGTCAAAGTTTAAATCTATCAGATGGCTGTGGGCCAAATGCAATAATATAATACATGTAATGCAAATACTTCTTTAAGTTAAGTACTTTTATTTTTTTATAGTTAGTTAACCTGCCTTTCTGTATAAAAGAACATTACAGGAATTAAAATAATATAACAAATAAGTCATAAACAGGCATTGAAAACAAATATTTAAATTTTAGTGCTTCAGCATAAATATATGTAGTGCAAGATGTAGCTCAAAACCAACAGCAAAACAGCACCAATAATATGGCACTAGTGAGAAACATGAAGCTGATCTTTGACCTTTATCAGTCTCTCAATATCAGGCTGCAGCTGACTCAATGATAGGGTGAGTATGTCCTGTAGGTGTGGGTCAGTCAGACTGCTTCTGAGCCTGGACTTGTTAAGGTTCATTACACTAAAGGTCTGTTCACAGATGGAAGTGCTGCCAAACAAAGATAACATCACCTGTGCATGTTTCCTAATGCTTGGGTACCTTTGTGCCGAAACAAGTGTGTAGAACTCTTTGAGCTGTAGTGACATGAATTTATTCCTTAGCTCAGAATCACATTGAAACTCAATTAGCTCCATTTGAATGTGATCAGGCACTGAGTCCACACTTATGTTGAAGGGCTGGGAAAACAGCTCCATGTCACTTCCACTTTTCCAAAAGTCCTCAAAGCGCAACTCAAACTCCTGGTCCAGGTTTCTGAGAAGCGCTGCATATCTAGGCAGTCTCTGCTTCACCAGTTTGACCTCTCTCAGACTCAGGAAGTGTGCAAGGTTTCCTGAGAAGAAGTAAATGGCTGCTAAGACTTTAAGCAACAACACAAACACTGTAACAAATATCGAAATAAATATTGTTTTTATGTACTTGAGTTTGTCTTTTTGTTATGCGCCCCAAACAACAGCAACACATTTCAGCAGTGTTATACTTGTGCAATTATTAGTAACATATTCCACATAATATTAAACACAATATCTGCACTTTCATCATGTGAGGTGCATTCTGACAACTTCCATGTCTAATATCTCTTGATTCAATCATAAACACCGTTTCTAGAACAAAACCCAACAAGATTAAAAAGACATAAACGCGCAGGTCTACCTGTCAATCAAGTTTCAGCACCATGGACAGCGCTGTCCGTCCTCAACAAAGTTAAAAAGTGCAGGACTAACTCATCGCATAAACGAGAGTAATAGACATTATTACGATTAAAACTGTGTGTATATGTGTGTGTGTGTTCAGTGTATTAACATACCTGCTGACAGATGTCGACAGAGTAGCTGCAGCTTCGACCTGAAGGCCTTTATGTGGTCAAACAGCTCAGTGATGATCTGCTCCTTTCCTTGAAGCTGAATATTCAGGATGTTCAGCAGGTCAGTGATGTCCACCATAAAAGCCACGTCAAAAATCCATTTATCATCTGAGGAGACTTGAGTGTCACTGTTCTTGTTGGTCAGAAAATCCACGATGGCGTGGCGCAGCTCCAACAATCTTTTGAGGACTCTCAGCCACCTCACCTCTTGGTGGTAAAGGACATCTTTGTTCTCTGAATCAACCTCCTCCAGGAAGGTCCTGAACTGTCAGTTGTTGGGATTATGAATCTGAAAATATTATTTAATATTAATATTTTAATATTTTATCAAATAATATTTCGGTCTGTTAAGGGTTGTCCTGTGAATACCAGCCCAGTAAGGCGATGGTATTAGGACAAAATAGAAAGGTGTGAGACGAGCTCTGACATTATTGAACAGCATAAACTCTGCACACACATGGAATGAATTCAGACAATTTCTTAAAATACAAGAATTAACAAAAATAAGTCCACTCAAAGTCAAACATATTTCAATCAACAAACTCTTTACCATGCTAAAACAATCCAACTAAACTACCAAGCAGAATTAAAGAATAATGAAGGCTAATGGGCTATGTACAATATAAACAAGTTGATTAAAGATGGTTGAAACCATGACCAAAAGAGTGATGCAACATTACCATGTAAAGCTTATGTTAGACAACCAATGATTATCTTGAAGAATCTGGAAGTGAAGTTAAGTTAGTCTTGGAACCAACTTAGGCAATAATCAGCAAACCTTTAGACAACCCTTCAAAATGCAAGATCAGATAAAATATTATTTTAATAAAATAATGTTTTAAGAATGATCTGCTGAATAAAACCAACCGTCTGAATGACCATTTCTCAACGATGTCTAATTAGCTGCCTTTATTTATTGAAATAATATTTGCAGAATTATTATTAAGGGAATATTTTGGAAAGAGCCAAATCTTTCTGGAGAAATGGGTCTTAATGGTGTTTACTTAGTTATCAAATTTAGTAAAATGATGTTAGGGACACATTATTTACTGGATTGAAAACTATACCTTTCTGGGTAAATATTATTTAGCAGCAAGCACATGTCCTTAGCTGTTAGCAGTTAAGCTAACAAAGAAGCTGCTAGTTTAGCACCAGATTCAAACACACACCTTTAAAAATACCGTTAATAAAAGGATTAAAATGCATAAGCGCGGACGGCGCGTTATGATCAGTCTTCTGTTTAAAATCACCCTTTAAATAAAGTTTGTCTTAACTTTAAAAACACACAAAGAACACAACCTGAACATGTGTGCTGCAGATAGTCTGCTAACACCAAGATAGCTGAGTTCAACACAAACAAAACCAAACTTCATAAAATGAAAAACGTTTAGATCATTTCAATCTAAATCACTTCTATATTATTCTGCTCTGCCCAAACCTAACCTCTGGCCTTGCTGAGGAGTTGTCCGGGTGACGACGAAGTTTGAAGAAGGTATCCACAGTGAACAATGGTTAGTTACAGCTAACCTCCTTAGCTGTGGGGAGTGGCGGCTGTTCTGCCGGCCAGTCTGTGAACAATCGGTTAGCTTCTAGCTAACTTCCGTAGCTGTGGATGAAAGACAGCCCGTTCTGTCTGCTAACCACACGACACGTTACCGTTACCACGGTGATGGGGTCTCTGCTGTCTTCCTTCCAGACTGGGAGACCGCTCTGCTCGGCTTCGTAGAGACCGCTTGTCTGTAGGGAACTTCTCTGGGACAGTTTGCTTCTGCAGGCCTCAGAGAGATTGATTTGGCACATAGTTGTTCTTGGTGAAGGGTGCAGTGGTATTGGGGTACCTTACCTTTGCACTGAGCAACCTTCTGGTTATTCTAGTTTGGCGAGGCCTGTTTTCCTTCCAACCATGGCAGGTGCTCTGTCTGTCGTTATTCCTACCATTTTTCCCAACTCAGTTTGTTCGTATCCAGAACTTGCTCAACTGCTGCAAACAAATCCTCACTTTTTGTTTTGTTGTGCAGTGTCTCGAGTCCGGCCAGCTCCTGTGTAATTTCCATGTTCTCGCTCACCCCGAATGAAAACCAAACGTTGAGTCCGAAATATCTGTCCTCTCATCGCACGCCAAAGAAAAGGCAACAAATTCACAAGCTTTAGTTTTAAATTGCTCTTTAATATCCCGAGACATATCTTCAATTCGACGGGTCACAGTGTTTGGTGAGAGGCTGATTTGGGAGAAAATCTTTTTCTTGAGATGGGCACATTACCGCCACAGCTGTGGACAAAGACTCCTTAACAAAGTCCCCTGTTAAAAATTATCTCCCAGTCTGGGCAATTAGCGCAGAAATCTCAAAGCTGGCCCGTGTCTGGACTGCCGAGGGCCGTGTAAGAGTGCCTTGTTGAGAACGGAGTTTAGCCCACAGGTCCGCGGCCTTTTTCTTTCGGGCATCGCCTTTGTATTGAGAAGCAGCTGGATGCTTCGTCTTGTAATGACGGCGGATATTGTACTCCTTTAGGACAGCAACTGCCTTACTGCAAATAAGGCACACGGCTTTACAATTTATGTCAGTGAAAAAATATTCTGTCTCCCAGGACTTTCTGAAATGTCTTTTTTCTGTGTGCCACTTACAATTTCGCTCCATGTTGGTGCCCGTCTGAGCTATAAGCCAGTGTTTTTGCCCGCGTATTTTGTTTAGGCCCGCGAAGTTCGACAAAGTTTGACTTGACCCACCCTTACAGCAAAGAATCGTGGGACGTTTCATAAATTGATAAAATGTGAGTATTTGTGCTCTTATAAAGTGTGCAAATCTACATGCATACTTAAATCTACTCTACATGTCTTTAGTAGCTACTTATATTTAATGTTTAATCCTTATGTGTGAAATTTCAAAGATAATAAAAGTCCCATGACTGAAGAGTAAATGCTTTACAGTCCTATATGTAACAAGTGGACCATAGTGTGTTTAATGTAAAAGTCAATGTGTGGAATGATTAAGGAATGTGTAGATATACACAAGCTGCTAAATCTTAACATTGCACTCTCAACAACTCTTTGTGAGCCAAATTTAAAGGCTCAGTGGCCCAGCTTTGGCTCGTGGGCCCCACTTTTGGAACCCCTGGTTTAGATAGTTGTAAGACCTGAACGTTACTTTTTTTTAATCATCGTTACTTTTTTTTATTCATCTGTGTTGAAGGGATAAATCTGTGTAGGTTGTCAAGGAGGTACTTCTTCCCCCAAGAGATTGCTTCTGCTTTTTCTTTAATGCAGTATGAGACTTTTTTGAGAAATAGTAACTGTCCCACAAAAATAGTTATTGCATTTAAGTATGTAGTCATAGGATCCAGTACATATTTATACCGTCACCCAACCCAACCAACCTCTATAACAGACATAAGCAAATTAAAACAATGTGAGCAGAGGCCAAATTATTTTGACATATGTTAGCATGTCCTAACCCTTTTTAAAGCTTACAATATTTACTCCATAGACAGAAGAAAATGTGCAGCATGGAAGTTTGGGGGATGATTACAGCCTTAGGAAAATGACAAACCAGCTGCCTGATCTCATCTCTGTTTAAAACACGTAGAATGCTACTTGGCACCCTGGAACGGAAGCAGACTCCTTCACTCACAAGGTGCGGCTGAGAAGTTTTGGCAAGTGTTAACATTTGGATGTTTTATTTGTTCAACATTTTTCGGACTTTTGTCAGAGAACTGAAATGTCTTTTGTAAGATGGACAGAAAAAGAAATTGCCTGTACAAGAACACACATGCTACTTGAATGAAGCAGTTCTGACAGACACACACATATGCCTAACAAGATTTATATTAATAGTATAAAGATAAAGATTCTTAGGTTGATGTGTTTTTGACATTTTATAAATTCTGGGTTGATGTAGACTAATAAAGCCCTGTTTGATCCAGTGTCACCAATGGTGCTTTGAATTAAACCCAGGATGGTGCACTTTCTGGAAAGCGAAGGTAAGGTCTTGAAAACACCGATTTGAAGGTGCCTTCTGGTTTCTATTGTTAAAAATTAGCTTTTTCATTACAGCAGTCTTTGCACTGAGAATGAGTGATCAGTAACTCAGGTGTCGTTGGATGTGCAAGCAGTGATCCAATGATATTTTAGCAATGGACCTCATACCAATCAGGTATAACATAATGACCATTTACATGTAAGGTTAATAACACTGATTATTTCTTCATCATGACACCTGTTAGAGATCATGGTGTACTGAGAAGAAAGTCAGCATTTCTTCCTCAAAGTTCTTAGACACAGGGAAAATGGATAAGCAAATGGATTTGAGTGAGATTGATAAGGACTAAATTGTGATGGCTAGACAATTGGGTCAGAGCTTCTCCAAAACTGCAGTTCTTGTGGGGTGTTCCCAGTTTGTCATGGTCAGTTTTTATCCAAATGGTCCAAGGACCACTGGGCCACAGGGCAATGGAAAAAGGTAGCCTGGACGGATGAATGACATTTTCATTGTATATCACATGGATGGCTGGGTGCATGTTCCTCATTTACCTGAGGACCACATGACACCAGATTGCACTATAGGAGGAAGGCAAGACAGCGGAGGCATTGGGTTGTTTAAAACAATGTTCTGCTGGCAAACCCTGGGTTCAGTTACAGTCATAATTAAATGTGTTCTGATGAGGCTCATTTGTCAGGTTAATCATACCTTTTGAAAATATCCTTTAAGCAGGTATGTCATGTCAGCTTGTGTCTGAGTACTTGAGTTTGTGTTTTTGTTTATTTGCCTGGTCTAGTTCTTCGTTTTCTGTCTCCCTGCACCCCAAGCCCACACCTGTTCTGTGTTTTCCCTTGATTGTCTGTGTCATTGGTTCCCCCTGCTGTTCAGTTCTGTACTTAAGTCCGTTTGTTTACTTTTTTCCCCACTGATTCCTTGTGTACATTTGGTACCCTGTTTGTGTCCTGGCATGATCGTCCTTGTCATGGAATCTGTGATCGCCCACACTGCTTTATTAAAAATATTTTTCTTATTGGTCTGGTGTAATATTCTAATTTTAAATGTCATGTTTTCATTAGCTGTAAGTGGAATATCATCATAATTAACAAAAATAAAGGCTTGAAAAGGAGAGTCTGTGGATAACAAATCAGTATAATGTGTTTCACTTAGTGAACTGAGATACTGAAATAAATGAAAATTTCTAATAATATTCTAATTTAATGAATATGACTACTGGGATTTCACTTTGACATGTGCCCCCTACTTTAGCATTATTGTTCACCATTTCATGGCTGTATTCTCTTGTGGTTGTGGACTTTTTTAGCTGGACAATGTATGCTGTCACAAAACAAAAATGGTCCAGAAAGGGTTTGAGGAGCCCAGCAACAAGTTTGTGGTCATGACTTGGCCTCAGTACCTGTACAACCCATGGACACCCCACCTCCAACTGACACGACTTAAAGCGTCTGCTGCTAATATCTTGGTGCCTGGTATCTCATCAGACCTCCAGAGTTTTAGTCTAGGCCTTGATGAGTCAAAGCTGTTTTGGCAACAGAAGGGAACCACCATGCAGCTGTTATAACTCCATATTAGTGTATACATTAAACTAGATTTATTTTGTTCTATTTAGTTCTAGTCAAGCTGAATGGTCTATGTTTTCACACTCCACAGCTCTCCAAATTTCATCTTGAGGTAATTTACAAAAGTAAAAATAAACCATACAAATATTTGCAAATGTATGCAAATTTATACCTGAAACAAACTGTACCTTATTCAAGTGCATGTTGGACTTTATATGCAATTTCGCTGATGATGAGATCCAAACAGGTGAAACTTCATATATAATTTGTTCCGTAAATATTTACATGATTTATTTGAGTTATGTATTCAAACATTACCATTCATACATTCAGGTCTATTGTGTCATGTATTATTGGCCAGTTCTTTGTCTTGGATCTTTAAGTTTGGCACTAAAACATAGAAGACAGAGAGGGAAAATGTATGTTTCTGAACAAAATACCTAGATCCAAATTTGATCTTGAACTCTAAAGTTATAATTAAGAAGCTGAATTATTCTTGCAGAACTGAATATTTTTAGCATGCAGAGCTTGTTAAGAGACAACGCAATGCCCTTCAGCAATTTTTACAGCTTTTTTCTCAAGCCCTTATGAGTATTTCACTATGTGCCCTGTAAATGGAGGACACATCATACCCACATTATATCCCAAATTCCTAGGTAGTTGCCACAATTACTGTACACTGCAATAATTATATATATGTAGAAAAACCACAAACAAACTGTTGGATTATATGGCATATATATAACTCCAGTTGACTCTTCTAATAGTGTTATCATGGATTTTCCTTTTTTCCTCTGCTTGCACACAGGCAAGAAACAGTTTCAGTGGCAGGAACAAGCCACTGTTCAGTGGTACAGTGCAAAATAAATTATTCTGCCCTGTAGGCTTCCAGCTCCTGAGTCCCAGTGCATATCGAGAGGATGAGATGAAGTGAACCATATAAGGAAATAAGTTTGCCTGGTACATGTATTTACATTTTACAGTTTGACATTTATATCAGTCTTACTTTAAAAAAAAAAAAACTGTATTTGAGCTTTAAAAGGAGGTGGTGGGGTGGGGGTGAGCAAACCTTAGGGCTGTGAGAGTCACAGCCCTAAGGTTTGCAGGTCACAAATGCTCTTTTTCCACTAGTAGAACCGTTACCATTTTTAGTACCTGCATGCATGCAGTTCCAACCGTGCTGAGTGGTGTTAACGCAACGTCAGAAGACTGTCAATCGCTGAATGGGTATGGGGTGTTCATGTTTATGTTCTATGGTTGCTGTTATGAAGTTTTGATGAAATTCGATCCGGAAGACTCCCTCCTACCTCAGCCGGTCCAATGGCTCCTCCATGCGTCTCCGCCCATCTTATCAGTGTCAAGTCCACACCTTCTCTTCAGCCAATCATCTCCAAGGCTTCGCTTTAAAGATCCTCATCAGCAAGATTCTCTCGCTCTTCTGCTGAGCTTTGACCCACCTCCTCCCCATCTCCTTTTGGACTCACAACAACCCGATCCTTCTAGCCTCCACTCCACCACCAGTCAGATCCCGGGGGGAAGACATCTCTAATTTAATCCTAAAAATACTCATTCAAGCCCTCATCAATCACAGCGTTCAGGTCTTCCCCCGGGGTCTGAGCACCAAGGAAATGTATATAAAAATAAACTTCTAATAGCCTTTCTGTTTTACTTTTGTGAGTCTTACAGGATTGAAATTTTAGTTAATTCATTGTACAGTACCGGTCAAATGTTTTAGATACACTTTCCCCCTAATGGGTCTGTTTATTTTCATGACTACTTACATTGCGGATTCTCAGCATTGGCAACAAAACTATGAATGAAAACACATGGAATTATATAGTAAACAAAAACTGTGAAACATTTTTATGTTTTAGGAAACTAAAATATAAAACATATTTACAGTTCTTTTACAACTTTTCATTCGCTACATAATTCCATATGTGTTCATTCACAGTTTTGATGCCTTCAGTGAGAATCTATGTATAATGTAAATAGTCATAAACATAAGGAAAACCATTACATGAGAAAATGTGTCTAAACCTCTTGTTTCATTCTTGTGTTGAGATATTTCCTATACTTCTCTGGCATTCGTGTTCTGTGTGCGGTTTTCACTCCTGTAAGTTTTCCATCCCATTATTAAATACTTCAACTCGCCATGCGGCTTCCATGCTCCTGTCTGCACATTGATCCTATTAAACACCCCTATATTATGACAGTTGTTCTGTTCGTGCAAATCCTGTTACGTTTTCAGATTGTGGTGCCCCCATACTCTTGACTATCCTGCCCACATTGAGATGGTATTAAATTGTAATGGAAAACGAACCAAACCATGTAGAGGATAACTGACCCGAGAATAACCGCTCTGAGTAGGTACTAATGGACAGGGGCAAATGTCAGTTTTTTTAGTTATGAAGATTCTTTTGTGTTGTAGTAAAATCCTGTGGCACAAAATCTTATGATATTATAAAAACAACTCAGTATTTCTACAATATTTTATTTGAATGTGAGGTCTGTCTTGCTAAGTGCTTTTTAATTGTCTTCAGCATATTTTCCTAAATAAGTATAAGCTACTATCATGAGCCCCAGATATATATTGTATTGCTTTAAGCTTAATACCTTTATGAACTTAGATTTGTGAGGCTCTTGTTATGAAGTAACAAAGGGAGTGGCTCTTGAGTTGCCCTGTTGTGTTTACAGTCAGCTAAACAAAGAGTTTTGCAGGCAACACTCGGTTAACTAGGCAATGACTAAACGGCTAACACTTTGTTTATTTTTCTACCGTTTCCCCCAAAATGTTGCAAAATAATTTCAGTGACAGAGAAACAGACACAACATGTTTAATTCATAAACACTTCATAATTCTCAGCAGGAGACAAAAAAAATGGTAAATGTAACCTGCTACACTTTTGCATTTCATGCATGCATTATCTGTGATAAAAAAGTTGCCCTGCACCTAATGCTGTTATTTTACTTTTTATTGTTAAACTATGAAGCTATTTCAGTAGAAAATATTTCAAAATTCAAGGCTGTTTTTATTTAGCAGATAGAAAACATTTTTGCCAATGAACTAAACAGAAAACAACAATTATTAAATTATTTCAATGATATTTTTGTCTGTAGTAGTCACAAAGTTAGTTTGTTTTTGTTTGTTCTTGTTTGTTTTTTATGGCAAAAGGGTTGTCTTTGGTAATTCAAAGTTTATCCAGCCAAACAATGATTAATTAAGGAAAGAGGCTATAGCAATAAAGAAACAATACAACAAAGCATCAGTCATGGAGAGCGACAAAAAGGGGCCAAGGCAGAGAGAGAGGGTTGCAAGGAAGCTGCTGTAACTGTGACCTACCTTGAGTAAGTACAGCAAGAGAAGAAGACTAATTATTGGTCTTGACGATGGCTGCTTCCACTAAAACTGCCTTTGGGTGATTACTCACCTAAAGGCTGGACCTGTCTCAAAGATGGTTTGACTCCACATGAGGCCTAAGACTAACACAAGCATGCCACTTTAGAAGTCACTTTTGATTATCTCATTAATTACATCACTAACATAATTAGAATTATGAGGCTTCAAATTCAAGCAATTGTGAAATGAAGCATCTTTGTAAGTATTTCTGAAGTGTTTCTTAAATTAAAAAAATGCTCTTTGCTCTTACGTCATACCCTCTTGGTTATGGAAGCCATGCACAGTTGAACAATATTCTATCAATAAGCATAACACTAATTACAGTAGAACGTGGATGCCCTCCCTTGGACATATATTTTGTGAAGTTCACCCTTCCCTCCTGCAACAAAACCCCACCAGCATGATGCTTTGGCCCCTGTATGTCACAGTTGGATGGTGTTTTTATGCTTCAAGTCAACTCAAATTTCGTCCAAATGTATTGATGGTCATTATTGTCAAACTATTTGATTTTAGTTTATCAGACCACAGGACATCTATGCAAAAATCCAAGAAAATTCCAGTGGAAACTCTAATCTGGTTTTCAACCGATGAATGTTGCAACTTCAGGTATCTGGACATTGTTCTCAAGGATGAATCAGACTTTTGGAGCTCCACAATTCTCTTCCTGATATCTTTGTTGATTACTTTTGTATTTTTATGTCATACAAGAAAATAGTGTGTTGGATACATGGCCTCAAAATACATCCACACGGTTGCCTTCAGTTAACACAGATGTTGGGAGTTTCAGTAACTTGAATGGCATCGTTATCTCAGCAATGCTGAAATGTTTAAAGGGATCTTAGTGTATGTAAACTTATTAAACAAAGCAATGAAAATTTACTGAAAAATAATAATAATAATGTGTTTTTTCTAGTTAAATTTCGGGTTGAGACTTGGTCAATTCTAGACATGCACTAGTGCTTATCAGGTACCTCACATGTGGCCCATTTAGATTATAATTATGAATCTAAACATGAAAACTCACAATCTCTATAACATTGCAGCACATCATCTGACGTGGGTCAAGTGCTGCCCTTAGCACTAAGGGAAAGCTTTGTACTGCTGTACACATGAAGCAAACTCTGCCATTGGTACAGTTATTTTCTATAACATATGCTGCTAAATACAATCAGAGTTAATTTCATTATTATTTCATTTTACAGAAATTCTCTGCTTGAGGTTTAACTCTAAACTCAAAATCGGGATAGCTATTTGTTTTTAGGGAGTTTTCAACTAATTTAGTGCAAATAAAGGATGCGGGTGAAGTGACTTTGCAAGAAGTGTATATATTTTTTTTAAATTAATCCATCAAAGCAAGGTTTAAAACTCATGGAGAATAAAATCACCTCTTGTGTGAGCCATTCTCCACCATGAGGTTTTTAAATGGAAAAATAAACAAACCAATGAATATGTTTCTGTTTGGAGATAAGATTTTTACCTGATTAAGCAACTTATGCAAAAGTTGTGTTGTAAGTCTGTGTAGGCTTGCGTACAAGTTACAGGTCCTTCTCAAAATATTAGCATATTGTGATAAAGTTCATTATTTTCCATAATGTAATGATGAAAATGTAACATTCATATATTTTAGATTCATTGCACACTTACTGAAATATTTCAGGTATTTTATTGTCTTAATACGGATGATTTTGGCATACAGCTCATGAAAACCCAAAATTCCTATCTCACAAAATTAGCATATCATTAAAAGGGTCTCTAAACGAGCTATGAACCTAATCATCTGAATCAACAAGTTAACTCTAAACACCTGCAAAAGATTCCTGAGGCCTTTAAAACTCCCAGCCTGGTTCATCACTCAAAACCCCAATCATGGGTAAGACTGCCGACCTGACTGCTGTCCAGAAGGCCACTATTGACACCCTCAAGCGAGAGGGTAAGACACAGAAAGACATTTCTGAACGAATAGGCTGTTCCCAGAGTGCTGTATCAAGGCACCTCAGTGGGAAGGAAAAAGTTTGGCACAAAACGCTGCACAACGAGAAGAGGTGACCGGACCCTGAGGAAGATTGTGGAGAAGGGCCGATTCCAGACCTTGGGGGACCTGCGGAAGCAGTGGACTGAGTCTGGAGTAGAAACATCCAGAGCCACCGTGCACAGGCGTGTGCAGGAACTGGGCTACAGGTGCCGCATTTCCCAGGTCAAGCCACTTTTGAACAAGAAACAGCGGCAGAAGCGCCTGACCTGGGCTACAGAGAAGCAGCACTGGACTGTTGCTCAGTGGTCCAAAGTACTTTTTTCGGATGAAAGCAAATTCTGCATGTCATTCGGAAATCAAGGTGCCAGAGTCTGGAGGAAGACTGGGGAGAAGGAAATGCCAAAATGCCAGAAGTCCAGTGTCAAGTACCCACAGTCAGTGATGGTCTGGGGTGCCGTGTCAGCTGCTGGTGTTGGTCCACTGTGTTTTATCAAGGGCAGGGTCAATGCAGCTAGCTATCAGGAGATTGTGGAGCACTTCATGCTTCCATCTGCTGAAAAGCTTTATGGAGATGAAGATTTCATTTTTCAGCACGACCTGGCAGCTGCTCACAGTGCCAAAACCACTGGTAAATGGTTTACTGACCATGGTATCACTGTGCTCAATTGGCCTTCCAACTCTCCTGACCTGAACCCCATAGATAATCTGTGGGATATTGTGAAGAGAACGTTGAGAGACTCAAGACCCAACACTCTGGATGAGCTAAAGGCTGCTATCGAAGCATCCTGGGCCTCCATAAGACCTCAGCAGTGCCACAGGCTGATTGCCTCCATGCCACGCTGCATTGAAGCAGTCATTTCTGCAAAAGGATTCCCGACCAAGTATTGAGTGCATAACTGTACATGATTATTTGAAGGTTCACGTTTTTTGTAATAAAAACACTTTTCTTTTATTGGTCGAATGAAATATGCTAATTTTGTGAGATAGGAATTTTGGGTTTTCATGAGCTGTATGCCAAAATCATCCGTATTAAGACAATAAAAGACTTGAAATATTTCAGTTAGTGTGCAATGAATCTAAAATATATGAATGTTAAATTTTCATTATGACATTATGGAAAATAATGAACTTTATCACAATATGCTAATATTTTGAGAAGGACCTGTACTATTTCTTCTCGTAAGCAACTTGTAACCAGCTTGTTTCTATCACAGTTGGACTACAGCAACTCCATTTATAGATTTGCCTGTCCCACTAGCTAAAGTGGACCCCATTTACCATGCTGCTCTAAGGTATATAACAGGTTCACAGTTTAGGACTCACCATTGTATTTTATATGACCTTGTTGGATTTACCTCACTCAATACTTACTGATTGAGGTACAGGTTCATTTTTCTATACAAAGCTATTTTAGGTAAATTGCCATCATATATCCACTCCAAGTTCACTGTAGTCCAGAACACTCACAGTATCAGAACCAGTAGTTGGTTGTGGTTTAAGGTGTCCTTTGTGCACACAGAATCAGAAAAGATGAGTCTGTCCTTTTTTGGCCCATGGTGTTGAAATGATCTGCAGCTCAGATTGAGGTTGGAGTCTTATATTTCAGTCAGTAATTTTCTACCACTTATTCCATAGTGGGTCGTGGGGGATCTGGTGCCTATCTCCAGCAGTCTATGGGCGAGAGGCAGGGTACCCTGGACAGGTCGCCAGTCCATCACAGGGCAACACACAAACAACCATGCACACACTCATTCATACAACTAAGGGCAATTTAGAGTTACCAGTTAACCTAACAGGCATGTTTTTGGACTGTGGGAGGAAGCCGGAGTACCCGGTGAGAACCCACGCATGCACGGGGAGAACATGCAAACTCCATGCAGAAAGACCCCAGGCTGGGAATCGAACCCAGGACCTTCTTGCTGCAAAGCAACAGTGCTACCAACTGCGCCACTGTGCAGCCCCTTATATTTCTTTATCTAGTTTTAAACAAAAACTGTGAGATATTTTAGTCACATCTTGCACTTGTAACATTTAAGTGCTATATCATTTAGTTTATAAACAAAAATTGTCAGAGGTTTTAATAACATAACCATGTCTAAGTGTTGTTATTGTAAATTATTATTTTTGTATCACTTTGTAAATGTAATAGCTTTTATTTATTTATATTTTTGTATAGTGTGCTGCTTTCTATCTTGGCCAGGATATCCTTGTAAAAGAGATTGCTAATCTCAATGGATTTCTTTCCTGGGAAAATAAAGGTTTAATGATGATAATATATTGTTCAATTGCAAAATGGCATGTTCAGTTTTAAATACCAAAGATACCATTAGAAAAAAAAAAGTTTCATTGTTATGTGAGGGGTTCCTTTTTTCCTACTTTCTTCACTTAGATTGTAAATGTTATGAAAACATAACTTTAAAGCTGCAAACAAGTAATTCCCTAGTTGTTGCAATAATCTACATAAAAATAGGAGATTGTCTACATTAGTTACAACATTGTACTTTACATCTAATTTCTAAGGAACTCAAGAAACCTTTGTATCATATAACTATGCTTTCTCCTTCAAGAATCAGACTTTATGAGGTCTTTACAGCTTCAAATTACCCATCTGCTGTTTTCCTCGAGGAATGAAATCAGACCACAGAAATACATGCAAATGCCGTCTTTTACTTAATTACTGGCAATTATAGAATATTGGCAGATATTTCTCCCATATGTTTATGACAAGATCACATAAATCAACAAGTCATGTACTAAGAAGAGCTTTTTTCCTTACAAAAATGTTAAGAATAATGCTGATAGAAAAACTGAATGGAGTCTATCAGTATTATTAACCCCACTCCTTCAGGAAAACAACCAGAACTAAACATTCTGCTAGCTGTTCTTTCACCTCTGATCAATTGACATGATCTCAGACAAGCTTTAAAATATTATCCTTTTTTTAATTTATATAACACTATAAGTCTTGTAGAGTATTGCACTGAAGACCATGGGAGCATTTGTTACTTTTCAAAACAATATGTTCTTTCAAACATTGCTGATTTTTCTGCAAATGAGGTCCAGCTTGTCACAGACCATATTAAGTATGGATTTCACATGAAATATCATTTCACTTAAAACAAGAGCATAAAATGATGGTACCAATTATACATGTATATGGAAAAGACAATTATAAATCTCACCATCAACTGCTGCAGTATAATTACAAAAACATCTTTCTTTTCTTTGCTATAGTGCAGCCACAGTTTAAGCAATATCTGGAATGTTCTTTATTGTTAAGCTGCTGTTATACTGTTTCTAATCAAGCTATGCATGATGGCAAAGACAGTAGGCAAATGTAGACTTAAGCCCCTAATGATTCATTCCTCTGGCAGATTTAAATAAAAAAAGTATTTCTTTGAACAAAGAAGTTTGTTTCTGGAAACGACAGATGCATCTTTCAAAAGATAATAAAGAAGTGTTAAAAGTGTATTATTTAATATATGTATATATATATATATATATATATATATATGTGTTTCTCTATACATTTTGTCAGAAAATGTATTTATACTCTACTCAATAATTGATGGAAACATTTTTATCCTTACACGCCTTACAATTGCTGAGCAGCTTTTTGCATGTTTCCACTGGTTTCTAAAGTCTTAGAGGTGTGCAGGCCTCCTTGCTCTCATCGTAGTCTTTAGCTCCGTCCACAGATTGTTCATCAGATTCAAACCAGGACTGTGGCCTGGCATCTTCAAAAGCATTGGAGACAATCAGAACTAACATATTAGTGAAATGTGTCCAATTTTGTGTTTTTATTTAATGTTACCATTGACCAAGCATTTACAGTAAAGAAGACACAGATCACATGAATGCATTTGTGTTCTTGTTGTAAGGTAAACACCATACCTTGTTGAGTTTTTCAAAAATATTTTCAGAGCAGATAACCTGTTGAATGAAATGCTCTGTAAAAGATGATGTTAAGTGTTTCATGTTAAATTAGGCTTAAGAATAAAGATTTGAATTCATTGGCTATTGCAGTTGTGTGTTGTAGGCAGACCAGACAGCCTGTATCTGATGTGAGAATGGAGAATTAATTTAGTCATCAGGGTCTTGAGACTTGTTTAAATTTGCCCTTTAAAAATCTGAGACTTGATTTTGACTTTTGAATTTACACCACTAGAATTAATTATAGCTCTTTAAACAAATTCTTTTGCATAGATAAAATAACAGAAATATTTTCTTTCTACAAAGTATCTTCAGAATATAATTTGCAATAACATTTACTTTATATTTTGCATAAAAAAAAAACAAAAAACAAACATTCAGACAAAAGCATTTAAACATGATTTATGGGCTAATTATAAGTTGGTAGGATGGTGATGCTGATATTTAAAGAGTCCACTAGCAGTAAATTACAATTGTTATACAGTTGGTTAGAATCTGTGGTCTTTTTTCTTCTGTATGGTGCTTTTGTTTGCTGAAACCCTGAAAATTTTGTTTTTCATTTAGATGTGACATCTAAATGACTTGCTTTGTAAATTTCTTTCATAGCTCCCTGTCAAGTGGCCTAAGGCAACTATATATTTTTAGGACTGTGTTCATCCTTTTTTATTGTTGTAACAAGTAGTCAAAGGCGATGTAGCTATGATTGGACCTCTGTTGCCTTTGGTGCAGATGTTTAGTGTACATTTTTAAGACCTTAATAAAGGACTCATTAACAAGTATACATAATAGATATTTTAAGTCCTGGAGCCAAGAATTAGGAGGACAAATATGTAAATGAAGCTGCAAAAATAATGTGTGATAATGTACATGCAATAATAAATCGGTGGACAGCTTATAGATTCTTTTTTTTTAAAGAAACAACAGAAAGAAATAACACTCGGTATTAAATCCTGTGTACGTTTAATATGAGACTTATTGATTCCTCTTATCGACTCTGAAACCTAGCCCAAAGTGATGGATGTTTGACAGGAACATGTGAATACAGAAATGGAGTGGCAGATGGAAAGGATATTATCATCATGTACAACATGCCTTTCCTCCCTTGGATGTGCTTAGGTTTACCTAAACCATTCCACCAGTACCAGAGCCATAATCCATTTCATTTGATTGCGCTTCACTGACAAATAAATGAAAGCCTAACAGGCGGGGGTGTGTGAGAGGGTGAGGAGCGTTATGCAACTGTGTACGGCAAATGCAGTGTGGGTACTGTGTAACTGATAAACAGAGCCATCTCAATTGTGCACTTTGAAGCGGTGCAGTGATAACTGGATTATCACCAGACGATCTGGCTCCATTACAAATGAGCCACCCTCATTCAGAGCTGCAGATGCAGGGCCACGATGGCTTTTGAACAGGAGCACTCATCTTTCTTCCCAATGCAATGTTTATTCAAGCATGGGGTTCTAATACTCAAACAATGCAGCGAAATACCCCACCCTATGTCTTCATTGTGTAAAAAGTATGGTGGGCACACTATTTTTTGACAATTCTCGTGTTTTCCGGACTACTGAATCACATTATATATTGTTACTGTGTAAAAATCCCTTTTTAAATGCCTAGACAGTAAGTTAATAGGTAACAGTAAATGGGTTAGTGTAAGCGTTTGTATGCAGGTGATGCAAGGTGAAGTAAGGAAAGCTACTGTGCATTTTGGCATACATTGTTGAAGTTGCACCACCCAGTAACACTTTCCTGTATTATTTCTTGTTTGTCATGATTCCTTGCATTCGTGTAGATGAGTGATTAAACTATCAGTTCTCCACTGCCATAAATAGCTATGAATCAAACAAATGTATGAATTCATGCATCGCATAAAAGGAGAGATATCCAGAACAAAGACGCACATCTCCCTTGACCGTTACATTCATTACATATCAGCAACAGCAGTTTTCTGTTGTTTAATTATCTTCCCATTTGCAGTTACCAAATCTTGTTTTTATGTTTAGGCTTTAAGTTTCAAGGGCTGCAGATGCTTTCATATAAAATCCATGTTTGTATGTATTAATTAATGGTGCAACTAATAATTTTTTTCCCTCTCTTTTCTTTTTAACATGTGCTGTTTGATGTGAACTCTACAAACACCCTAAAAGGTAAGTGTCCTTTTAGTCATTTTTATTAGTCTCACCAATTTAGAAACTGGTATTGTGTCTTGTCTGGGTAAAAACAATAAGAAAACAAGGGTTGTGTTTGGAAGCTTTTCATGAGAAGGAAAAGAAAGCTTCAGAGCTGAGAATACACAAACACAAAATAATTTGACATTTGGTCTATGCACAGTTTGGTTTTATACATGGGTTGCTGACCATTTGTAATTTTAATATTATATTTATTTCATCATTAATGAGAGACTTGAGAGAAAATGTTGCATCTGAAAAACAAACTTCAACTAACTCCTCGAGATTTCACTTCACAAATAATAGCATCTATGTGGTTGCAAAAACATTAAAAGGGTTCAGAAACTTATGATTTAATTTAAGTTAATCTACAAATCTTACAAAACTATGTAACCTTCTTGTTGTGATGCAGTTTTCTTCTAACAGAAATTCAGAAGCCTGGTTTGAACTGATATGGTATCTCAATAAATGCATAAAAACAAAAAGAGACCACAGAGAGCCACAGAGGCAGAGACCCTCTGTTGCTCCTTGTTCTTAGTATTTATGGCTGATTTAATGAGAAATCCAGCAGTCAGGGTTTTTGATCAATGTGTGTTTGTGTGACAGCCACAGGTTGGACCCTGTCAGCACCAGGGTTGACATTTAATAGCAACTTCCACTCGCCTGTAAAGTTTGTTGCAAATATTTATTTTAAACAGAAAATGCTGATTTTGTTCATGCAGAAATCAATGCAATGGTGCAAATTCCTGTTTAATTGTTTTAAAGTTAGCCTTGGTATCTAATGTTTTTCACACAACATTCTAAGACGGTATTTGTAGCACTGGAAAGTAACACACTGAAACAGAATGGTTAAAGTTTCAAAGAAAAAACACTGCTGGGAAAATTAAGATGCTCATTTAGATGTTAGTCATTTAGTCTCCTGTTCATACATGTGCTCTTTTAGGTCGTACTACTCTTCCGTCAGCACATGGGAGAAGAGTGGTTTCTACCTAAATGTATATGGAGCTGTTATGTTACATTTTAGAAATATTTCTGCAAATCTGCTTTTGTTCCAGTGGGATTTGATTGCTCAACACATTTTGTGGACGTCTTGTGAAAGTCATGCAACATGTTCAATTACAATAGAGTTTTTAAAAGTTCAGATCAATTTATTTTGACCTCCTTAAGTACAACACAATGACACAGCATTTATCTGGGATACATACTACCAAAAAGAGAATAATACAGAAATCATTAGATAGATAATAGAAAATAAATTATGTGCTCGGAGAAGCATTCATACATCTTGAACTTGTTCACATGTTCTCACATTACAAACACAAACTTATTTTTTTTTATATTATGTGAAAGACCAACATAAAGACCAACATAGAGTAGTGCATAGAAAGATGCACTACATGAAATACATAAAATAATGCAGAAATAATGCATAAAATAAGATCACTACATGGTCCTAATTTATTTTTAAATACAAATTTTAACAGGGTTGTATGCCACTCATAATGTGTGTAAATCTAAACAGGATGTTTAGGATCATTTTCTGGCTGGATCTTGAATTTCTTTTGCAGCCTCCAGTGGGTTTTCTTCCAGGATTGCCCTAAATTTAGCTTCGTACATGTTTCCATCAACCCTGAACAATTTCCCTGTTGCTGTTGAAGAAAAGCATCTGCACAGCATGATGCTACTACCACCATGTGTCACCATGGTGATGGTGTGCTCAGAGTGATGTGAATTGTTAATTTTCCCATTCACAACATTTTGCTTATAGTGAAAAAAGTTTATTTCTGGTTTCATTTGAACACAGCTTTATTACCCCGTGTGTCCTATGTCCCCTACATGGCCTTCTATGGCTGACTTTCAGCAATGGCTTTCTTCTCATCCCTCTTACACAAAGTTTAGATTTCTGACACAAACAAATAAAATGTATGAAAGAACTGCAATAATGTAATGTGAACAGTTGAGCATTTTAGCAGCTTGAGGCAGAGAGCTGTGCAATTGTCTTGTGGTGTTATTGTTGATTTTGCTCTTGTTCCGTTTACAAAAAGTTCATGGAGAAGGTGTGAAGCATCTTAGACAATGTTCAGAGCCTTTTTTAATGCTGCAGCTCTCAAACAGATCATGGAAAGAGGGCAGGAACAGTCCAGTGACCCATTAAGTTCCCCTCACTATCCTCTGCAAGGCTTTGTTGTCTGCTATATTACAGCTGGAGTATCACACTGAGATGTAACACATCAACACACACTCCACTGCATATTTAAAGAATATTGAGAGGATGCTGGAAAAGTGTGATTTCTTTTTTAGTTCCCTCATAGGGTAAGGTCTTTGCTGGGCCCTTATCACAATCTCAGTTGTGTTCTTTGAACAAATGTATTGTGAGGACCATGGGCTAAAGAGATGGCGTTACAGCTCGATGAGTATTTGCAAAGTAGTTTGTGACAAAGTGTTTGTAACTGTAATTGATATGAGATTAGATTAAAATACAATAATTCTTTATCATATAGTAATATGTTTTAAATTGATCCCATAGACCCAGGAATGGTTAGACTTAAACCACAAGAGTAAATGCATTGGTAGGTTTTAGCCAGTTTTAGTTGACCATTATTACTTTCTCCTTATACATACTGGGAGTTGTTGGATAGTCTTCTGAATACTTTGAAATATCAAATTCAAACTGTGAGAATGTCATGAATCCCATTTGGCTCCTCATTGTTTAGGCACCCAATCACAATCCTTACAAGGATTTTGAATAGCTTTTTTGCCTCTTTTATATTCCTAGAATATCAATTTTCCATATGGGGCCATGTCTGGAGTAAAGGAATATACAGTCTGCCATGCTTGTCAGTGTATCGATACAGCAGAAGGGGGCCCTGAATGGTATCTCCGTAGATTTGAGGCAGCTGCTCCTCTTTTGTATGGAGGGGGGTCCCAGAGGGGTAGAGTATATTGAGTTTGTTTTGAAAGTGATGCTTCCATTAGATGAGAGTCAGTCATCTAGTTCAGTGCTGACTCTGGCAGAATGCCTGATTCAAACTCACTTTCTGGGCAAGTAAGATGGAGCCCAGCAAGATTTAAAGGAACCTGAAAATCAAATCATCCAAACTGTGAATGATATGAAAAGCTGCATTTTACTGCAGTAATAAGTCTGACAAATATTTGAAAGACCTTGACGTTCAACAGCAGTGTGATTTTTAAATTTACTTTGCCATTGCATACATTCAGAATTTAACATGCCTTTTTTTTGACTCAGTTTACAGTATGTTTTCTAATCTTCCATGGAGAACCAACATTCAGTCTTCTCTAGTCTGTGTTGTGGAAAAGTAGTAAAGCTTCTACTGAGTCCCAGCTGTCTGCTCCTCTTTGATATAGTAATCAGGTTGCATGACACTGTGTTTAAGCCAAGGAATAAACACATTAATAAACATTATGCTATAAAACAAATTCAGAGGTTCTTATTGCTTTGTGTCAGATACTAATTAAAATCCCCTTTTTGTCAGTGTTTGCATTCATTATTTTCAATTTCTGACCTTTTCCCCACTGATAGCCAGCCACTCTCCCGATTTATGCTCTGAACCTGCATTATAAAAACAGATTAAGCTGTGGTCTTTGTATTGTTGTTGATTTGCATTGCATATATAATGAATTAGTAAAACAAAATGGGGTCCTTATGGTCTCCAAGGGCTCATCTGATAAGCCTGGCCTTTCAGGCAAATCCATCCCTTTGCAAATTTAGTCCAAACCAAAATTATATATTATAACACATTCAAGCTTGGATTTAATACAACCCAGAATATAGCTTATGCAAATTAAGGCTCCACATCCACAAGGAAAATCAAGGAAATTACTTTTGCTATTACAGAAAAAACAGGACCATAAAAATAAGCATTTGGTTAATAAAGAGCCGAGCAGTGATGGCCTGAAATCAAAGTACACAGTAGAGCAAGTGCATATAATATGAGACTTCACCTATAAATCACATTCAAGGTCTACATTGTAAGAGTTACTGTGCCTCTACATGCTCATCTCCAAACTCCTCCGTTAAAAAAAAAAAAAAAGGAAGGACTGTAAATTTGACCTGCTATGAGTCAGCACAAAACAAAAGCCATGAAATAAAACAGGTAAGGTGTGAAGAATGATTCTAATTACATCCTACGTTTTCCCCTTCCTACCTCTACCCGACTTTAACAACTCTTGTTATGAGAGTATACCATATGGACACAATTCCTAAGGAAAAAATTATACGTTTTTAAAGTAATGCTTTAGAAACTGTATTTTTAATATACCTTTATTTATACGATTAAATATAAATACAGCAGTTCTGTAAATATCTAACAAGCTTGTTAGAGAACAAACCTGTTAAATCAACAAGGAGCATAATGAAGACCAAAGAACACAGCAGACAGAACAGGGATAGATCTGTGAAGTACTCTTAAATCCATAATCTGAAAATGGAAGGAGAATGATTGGAAATCTACCAGGACATGGCCATCAATCTAAACTGACATGCTGGTGAAAGAAAACATTTACCACAAAACCCATCAATAGACCTATTCTAGCACTGGACAAGCTGCAGAGATCCCTAGCTCAGGTGGGACAATCTGTAGACATGATTACCATTAGCCATGCATTCGAGAAAATCTGACTTTATATGGGAGAGACAAGGCTGACGAAAGAAAGCTACAAGAAGTCCTGTCCTTCTGACTGGAACAAATTGCTCTAGTCAGAATGAGGATAATATTCTATTTTACCAACCCTATGAATCATGGTGGTGACAGCATTATAAATTGGGGATATTTTTCTGAGCAGGGACAGGGAAGCTGATCAAAGCTGACATTAATTTCCCAAAAAATACTTTATATCTTATAGTTGTACTGTGGCAAAATGTTATAAAGTTCAAGGGTTAGGAATACTTTGAAGAGTACCAGATCTGAACTAAAAGTATTCCTTTAGAAAATATGACATTGTTACATTCAACAATATGATAGAAAGTGATTAAAAATAAGACTACAAAGCAGCAGGAATATGGCGCGTTTCTATATGCATTTGTTCCAATGGAGTTTTATACAAAAGATGCATGCTATTGTCTATTATGTTAAGCACCTTATGTAAGAATCTTTTTAGAGACATCTCAAGGGGCTCCGTATCAGCACTCAGGATGAAAAGCAACTGCAAATAATATTGTATTAAAAATTAATAACATATAAATTAAATGTAAAAATAGAACTACAGTGCCCCATGTTTTAAAGCTTCCTTTTGATTAAAGTGGTACAAATCATGATAACTGCTGCAGTAATCTTGATCTCACATGCATTTACAAATCATTTCATTCAGAATGTCAAACGCCAGTAAACTTAGTCCTAACTGTGATTAAAAGCTGAGCTTCACTTTATTCGGACTAGTTCTGTGACTAAGGCAGCATTCAATGTATGTTTAGACCTCAAAGCTTTGCAAATGACTCAGATGAAAGTGATTATTCAGTTTTCAAAACAGATTCTTATGAGATGTGTTAAAATTCAAGACACAGTTGGTGCCTAGAAGGCCTGGGGATAAATAAAGCCATGATGTTCATTGAATAAGAGTAATTCTTTGTTAAATTTGGTGGCTTGCTCTTTAGATGGGGTTCAAGGGAATATTTTTATTGTCGGTAACTTTGTCTGGAAATGATATGCAATTAAAGTATATGTTCACACTTCTTGGTGTGTAGTTATTAAAAGAGTCAAGTCAACCATCTGACTTGAAGTTTAGCTTTGACATTCTAAATGTGGGATTGCTTCAGGGATCTTTAACCGAAGCAGAAGTAGAAGTAGAGCTCCTTTCCCACCTAGTTCTTTAGGACATTTCAGTTGTCAGATTGACTTAATTTAATAGCTTCTCCCTGTGGAGATTTTGTTCTTCTAAAAATAGGCTTAAAAAGGTCAAGTTGATGAATGTCAGACATTATGACACTTTTACCTTTGTTGTCAAATTGTTAGATGACAGAAAGACTCCAAGCAAAGTAAGTCAGGTTCTCAAGTTTTATAACTGAAGAAAAATGAGTGTGCCTATTGTTTCTTGTACTTTTATGTTGTTGTACATAACAATTAATTTGCATTTTCAAAATCTAGAATAAGCAGGGTTGTGAAAAGACAAAAAATGTTCATTATGACACTTGAACTCTCTAATGAAAGGCAGGTTGACTAATCTTTATTTTGACATTTGAATCACCAGCAAAACTAGTTTTAAACTTAAAGTAAATGGGTAGAGGTACATATCCTTTTAAATGACTCTACAGCTATTATCAGTGTTGATCCAGCTCATCATTAACAAGAATTACAGTAGTTCTAAACTCAGATTAACCAGGTTAAAATGACTTGATTCATGTTTTTATAGTTCACCACCTAAATCTTTTTGAAGTTCACATGTCTAACTTGAATAGTTTCTTGTTAATTTTTCATTAATAGTCTGAAATAAGGTTACATATAGGTAAATCTCAAGTCTATTTAGTCAAGTCTCCAGTCAAGTCCCAATTGGAGTCCGAGTCATACACTTTTAATTTCGTCATGTAATCATTGTAATAAATATATATTTCAAAATTTAGTAATTATTTTTAAAAGCTGCTGATATCTGCACAAGAGCAATCCGCAGGACGAACTAGACTTAAATTAATACCAGAAAATCGTGTTGATTGCTTTTTGCAATAAATATTACCCATATCAAACGATCCAGATAAACAAATAAACAAATGGATTTCTGGATAAAATGAATAAAATCTCCATGTTAATCAGTAGCAACGGTACACATCCACTTTTGCAGAAAATACTAAAATGAGATTGTTTCAATAAATGAATCTAATTATTTGTACAACTCTTTAAAAGTTCACTTTGTGAACAGATTTTGCTCGATTTTACTAGACATGATTATGTGGCAGCTTTCTGCCAGCTTGGATCCACCGACTGTTTTTGTTCAGGACTAACACACGGAGACCTGCTGTGCACACATAATAATTAAAAGAAAGTTATTCAATTTTAATAATTTAAAGACTGTTACTGTTACCAAGTAACTTTAGCATTGTAAGGTTAGCAGACTGCAGGACAACTCCTGTTTTAAAGCCAATCTGTAATCTCTTTTGTCATTTTCATCAGTCAGAATCTGCAGCTTTCCAGGCTCCATTATTAAATTAGTGAGCAAAAAACATAACTTAGTTGTTCAGCTAACATTAATCAGGCATTAGTTGTGTCCCTGTACATTCTCTGATTTATTAGTTTATGATTTATCATTTTTAGACTTTTAGACTTCAGAAAATATCCAAGTTTTTCCTTGTAAATGTCCAGAATTAATCTAGAACTTTTTGGTGGAATTTTACTCCTCCAGGGCCACATACTTTTTTTCTTTGATCTACAATGGTCCTTATACTCTGTCATACAAAATAGGTCAGATAAGACAGAACCTTTTAACTAAAATCTTGATTCTCTTTAATCACATTAGCTTACAAAATCTTTAATTATCCAAATTAAACAGTTTGCTGTTGTTTTTTAGTAACTTATGTGCAGGATGGTTGAAAAGATGTGTTAAAAGATGCAGTTTCTCTATGTGTCTTTGCTTCATTTCCATAAAAAAAAAAAAAAAAAGAAATCTAACAGCAATGAAAATTTAATTGCAACCTGATAGTTTTAAGGGTTGGAGCCTGAGCCTTCAGTTATGCGGAATGCAGCATTGCTAGGCTTAAACCAATAAGAGATGCAGAGGCCTGAATTACCAATAAAGGATCTCACAATGTTGAACTGCTTCTCTGCTGGCACTAAGCAAAGAGAGAGCGCCTGAAGGAAAAATGCTCCTTCTCCATGAAGTATCCAAAGCTTGCCCCTAAAAAATACACTGTAAATCTTTCTTTTATCCCCAAATGAAGCATTGTTAAATGACCAAAAGATGACTCTATTCTTTCTTTTTTTTTTCTTTAGGCTCTGATTCATTAAAACTATTAATTTAATCCACAGCAGAGTTCCTCCAGCTGGACTAATAAATTATTAAATGGTAAATAGCCTGCACTAGTATAGCGCTTTTAAGCATAGCTATGCTGCATTCTGCATAACCCTAAAGCTTTACACTACAATCAGTCATCCACCCATTCTCACAATGACAGTGGTTAGCTACAATGTCGCCACAGCTGCTCTGGGGCAGACTGGCAGAAGTGAGGCTGCCATACAATCGGTGCAACCGAGCCTTCTGACCACCATCAGCAGGCACGGAGGGTGAAGTTTCCTGCCCAAGGACACAACAGAGACAGACAGAGCGGGTCTACAGTGATTACAGGACGAACCCTTACCACTGCTACCACTGTCGGCCCTTATTACATTCAATTCAATTCAATTCAAAAATACTTTATTAATCCCAAAGGGAAATTAAATGTTGTTGTAGCTCATTATGTCATTATTATACATGTTGTCGTTATGTCAATGGCATTATTGACAAAAACAATTGATCCAAAAAAATGTCATCCTAACAAACAGCATGATTATAGGAATCTTGCTTATAGTTTTTTTTTTTATATAATATTTTTTAAACAAGACATTTGATTAGGTCAGGAATAATGATGGACATTCATCACCACTGTATCACCGATCATGACATCTCTACTTTAAATGTCTAAATATATATGTGTCCTTAATTCCAAACATTCGTCTTCTTCTGTACTTTACTCATGAATAAAGTAAACATCCATTCATGATCTTTACTGAAAAATGCAGGGCAGTTGCTGTCCCAAAGAAATAAATCACGTTACCTGGAAGCTGAACGAAGAATAATGGTTAAGGTTTTCTCTGTCACGAATCTTTGGAATTATCACTGAAACCACGATGAAAAACGTGATGAATGTATGTCTCTGCTTGAATTCTGATTCCACTCTGATGGAGACCCATCTCTCCAGCTGCCTTATCATGAGTGCTCATTTGTATGTTTTCTCATTCCTCTAATCTAAGAGCATCATGATGTGAATAGATGTGAATAATATGTCTTTAAAAAAATAAAAGAAACCACTTTGCTGGATTGAGGTATAGGACGGCTAATTAACCCTTTCACAGATGTAGGCTTCATTTCATTTTAAAGTATGCCAGTTTCATACCCATAAACATGCCATCTAATATACCCATCTAATAAACCATTGCATATTAGTTGATTTATCTTGGTATTTTGTTATGTTTGATGAATTATGGAGATAATATTTAAGATGTTTAGGTCTCACATATAATGCAAATAAACTATGTATTTTCCAAATTGTTATATTGCATTGTATTTCTATTCATTATGGTACTGATTGGACCAGTTGACTATTAGAAAATATAATAACCCTTTGATCAAACCAAAATGACTTAAGTAACCTACTGATGACAAACAATATTTATTACAGAAGACTATGATAAGATTATAAAAATAGCAAACAGGCACCAGAAGAGTAAAGTGGAACCAAAGTCAAATTCCTTGTTTGGCAAGTAAACTTGGCAGATAAAGCTCATTCTTATTTTGAATTGAAGCGTCATCGATGTGAAACATCCTGTGGACAACTGTTCCTTTTTGTACCCACAAAATACAACAAAAACTGCAAAAGTACTGTAGTTCCAAAAAGGTCAGCATTCGGATATAAAAAAACCTCCTCCTTTATTCATGCTTAACTTAATCTTCATGGATGAAGCTTTTAATTTCCATTTAAAACCCACGTTGAACCCTAATAGATGCATCTGTAGTGATTTCATTTTGAAGCGCATACATTCACTGTGGTGTTTTTAGGTTTCTCCAGCACAATTAAGAGGCCTTAGTTTGCAGTCAATTTGAAGTTAATTAAAAAAAAACAACGCTGTTTGTCAAATGAGCCATACAATTCTCAACAAATGGCTATATTCAAACTCTAAACTGTGTTTTAGAAAAGAGAACGTATAAGCTGTCGCTGCCATTTCCTCACTTTCAGATGTTAATCAGCTTGTTTAAATAAGTATTCTTGCTGTCTGTGGCTTTATCTCTCAGCTTTGTGTTGCTTTTTAAAGTTCTGTCATGGAAACACAACTGAGGCTAATTTGATACTTGCTGGGATCAGTGTCACATGTCTTTACAATAACATACCTTTTAGTCAAAACCACTACTTATGTCAGCAAACAATGCACATAAGTACCTCCTTTATGATGTTTAAAACTTATGATTACTGAAACATGACTCAGTATGACAAAGACAATGAATATCGTCCCAAGTTCTTTATTCTTATTAACATTGGAGTCCTCTTGGATCTTTTTAGAGATTGTTTAGGCTTTTAGTGGATTTTAGATGTTTTAACGTACAGTAGCTTTGAGCTCTCCTTGATGACATTTATTACAGTATTTATCTTGTGAAATTTAAAACAACTCTAACTTTATTTTCCCCTCTCTCTTTGGATTCATGCTTCTGTTCATTGCAATTAAGGCAAGGGTATTGAGGCATATAGATGGGGAAACTTCATAATTAATTTATAGAAGAGAACATATAGAGACTTTTGGCACATGCTCTTGGGTTTTGTTATTAAATGCAAGGGTTTGTTTTTGAGAGTTCCTTAAAATTCAACGGTCAGGACAGAAAAAACTGGAATACCTATAGCTTTGTTTCACTTTTAAAATATAGCTGACATTTATAAGAAGACTTCTGGAAAAACTGTTTTCTTTCAACAGTTAAGGAAATGTTTATTTTATCAACAGTTCCTCATATGATTTTTATTTATTTTCTATTTTTCAGAGTTACTTGAAACAGCTTGATTTACATTTGCTTTCAATTTAGCTTAATATCCTTAGTTTGAGGCCAGCTAAAACAGAGCATGGAAGTAAATAAGATGTCCAAAGAGAATCAATGTTATCTTCGATGCAATGAAAACAGAGTGTATTATTCCAGGGCCATCTCTAACAGGTGAATAGGTGAACATTTTCTGTTTTCTCTGTAACTTTAACCATGAAGGTGGAACTGCACTGCTCTGCTGTTTTACTTGCTTTGACACCAGGATTTGCTCTTGGACAGCAATCAATGTGGAGTGTTCCAGGACTGAAAACCCTGCAGATAAACACAATAAGACAGGCTGATGCACACTGATGGGATTACGCTGTTGTCGCCATGGTGAACACAGCCTTGTTAGATGTGACCTTCTCTTGGACCAGAACAAAGGCCTTCAGAGATTATAAAACAGTCCTATGTGCTACTCACATGTTAATTAAAGGAAAACAAAATATGACTAAAAATAAACACTAAGATAGAATCATTTTCTTTTGCCAGTCTCTCCATTGGTGCTTTTCATTGTCTATTTTTCCAGGTAAATAAAAAAAGGCTTTAGTGTGTGGAGGCATATAGTATGTATTTTTAGCTAAATACACAATGCTCCCACAGTCCGCAATAAATCCTTTGAGCTTTGATCAAAGTCATATACAATAAATTCATTTTTATTTTTATTTTTGTCCACCCCACAACATAAAATACTCCCTTTAGGTGGGGGACTCTTAAAGCTAAACTTTAAGTGAGTAAGAACAGTAAGACTAATTAGCATAATCAAATCTCCAATTGCAAGATCCACCCAGTCAGGAAAACAGTGGAATTTAAGTGTTTTCCGGGTCTAGATAAGTGCAGAAAAACAGGGACTTAATTCCCTGTTCCATTGTCTAAATATATTTGGTTATTGCAGGTTCCATATTTAAACCCTTATCACCACCTTGCATTAATACCTTCACATACCTTTAATAAAAAAAGATTAAGAACTCAACTGTTTTTTAAGGTACTCTTTTACTTACCCATAGCTTTGTTTTAGCTTTTTTGTTATTAGCATAAGACAATGATACATTTTTGCTTAACGTTATATTAAAAGTTGATGCATACTTTGGTCGTCTTATGATTTTTTTCAAAGTTGAGCTTTTTCCCCTGGAAATCCCATTTCTCTATAATTTTGTGCTTGACTTTTTTAAATGGATTGTAAACTAGATACACTCAGTAGATTTTGAGTATTCCATATTACATTACTATTTTGCTAGATTTGACATAAGTGGATTAGACTTGTGTCCACATTTTGAAGTCACACATCATTTTTAAACAGCAAAATCAATCTTGTTTTTGCTAAAGTAAATTAATATTAACAGAGACATTTATTGGAAGGCGAGTGCTTGAGTGGCAATTGGAGCGAGGTTTGGATGAGCAGAGCAGGAATTGCTTCCTATCCCAAAGTGCCCTTATACTGATGAGCAATGCATGTTGTTTCCTAAAAATCTCTTCAGTACAGAGATCTTGATAAGATTTCAAACTTCCTGCCTAGATTAATAAGTTGTGTACGCTTCCAGAATTTTTTTTTCCAGGAGTGTAATTACAAGAAAAAAAGGTTGAAATAAAAAAAATGAAAATGGCTCGAGATCACAAAGCAGATGATGACTGTTAGATCCTGAGCAGAACACAGGATATGAAAAGTGAAAAGAAATCAATTTTATTCAAAATGTTAGACTTAAAAGCAAGGATTCAGCCAAGAAAAAGCAATAAGGCCCAGGAGGAGCTTGTCAGTGCGCTCTCCCACACAAAGCATCTCTGCTCTCATTAGCAGTGTGTCATCTCTGGCAGCTTTCTACATGGAAGTATGAACATTATGCCTAGCAACTTACTTGCTGATAATTGTATGAAATATCTATTCTTATTCTGTAATATGAGTTCCTCAGATTTTAGGTATTTTGACAATGTACAGTTCTAAAATTACTAAACAATGACATTCATTGATTTATTCATTCATAAAGGCATAGTGACCAATAATGCGTGTTAATTAAAGCACTCTCATGTTCTTGTTAAGTGAATTTTCCAGAAACCTGTCTTTAAATCGTTCACACTCCTAACCCTTCAGCATAAATTGTGCTGCAGTGATTGATTGAACCCAGGCCGTTACATGTTCTTTTTCCACACTGTGCTGATCTGCTAAGCAGTCTTGTGTGTCCAGTAGGGTACAGCATATTGGTGGATCGAAACAAGCAGTCTGCCTCACAATTGAATTGTTTTCGTGCATGCTTACTACTCCTTCTCCACAGCTTCTCACTTGTCATTTCATGCCTTCTGTGCTCTTTTGTTTAGATTGACAGCTGACCATGCAGGAACCTTTGTTTCTATGTTGTAAAGGAATGCAAATGCAAAATAATTAAGCTATCATAAATTAACAGTTCTTGTCATAATAATAATGTAAGACGTTTGTGGTTAATTTGTCACATCTTTATAATTGATGCATAGGGTTATGATAATTTCTTTCTTTCTTTCTTTCTTTCTTTCTTTCTTTCTTTCTTTCTTTCTTTCTTTCTTTCTTTCTTTCTTTCTTTCTTTCTTTCTTTCTTTCCAGTTTCAATTCAATTCAGTTTATTTATATTCACAACACATGTCATCTCAAGGCACTTCACAACAATCAGGTACATACATACCAATTAATCCTAACAATTGAACAGTGCAGTCAGATTTAGTTATTTATTCAAATTGGATAAAAAGTTTTCCTGTCTAAGGAAACCCAGCAGATTGCATCCAGTCAGTGACTTGCAGCATTCACTCCTCCCGGATGAGCATGTAGAGACAGTGGACAGTCACTGGCGTTGACTTTGCAGCAATCCCTCATACTGAGCATGCATGTAGCGACAGTGGATAGGAAAAACTCCCTTTTAACAGGAAGAAGCCTCCAGCAGAACCAGGCTCAGTGTGAGCAGCCATCTGCCACGACCGACTGGGGGTTTGAGAGAACAGAGCAGAGACACAAAAAGAACAAAAAGCACTGATCCAGGAGTCCTTTCTATGGGAAGGAAAAGTAAATGTTAATGGATGTAGCTCCTTTAGTCATTTCACCTAGAAAGGAAGAACAGATAAACTCTGAGTCAGTTTTCAAGGTTAGAGTCTGAAAGAGAGCACATAGAGTTAGTCACAGTAAAGGCTCAGTCAATTGCCATGTCTAGGAGAGAGAAAGGGTTAAACACTGAAAAACAGGGCCATGTGGATCATCGGTAGAGGGTGAGCATTAAGTTGTTGCCAGCAGAAGCTTGGACGATGCCCCTCACCAGAAAGGTGTCACAGGTGGACACAGAGTCAGGCCAGGTGTAGCTTCTAGGAAGAGAAAAGAGAGAACAAAGTTAAAAGCTGAAATAACAGCAAATAATGCAAAATTGGAGAGTAGTGTGAGAATGTAGCGAAGAGGGTGAAAGTGGTCATTATGTCCTCCAGCAGCCTAAGCCTATAGCAGCATAACTACAGAGATAGCTCAGGATAACCTAAGCCACTCTATTTATAAGCATTATCAAAAAGGAATGTTTTAAGCCTAGCCTTAAAAGTAGACAGTTTGTCCATCTAGAGCCCACTGATGGCCAATGTTATACTAAAAACCACAACGATTGGGATACCTTTCTTTCCTGTCTCAGTTAGCAGAAGGGACAAACTACAGCTGCATGGCACCGAGGATTTGATTCATGAGCTGAAATCAATTTTAGCTTGAACTGGTAGCCTTGTGTAGCCCTGTCAGGGCCCTGACCTGGATTACAGTGCTTAATCAGCGGGACTCAAGAACTTGACCCAAAACAAGCAAAGATAAAGGCTAGGCCTTTCAGCGATGTACACTCATGTTTCCTCAAAAACACACATATGACTTTAAGGTATGTCTCTATACCTTAATGTGATGCTTCATTTTTGTGCTGTTTTTTTCTTTATCTTTTTCTTCATCCCTTCAGATATCTTATGGGAAATGCATATACAATACTATACTACAGGTCCTTCTCAAAATATTAGCATATTGTGATAAAGTTCATTATTTTCCATAATGTTATGATGAAAATTTAACATTCATATATTTTAGATTCATTGCACACTAACTGAAATATTTCAGGTCTTTTATTGTCTTAATACGGATGATTTTGGCATACAGCTCATGAAAACCCAAAATTCCTATCTCACAAAATTAGCATATTTCATCCGACCAATAAAAGAAAAGTGTTTTTATTACAAAAAAACGTCAACCTTCAAATAATCATGTACATTTATGCACTCAATACTTGGTCGGGAATCCTTTTGCAGAAATGACTGCTTCATTTCAGTTCAGAGGTTAAGTTGGGCCAGAGTTCATGTTCACAAAAGCTGCCAGCATCTACTGTTTAAATTTTTCTTAGTTCCAACTATGCATTTTGGTGAAACCTTAACATGTACACTCTCCAGCCACTTTATTAGGTACACCTTGCTAGTACCGGGTTGGACCCCTTTTGCCTTCAGAACTGCCTTAATCCTTTGTGGCATAGATTCAACAAGGTACTGGCAACATTCCTCAGAGAGTTTGGTCTATATTGACATGATAGCATCACACAGATGCTGCAGATTTGTCGGCTGCATCCATGATGCGAATCTCCTGTTCCACCACATCCCAAAGGTGCTCTATTGGATTGAGATCTGGTGACTGTGGAGCCCATTTGAGTACAGTGAACTCATTGTCATGTTCAAGAAACCAGTCTGAGATGATTTGTGATGTGTCTCAGTAATATTTAAAGAGACCGCACCAAAACAAGTTGCTCTCAGAGGCGCCTCAGAACAGGGGTAAAAGAGGAGCCTGTGGAGCTACAACGAAGTTCAGACCGAAGCATTGCAGTTCTACTTTATATAGACCACAACTGAATGATTTAAGTGTTAAAAGGAAGGATTTGAAAGCATGATACGTCTACTATAAATTAATGTAATTTAAGCATTTTTCTGATTTATTCTACAATTGTTTATTGATCAGTCTACAACTCCCAGTTTCTCCAAATGAAACAGAGGCCAATTCTATTAGCCTTTCCTTATAATGGGAAAGACTTTAAAACAAGTCATCCATGTAAGGAAGGTGTGTGTTGATCTTCATATGTAAAAACTGCAGCTTTTTTAAACTTTAAACTCATATCAGGTACAGTAATTAAGTTTAGATTTACTGGAGCTGTGACAAACAAGGCTAGACAAGGAACTAAGCTTTTCTTGCCACCATGCACATTGAGGGGGTAATGGAGGTGAAACAATTGTCCAAGCTCACTTGTAGAGAGCTTCAGCAAAGACTGTAATCTTTGGGCCACCAAGACTCCATAATAAAAATTTTTTAAGGCTTTTGCTCACATCTTTACCCAGTACACCAGTATTTGTGAAGAGTGCATAACAATACATATCCTTGTTTTCCTTGTTTTCCATCCAAGGCAAATATAGACATATACAACTTGAAAACCAAGAAAATATCTTCTGCATTTATAACAGTTTCACCTTAAATAAATTGCAGGTGAAACGGCAGGTAAATACTTGGGACAGAGAACAGTACACCCGCATAATAAAACTTTACTGGAATAACCTGAACGCAGCCACTTTGAAAATTACACGTGTACTAGCTGAATTGTGCTGAAAACGCTCAACTACAATGTAGTTTATATAACGTGAGTAATGATGTTGATCAGAATCATGGTGTCAATTTGAATTATTTGCAAGCCTGAAAATTCTACAATAGCAATAGCATTTGTTATATTATACTGATAGTTTTGTGTTGATGAATGATGATTAATACCATACCATACCATGCAATACCATACTTTGCAATGCCATGCTATGTATTTTTGTTTAAGTAGTTTAAAAATAACACCAAGGCTGAACAATTAAAGTATAGGGGTTGGACAATGAAACTGAAACACCTGTCATTTTAGTGTGGGAGGTTTCATGGCTAAATTGGACCAGCCTGGTAGCCAGTCTTCATTGATTGCACATTGCACCAGCAAGAGCAGAGTGTGAAGGTTCAATTAGCAGGGTAAGAGCACAGTTTTGCTCAAAATATTTAAATGCACACAACATTATGGGTGACATACCAGAGTTCAAAAGAGAACAAATTGTTGGTGCACGTCTTGCTGGCGCATCTGTGACCAAGACAGCAAGTCTTTGTGATGTATCAAGAGCCACGGTATCCAGGGAAATGTCAGCATACCACCAAGAAGGACGAACCACATCCAACAGGATTAACTGTGGATGCAAGAGGACGTTGTCTGAAAGGGATGTTCGGGTACTAACCCGGATTGTATCCAAAAAACATAAAACCACGGCTGCCCAAATCACGCCAGAATGAAATGTGCACCTCAACTCTCCTGTTACCACCAGAACTGTCCGTCGGGAGCTCCACAGGGTCAATATACACGGCCGGGCTGCTATAGCCAAACCTTTGGTCACTCATGCCAATGCCAAACGTCGGTTTCAATGGTGTAAGGAGTGCAAATCTTGGACTGTGGACAATGTGAAACATGTATTGTTCTCTGATGAGTCCACCTTTACTGTTTTCCCCACATCCGGGAGAGTTACGGAGTGGAGAAGCCCCAAAGAAGCGTACCACCCAGACTGTTGCATGCCCAGAGTGAAGCATGGGGGTGGATCAGTGATGGTTTGGGCTGCCATATCATGGCATTCCCTTGGCCCAATACTTGTGCTAGATGGGCGCGTCACTGCCAAGGACTACCAAACCATTCTTGAGGACCATGTGCATCCAATGGTTCAAACATTGTATCCTGAAGGCGGTGCCGTGTATCAGGATGACAATGCACCAATACACACAGCAAGACTGGTGAAAGATTGGTTTGATGAACATGAAAGTGAAGTTGAACATCTCCCATGGCCTGCACAGTCACCAGATCTAAATATTATTGAGCGACTTTGGGATGTTTTGGAGGAGCGAGTCAGGAAACGTTTTCCTCCACCAGTATCACGTAGTGACCTGGCCACTATCCTGCAAGAAGAATGGCTTAAAATCCCTCTGACCACTGTGCAGGACTTCTTATACACCTCCTTGCTGTCTCTTATCTTGACTTTAAGATGCTTCTGTATACTCCTCAATAATTCTCTGTCTCCCTCTCTGAAGGCTCCTGTTTTCTTGTTCAGGAGGTCCTTCAGGTCACCGGTGATCCAGAGTTTGTTATTGGGGAAGCACCTCACGGTTCTGGTGGGGATGATGTTATCCACAAAGAGGTTTATATAGTTGGTTACACACTCAGTAATGGCATTGATGTCCTCTCCATGTGGCTGGCACAGTGCGTCCCGGTCTGTAGCCTCAAAGCAACCTTGCAGGGCTTCTTCAGCTTCCTGTGACCATTTTCTCACAGTCCTCTTTATTACAGATTGTCTCTGAACAAGGGGCTGGGGAGGAGCTACAAAGATATTCTGAAAAGCCTGGCATCACAAGGAATTCTCATTAGTGAGAGGCATTTAAATAGAATATTGAGAGCCCTACACCATACTAATAAGTTATTGTGGTCTAAAACCAGGTGTTTCAGTTTCATTGTCCAACCCCTGTAAATATAAATAACACAGGCAAAAGAACAAAAGGAACACAGGTATATACAGGTATGTAAAGAGTTCAAAAGAAAAATAGAAAATTAAGTTAATCTTAGTTAAACAAAGAGTAAAATAAAATTCTGTGCAGTTAGCATCAAATGCTGGGTTGAAGTATATTTTCAAATGAGATTTCAGAATCCGAATCAGCTTCATTGCCAAGCTTGTAAAGACAAACAAGGATTTTGACTCCAGTAAACTTTGCTCTCAGTGAGGATTTATTTATTTATTTATTATTATTTGTTTGTGTTGCATATATAAAAGTGGAAATAAAGAATATATTTTTAAATATACACATATTTACAATTGACTTTACAATAATCAATTTAAGCCAGCAATTGAAGATTTCCACAGTTTTGGCGTAGCAACCATAAAAGGACCATTAAGGTTAAAAATCTAGCATCTGCATTTTGTAACAATTGTAAGCAAGCAGTCAGACTCTTTGGTCTGTCAGCAAAAACCAACATTTTCTTATTTCCTTCATAGTAAATTCAGCCTGGGAATAATAAATGTCTACTTAAAAGAAATATCAAATGTTACATGTCACAATAAAACTGCACACCACCGCTAGTGAACTTGCAGAAAAGATTCATGAGCTATGACTTTATTTATGTGCCTTGTTTTATTTACTCTTGCCATTCTAATATTGCAAGCTGAGCTATTCATAAACATGGCCTCTGCAAAGAAACAGAGGATTTAGTTGATGTGCAGTGCCTGCAAATGGATTGGTTCTTTGAGGCAGACAGGCATGTTTTATGGCTCCTTGATTTTGGAGTGACAGTGCCAGAGTGAGGTGTGTCACCACAACAATGATTACACAGTGCTGCTGATTCCTTCGTTGACAGCCGACACTGCTGCTGTCATGCTGAAAGAGATGTATTCAAACAACACAAATGCATTAATGCCTTTACTGCCAATAGCCACCTGATAGCAATGACTTTGAAGTTTCATTACAGTAATGCAACAACAGAAAACAAAACTGAAACTCTCAAGTGTAACCATGTCATCACGTGCATACAAATGCAAACTTAGAAAAATGTCTATTATTTGTGAGTCAGAGATTTGTCTTTTTCAATGCAATCAAAATAGTCACTAAAGGAACAAAAAACACTTCAAAGTAGGTAAAGCCTAGAGCACTGCAGGTGCCTCTTATACCGTTAAACTTTCCGATCACATATCCCTTCTCTCTAAATAGGACTTGGAGAAAGAAAGCAACAGAAGGAGAGGTAGGTTCAAGGACAGAAAGGGGAAATGTGATTGATCTAAAGGGAGATGTGTCCGGCCTGGCTTTCAGCTCAACCTCGTTGCAGCTCATAGATCCAGCTGTCCTACCTAAGTCAGGGTGATGGAAGAGCTTGTCTGCCTTGGTGCTGCAATGAGAAAAGACGTGGAAAAAGCATTGTACAGGTGGCACTGGACAGGTCTGGGAGTCTGCTGACACAGATGGAGGCAGCAGCTTTATGGCCATATTTACATATGTTGTGTTTGACTTAAGTGAATAGCAAATGTCTAAATTTAAAGTGCAATGATCTATAATCTAAAGCCAGAATATATTTGTGCCTTCTCTAAATTTATAGCTATATTTGTGTATGTCATTCAGGAGTTCTGAAAAGAAAACCTATGCAGAAGAAAAGGAACCTTCTCATTCCTAACTATGGATCTGTCATTTTTATCTTTGTGCCACCATACTCTTGAGATTTACAGAATATTTTAATAATTCTATCTCCAAAGAAATATAAATCCGACTACCAGTCAATTTTTTTCTGTCAGCATAATACATTAAGTATGAGCTAAGCGGCCTGCTCTCTGATATGGAAGTACAGATGTAGCTAAGAATAAGAGTGGATAGGCAGGGGTGGGAGGATATGCTATTGACCTGCAGTCTGTAGTTTGACCTCACACACTTTGGTTCATGTGTCTGTTTTGCTTTATACGACTGTGTCTATCAAAAACAACGTTCAGAGCAAGGGTGCTCTGGCACTCAAAGCATAAGATAATAGAAGAATTCCAAAGCAAGAAAAATAAACGAATGGTTATCGATTTCTTGAATATACAGTGCCATTCAAAAATATATTACTCTTAACATTTTTACATTTGTCATATTATGACCACAATCTTAATAGTGTCTGATAAGGATTTGTTTCTGATAGACCAACCGAAGGAAGATTTGCATTCGATTTAGCCCACCTGGGTAAATGCTGTATAGAACCACATGTTGCTCTAAGTAGAAATGTACACATTTGGGTTATGTCTCTACCAGTTTTGCACAGCAAGAAATTTGAATCTTACCTCATACTTCATTGCAAAAAAGCTTATTCTCAGTATAATTAAATGGATAGTAACTTTGAACAGCAATTTTCAAATATTCCATAGATTCTTAACTAGATTTCCGTCTTAACCACTCCGGTGTATATTTAGGACCACATAAGTCTCAAGTCTTTTGCACCTCTAACAGGTTTCCTTCTAGTTTTACCCTGTACTTAGGTCCGTCAGCCATCCCATTAACTCTGTTCAGCTGCAAAAATCACCTGTACAGCATAATGCTGCCACTCTCATGTTTCATTGTTTCAATTATGTTTCATAATTCAATTCAATTCAGTTTATTTATATTCACAACACATGTTGTCTCAAGGCACTTCACAACAGTCAGGTACATACATTCCAATTAATCCTAACCATTGAACAGTGCAGTCAGATTTAGTTATTTATTCAAATTGGATAAAAAGTTTTTCTATCTAAGGAAACTCAGCAGATTGCATCGAGTCAGAGACTTGTAGCAGTCACTCCTCCTGGATGAGCATGTAGAGACAATGGACAGTCACTGGCGTTGACTTTGCAGCAATCCCTCATACTGAGGATGCATGTAGCGACAGTGGAGAGGAAAAAACTCCCTTTTAACAGGAAGAAACCTCCATCAGAATCAGGCTCAGTGTGAGCAGCCATCTGCCACGACCGACTGGGGGTTTGAGAGAACAGAGCACAGACACAAACAGAACAAAGTAGCACTGATCCAGTAGTACTTTCAATGGGAAGGAAAAGTAAATGTTAATGGATGTAGCTCCTTTAGTCGTTTCACCTAGAAAGAAAGAACAGATAAACTCTGAGCCAGTTTTCAAGGTTAGAGTCTGAAAGAGAGCACGTAGAGTTAGTCACAATAAAAGCTCAGTCAATTTCATGTCTAGGAGAGAGAAAGGGTTAAACACTAAAAGACAGGGCCATGAGGGTCATCGGTACAGGGTGAGCATTAAGTTTTTGCTAGCAGAAGTTTGGACGATGCCCCTCTGCAGAAAGGTGTCACAAGCAGACACAGAGTCAGGCCAGGTGTAGCTTCTAGGAAGAGAAAAGAGAGAGAACATAAAGTTAGAAGCTGAAATTACAGCAGTTAATGCAAAAGTGGAGAGTAGTGTGAGACTGTAGCGAAGAGGGTGAAAGTGGTCATTATGTCCTCCAGCAGCCTAAGCCTATAGCAGCATAACTACAGGGATAGGTCAGAATAACATAAGCCACTGTAACTATAAAAGGAATGTTTTAAGCCTAGCCTTAAAAGTAGACAGGGTGTCTGCCTCACGGACTAAAACTGGGAGCTGGTTCCACAGGAGAGGAGCCTGATAACTAAAAGATCTGCCTCCCATTCTACTTCTAGAGACTCTAGAAACCACCAGTAAACCTGCAGTCTGAGAACGAAGTGCTCTGTTAGGAACGTATGGACCAATCAGATCTCTGATGTATGATGGAGCTAAATCATTAAGGGCTTTATATGCGAGGAGGAGAATTTTAAATTCTATTCTGGATTTAACAGGGAGCCAATGAAGGGAAGCTAAAATAGAAGAAATATGATCTCTCTTTTTAATTTTCATCGGAACTCTTGCTGCAGCATTTTGAATCAGTTGAATGCTTTTAACTGCATTTTGTGGACATCCTGATAGTAAAGAATTACAATAGTCCATCCTTGAAGTAACAAATGCATGGACTAGTTTTTCAGCATCACTCCTGGATAGGATATTTCTAATTTTGGCAATGTTCCGGAGGTCAATCAAGGAAATCCTGGAGACTAATATGGGATTTAAATGACATGTCCTGGTCAACAATAACACCAAGGTTTATTACTTTATTACCAGAGGTCAATTTAATGCCATCCAAGTTAAGTGATTGACTAAGCAGTTTCTTTTTTAAAGACTCCGGTCCTAAGACGACAACTTCATAATGATCTGCAATGTTAGTTTTTCATCCACACAAATTGTTTTGCATGTAGGGCAAAATGTTTGCTTTGGTTTCATTTGACGAGAGCACCTTCTTTCCCATTTGTGTCCTCTACATGTCTTGTGGCAAACATCAAGAGTACTTATGGATTTCTCTCAGCAGTGGCTTTCTTTATGTGATTCCATCATAAAGGGCATACTGGAGGACTGTATGAATAATAGTTGCCTTGTTGGGAGATTTTCCACCATAGTTGTGGATGTCTGCAGCTATTCCAGATTTACCAAGGGCCTCTTGGCTGCTTCTCTGACCAATGCTATCTAGACAAGAGTGTCAGTATAGGTGAATAGCTATGTCAGATTGTTGCCATACCATAGTCTTTTCATTTTTAAATTATTGAACAGTGTTCTGTGTGATTTTCAAAGCTTGAGATATAGCAATTCATAGCCTAACTCTGCTTTAAATGTCTGCAGAGCTTTATCCCTGATCTGATACTTGGTCTTCATGATACTTTTTGTTCCATGATGTTCTTAAACAAAACTCTGAGATTATACTGAGATTAAATATTCCACAGGTGAACTCTGTTCACTAATTAGGTGACTTCTATTGGCATCTTGTTTCACTGGATTTTATTTAGGGGTATCAGATTCAGTTTGGCTGAATGCAAAAGCACAATGCACTTTTCAGATTTGAAAACCATGTATACTTGTCTTTTCTCATTCTCATTCGTTTCTACTTCATGGCAGTGTATCACATATCAGACCTTGCAGTTTGTAGTTCAGAGGGTATAAATATTTTTGCAAGGCATCGTATACAAGATAGTGTAATCTGGTGAATGATGGATTTTTTAAGAAGAGAAGACCTCATAATTATTTGGGTGACAACATGATTTTGGACCGGGCCTGAATCCACTTATTGCCTTCCCAGGGGCAAAGAGATACTCCCAAAGCTTCTGGCCAGTTTCTGAACAATTCTGGCATCACTAATGAGCCTAGTGGGCCTTAACTTCTGCAGCAGACAGTAACCCAGGCAACAGGCTTCGCCAACGCACGCTCCCTCAGTTTGTTTACAAATGAAAAGTGCAGGTGAGAGCTTGCTGCTAAAGTAGATGTGTTAACCTCAGCAAGCCTGCAGAGCGGTTATAAAAGTGCAGTCTTTTTTGTTCACTTTTTGCTGTGTTTAAGAGAGACATTGCTCTGACTTTATTTCTACAAACTGATTAACAATAAATACTACAAAGTGGATTTTAAACCATTGTTTGTTGCTTTTGATTTGTTGGATTTTATTGTGGTTATGACTTTGGCTATTTTGTTATTTTCTCCTGCAAACGATTCATAACTGGAAAGCCATGAGTCCTCGAGTAATACATTTTCATGATTATGTTTGACCATTATAAATTGATTTTTGCCTTCCATGCTTATAAATGTTGATAAATTGCATTTGTGTCTTGCAGGACTAGTTATTGGAAGTTACTATGCCCCTTTTATTGCAGCCTTTTTTGGGGCAACACCACATTGCAGCTGAGTATTTTGCTTACAACTGGCTTAAAGATATGCAAAAACAAACCACAAGTCCTTAAATAAATAACCAAACCCAATACCAACTATTAAATGCAACTGATGTATATTTTTCTCGTCTATTTAATTGTGCAAATGCTACACTAGCCATGAAAATTAGAAAATCAACAGTTGTGGTGTTGTGGGTATGTTTTTATGCCATATGAACATCAATCATGTTGATGTGTTTCACATCTTTAAATTATCTACCTCTTTGCATAAAGTCACCACATTAAGTATGTCAGCTTCTCCACTGTATAGCTTGTTCTTTTTCATGTAATACCTGCCCCCTGGCAGCTGTACAGTTAATTACCTCTCAGGATAACATGAGAGAGTGCTGCACAAACACATACTTTTTATGTCAGACTACGTACTTTAATTGTTCAGCCCCCAATCCCCAATTAATACAGTTAAACCCCAAAATATTTTCTGTAGTTGACTTTTCAAGCTTTTTTTGATTTGATGATCTGCAAGGAAAATAAAATATTTGATTGTTTTATTGAAGTTTCAATAAAGCGTCCTGAGCAAAGTTTTTTTTTTTTTTTTTTTGTCCACAAAAGTAACATATTTATGAGAGCCAGGTTACATGTAATTTTGGATGAGATTTTAAAAATATAAATGAATTGTGGGATTTTTTGCATTGGCGATCTAAGCAATTGAAACATGAATAATACAGGTCAGAAAGTGGCATCAATCAGTCTATGTCTGCAAGCTGAAGCAAAAGCTTAAGGAAAAAGTCATATGAAATAGCTGCTTCACATCTGGGATTTTACCCTTTCTTCTGTTCCCCGCCTCATTATTTGGCTACTCTGCAGCGTTCCAGCTAACTTGTTTCTTTCAGCCGGGCATGCTGGAGTCCTATCTCTTGATCATACACCCTGGTGGGAAAAAACATCAGTACCTTGGCCATGTTTCGAGCAGAGATACGGCATGTTGGTGAGGTGTGGAATTGGTGTGCAGTGACGGTCAGCGCTCATTGATCTGTCTAAGGGTGGTATGAGATCTGTTTCTGTGGGAGGCAGAGGAACAGAGCTTAATCTGTTCTTTGCCATACACACGGTTACTGGTGATGGAACTTGCACAGCTAAAAAATGTACACTTTACAAACCTAACGAGCCGTGAGTTGGTCTTCTGGTGGTGCTGAAAGTGGTATTTAATGCCTCTGTCATGGAGCTAATTTGCACGGGTGCTGCTCTGATTCCATGCATTTGACAGCCATTGGGCATCCACGGTGCATTTGCCATTTTGAATTGAAAACGCAAAATCGTCTCTTTTTTTTTTTTTTTGCCTTGTTTTGTCAGTAATTACTAGCTGTCCACTCTAAACATTTGTTGTATATTAACAATCAAAGCTCAGCTTTAGATTGCCTGTAATGAGATTCTAATGATATAATGACCTTGAAAAAACGTTCACAGTTTGATAATAGTTACACAGAACATTTTAAGCAAAATGTATAACATTATCTTATGGCTGTAATTTCATACAGATATGGAACAGTTATTATTCCTACTGCTGCTAAAATAATAAAACATATTGATTGTTGCAGTAATGATAATGTTATCTAGTCCATAAGTGTCTATAGTGGAGTAAATGGTAAAACTGCTTTTTAAAAGTGGGGGAACAATTGCTGCCCCAATTTTCATTCCAGTTTTTCTAAACTAGCAGGTAAATGTAAATAGTCAATCCTTGCACCACATTTTCATATGAAAACAAAAATATCTTCATTTCAACATGATCCCCCCTGTTGGACAGTTAACCAAAGAGGAAGGTAAAATGAAGTGAATCTGTAAGTTCCTTTTAATCGTTATTGCTGCATCTGTCTCACTGATTGGAAAACAGATAGAGTACAGCAGAAAACCGTTTTATTTTTGACCATTCAGGTGAAAGCAGCTGGCTGTTCAGACCTACTAGTTAGCTGCAGTGATATGCAAATGTGCAAAGGTGTCTGTTGCAATGAACTTCCCTAACATTTGTAAAAATATCCCAGGTATTATTTTTGAACTAAACCTAACTTTAAACCTTTTGAACAGGCTTATTAAATCAGTATGTAGCAGAACCAGGAAAACCATGCCCACACAAAAAAGTAACTGTTTTTCCACGATGCATGCACAAATCAGTTAAATACAATTTGTTTTTGGGATGAATTGCTTTCTGGTGCTGGGATTCAAAGTCCCATAATTTTCCAAATTTCCATCCCCATCTTATAATGTAATTAGGCGCTGATGATATACACCTTTTATTTACTGCTCTTCCCATAGAAAGGAAATATATAACATGACACATTAAATTTCATAGTAATTTTCTAGTGGTTATGATAGAGAATATTTCCCTTTTTTGTCGTTTTGCCCTTTTATAGATCATAACAAGCTGATATTACCAGGTTAATTTATGTGCTGTCTTCTTGGTTAGCCATTCTGCAATCATGGCTTGCCAGTTTTTGTTTTAAAAGAGTGTTAATAAAATCAAATGTGTCTTTCTGGTAAACAAGGGGAAAGTTTAGTAACCTTTTTTCAGCCAGCTGACATGCAGGGGACAGCAACACGTAGAGGATGGGCAGTGTTATGCTATAGTACATATAGTGGGAGAATGCTACAGTCACTCTGGCACCTTCTCTGGCATCTTATTAAAGGACTTTTAACAGTAAAAATGATTTAGAAATGTAAAGAAAAATGTGATCAATTTAGAAACTGTAAGCTTTAAAACTTCTGTATATCTTGATATCGCAGGCTTAAATTTGTACTGCAGAATTTAGTATATTATTAGAGATAAACTTTCGCCACCACTTGTATTTTTTTTCCCTAACTAAAAGGGACACGGGCCTAAAGAGCACTGTGGAAGGACAGATTGTGAGCATAAATGGTTAAAATATCACCCCCTCCCTATCTTACTGCTCCTAAAAACAGTGCCTAACTCTCCCTTCCAGCTCTTTTTCTAGCTTCCTTTTATTTGCTTTGAGACTCGGGGCAAACCCTGATTTAAAAGGCTTTTGCCTGTTCAACACAACCATGAATATGAATATCATTATCTGCTGACATCAGGACACGAGGCAGATTAAAACTCGATTATCTATTCCGCTGTTATTGTTTCAGGCAAGAGATTTAAGCTAAAATATAAAAAATGAGGCAGCTGAAAGAATTCACCTCCAGCTGTGCGGTTTGTTTACATGTCTAGAGGTATCACGGGCCTGCTTAGAGTTTGTGTACATGAGTTGTTTTTGAATCTAAATAGTTGCCATCCTCCTCCCTCGTGTTTGTCACTGCAGAATAAAAATAATGACGAGAGGTCTTTCATTTTCTCAACACACTGCAGAGACACATGAATTCACAAATTCAACAAACCGGGAATACCTAAAAGGGATAACACCTCAAACGTTAGCAATCTGGTAAGATACATCTTGATTGTGCACCCTTTGTAACCACTGCACTTTAATGCTACATACTAGGTAGCATAACTTTGATTAATTTTTCTGAAACAGAGGCCTGTGGCTCAGATGTAAATCATGTGGGAGGCTCAACCCCCCTTCTGTGTTGTGCATCACATTAAGCCTCTGATTTCTTCTACCACATTACCTTTATGTTGCCGTTTTCTTTTAACTTTGTTATGCACACTATCAGGTATTTCACAAAGAGGTGCATAACAAGGCTAATCTCAAAGGATTTGACAGGGTGTCAGTGCCATCAAAGGTGAAGCCATTTAAACATCTAATGTTTAAGTTAACAACTCTCTGTGAACGCAGAAAATAGGATTCCTTCGAGACATAAAGCTGTGTTGACATCCCAAAGCACAAGGAAAAGAGTTGATATTTGTTTATTACTTGGATTGTTCTGACATGAAACACTATAGTTTCCTTACATATAGCTCGTTCAACGATTTTTTTGATCTTTTCCTAAAATATCCACTCACAAAATGAAGTGATTACTGTTAGCTTTCTGTCTTTATAGAGGGCAAGTATATCCAAGGCACTGTTTTGAACGTCAAAACGTTGTTATAACTGATCAATCATGGGTATCCAACTGGAATAAATGTGAAATATACAATGTGTATTTTTGTCAAAATCAGATTTATTTTGTTGTTGTTACAGCACCAAAGCTTGTGGCCAGAGGCATTATGTGTTTATGTTGTCTAACTGTACCACTCTCAAAAAGGAAATTTCTCAGGAAGACCTTAAGGGAATTCTTTAAATAAAGATCCCTGCTTATTTGTAGCTTAGGAGGCTGATTTTCATCCTACAGTTTTTTTCTGCATCTTGTGTCTACTCATCATTAACACAGTTGTGTTTCCTCAGTTCTTCAAACCAGTATCACGTCTGTTGACTACACAAGTACCGTATTTTCCGCACTATAAGGCGCACTTAAAAACCTTTAATTTTTTCAAAAAATGACAGTGCGCCTTGTAATCCGGAGCGCCTTATATATGGATCAATTGGTTAATTGGTTGATCCATACTGGTTGTACACGGCGCTCTGTCAAAATGTTTCAGTACGACTGGTAAACTACAAAGCCGCACCGCTTGCAGCATTACGGCTACCGTAGTCAGGGGCGTCGCCGAAGTAATAGCGGTAAACACCTGTACTGTGCTTACTCCTAGTCCAACACCACTTGTGTGTGTATAACGTTTGAATGTACTGTTGCAGGAATTGCCTGAACTATATGTGATTAGAAGCTCAGTGTGTGGGGTGTATGTTTCGTGTGTGTATGGAAGATGTTGACATTACTCCTCCGGACAGAGGTGGCGCTGTGTGCTGCCGTAGCTGAGAATCAAGAGTGAAGGAGTGACGTTGGTATTATTGTGTGTGTGGGGTGGGTAGAGACGGCGACCGGAGCAGCGGTGTATGAGTCTGTAAGACCTGTGTTTTTACGTGCTGCAAAGTCATTAAAAAGAACCCCGAATCTCGTCAACAACTCAGTGTTTTGATGCTGTTTCTTCATGCTCAACTCAGCAACGTATGAGTGAGGGAGTTAACCCCGAGGAAACTAGTAACTTCGGCCCTGGAGAAAGCGTCTCCCCTGTGTCATCAGACTACGGTCAGGGGACAGAAACAGGAAAGGTTAACAGTACTAACGTTTGATTTAGTGCATCAAACTGTTTCTTTTACGTGTTTACTGAATCGGGGAAAAGTTCCCTTTCACGTTTTAACTAACGTTTGATTTCAACTTAAACTTCATAGACTCCAATGCATTCCTAACGTGCGGTTGGCTCTATTCAATAGATTTCTATGTAGAGGAGACCTTACCATGAGAGTGAATGGAGTTATCAGAACGCTGGTTTGTAGTGTATTAATAAAGTTTGACTGACTGACTTATCTGACTGTTTTGTTGACATTCTCTTTAGCACAGCTTCATCTAGTGGATGCATAACGCAACCCCAGTCAAATGTTTGACTGCAGTAGCTTCTATTCTATGCGCCTTATAATCCGGTGCGCCCTATATATGAAAAAAGTTCTAAAATAGGCCATTCATTGAAGGTGCGCCTTATAATCCGGTGTGCCTTATAGTGCGGAAAACACGGTATGTGCATTTCCCCCTTATGTTTACCGTTGTTTAGTTCATTAGGATTTTTTCTTTTTTTTCATTATTTGGTTTTATTACCTTATGCTTTGTTCCTATGTCAGTCACTCTGTGTTACAGATGTATAAAAAGTGCTCTATAAGACTAAAAGATTAATGACCTCATTTTAAACTTCTCACCAAAGCTGAGCATTTTCTTCCAGGGTTGTTTTCATTGTAACAATGTGAACCCTGTGAATGTCTTCTGGTTAACATGTTCCTGTTTATGAGCTATTAACTCATCTCTCTGAAACGTTACCTCAGCACATTTCCTGCTTACTGCTGAATTACTGAGAGTCTGACCAACACATCATCTGCTTCTGCTGAAGCTCACTTTCATTACTTGAAAGCACAAAGCAAATTGATTGTTTTATCCTCCTTATCATCGAATCACTGTGAATCTTCGTTGGCTGTTCTTCTCTTTTTAATGTATCAGATGAGATATGTATTATATCAGCCACAGAGCAGAGCTTTAGATATTCTGTGGTGGTGGCTTTCTAAGGAATTGCATCTTTTATGGACCAATATTGATTTTTAAAACACAGATTTTATTGTTAGAAATAGTTTTAACCATTCAACCAAAATGCAATAAATATGTATGAATGTAAACTGCTGTTGAACCGGTTGGCAAAGGCACCAACATCATAGCATTTGAGTTCTCTGAACATGTGTATTGTTTTTCTTTACAAACAGATATGGTACCACACACATCAGTACTACATTTCCATACATTTGTGCTCAGATTTAATAAATGGGTGCAACGTACTCTGGCTCTGGCCCACAGGCGTTCTATTTATTTGTTTATGTGTCTACATTCATTTTTCTTGTTGTAGGTAGGGGTTGGGAGAGTAATTACTGATGTGGAACAGCAGGAGATGAAGCCAATTTAAGTTTGGGCACCAGTGAGATGTGAGGCCAGCCCCGAGAGGCTATGGTTCTTCACCTGTTCCTATTAGGCCTAGAAAAGAAGAGGGCCACTGGGGCTTGCCACAGTAAGGGATTAGACTCAGAATTTGGACACACTCGGGTGCTCACTCTATCTCTGCTTGGCTCTCTCTAAATCAATAAATAATAACATGGGGGCAAATACGTTATCTAGAAGCACATTTCTGGTAGCATATAGTTTATACTGACTTGTGAAGAAAGTAGAGGGTCATTCATTTGTCCATTTCATCAAAAGAAAATCTACGTCTGGTTTTATACAAAAAAGGTGAAGGAAATAATTTTATAATTAGATGTTCTAGGTCAGTTTTGTGTGTTCTTGTTTTTCTCCTGGACACCAAACAACACATTAAAAATGAGTTGCTGTTTTAAATAAATAGGACATGCTGGATAAAAAGAGATCTAGGCATAGAAGAAGAAACCAAGGACGTACAGAGGCTGACACGACTCAGAGTGTGACAACCCTATTTCATACACAGGCATTTTCACGCACATAAGACAATCTTTTTCGGACGCTTAGGGCAAGGTCACACAAATCTTCAGTTTCACTGTGCCACTCTAGAGAGACAGGTGCAAAACAGAAACTCTGTTTGTGGAAACAAACTCCACTGCCATGATAGCTTCATTTCAGCTCCTACTGTGAAATGCAATCATCGTCCTTCCACTACTTCCACTAGATGAAAACTATCAGCTGTGAGGCTTCCTCCAAACCAACTGCAACTGCTGGGGTAAGAACTGAGGTAGACCTACAAATACAGTGTACATTCAAACATCTAAATACAAAAGGTATAAAACTGCTGTCATGTTATTTTTTGTCGCTTTCAAAGAACATTTTAATATCCGGAATGGAATCCATGTATTGGCTCTGCAGTGTTCATGTCATGTATAGAGTCAGAATAGTAATCTATGATAAGTTTAGAGTTTTCTTCTGAACAACATAGGCTGAATGGAGCAAATGGAGCAACTGCTGCCTCATTTTTAAAAGTAAGAGAGAAAACATATTCTTTTTTTTTTAACCCAAAGGAATCTGATCATTCCCTGTGGTCCAACAAGTTCACAAAGTCTCTAACGATTCTAACCTTAAGATTTTTAGCTATTAAGCAAAAATTAAATATGAAAAATAATTTATAAATTTTGGCCCCACCCTCCTTTACCTCAGAGTTGGTTCGAGCAAACTCACTGGATAAAAGTAGCTTTGTCTCAACATGAACTCTTCACTAGGACAGTTTACACACTGGACATGAGAGGCTAAACTAAACAAATTTCAATTAGCTTTTGAAGTGTTATACCAGAATTGCATCTCTCCAACCCACCATGAATCTGAGAAAGTACAGTAGAAAACTTTTCACGCCAATGCAGATATACATTGCAGGTGGCTCAGGCCTTTAACAATTCTGTAATAGAGCTGCAAGCCAAACTCAGATGTGTATGTTGCTGCTTACCACTAGAGACAGTCTCCCAGGGACTGTTTTTGAACTACAACTGGCTGTAAAGTCTTTTTTAATCAGCATATAACCGACAGCAAAAGCACAAAAAACAACTAAATATTGGCAAGGTTCAAACTCTGAATCTTTAGGATTGGTTGAGGATATCTTTAACCACTACGTCATCAGCCGCATGTTATGAGCTACACCAGGGTTGAGAAATCCTGGTCTAGCACATAACATCAAGCCCCGCTGTCCAGTACTTTTATGGTGTTTCCCATCTGCCACACTCATGCCTTAATTGAATGGCTGACTGACAAGCTTCTGAAGTAGTGAACAGAAAGCTGAGCGAGTTATTGCAATTGCAAGTTCAAAGGGTATACATACTTCTGCATTAAAAGTTGCAGATTTTTTTACATTCTTATTATCTAGCTTTTTTGTTACTCTCTCATTTTTTATAAAACACAATATCAGTGACCACTTGGTTGCTCTAAAAACACAGTTCAAAGCCTTGCTTTTTATTCACCCTCTGGTTTACTCTCTGATCAGTTCTGCCTAAGGCCTTCTATTTGCTGTCTAAGGTAGCTGTTGGACAGTTTTATAACCTGTTTTATGGGATTTGTTTGAGGCCATGTGTAAGTGCCATGTTCATATTATTTTTCACATTTCAAATATGTTGTGTTTTTATTAATGGGAGGAATTTAAAATATGGTGTTGCTTTATCAAACACTAGTCCTTCTTGATAACTCCTAAATGACCAGTTTTCACATTTTCACACTTCCTTCTTTGCAAAGTGTCACACAATTTCTCAGTCAGCCCTTCAGAGTTAAGATACCCCACCCTATTAAAACTGACATCTTTACCTTTCCTAAAGATACTGGTTCTCTTGCGTTAACTGCCATTGTATACTGGTGTGTCAAGATAATTGCCTTACATTTTGCTAACAAATGGCCTCGGAGCCTGCACCCATCCATATTTTAAGATCTCTCAAAAGTGACAGTTATCTGTCAGCTAATGCATATTCAAGTCCTCTCTGCACATCTCTGCAGCATCCATCTCTTACGTCTGTCAGGACTCTTTTCGTCTGCCTTTGTGTCTCTTTCTTAAAGTTCACAAGGAGCTCTGTGTTTTGACTGTTGACCTGCTGCCCTGCAATGATAAAACCATGTGTACATGATCACATTGTCATGGTGGTGTTCCTTTTTTTCATCTACACTCTTTGCCTTAAAGGCTTTCGGAGAAGGCAAAGTTTTATTTATAATTGCTTTAGATAAAACAAGACAGATTATGTATTTTGTGTCTTCTGCCATTTCATCACTATCCATGTTACTGTTTTATATTTATTTTACTCTACAGTGGATGATGTTTAAATAAATGCCAAGAAATTTAAAATTTCCTCATGAAAAGGTTAGTCTTAGTAAAGCTCATGGAACAGTTCCATTTGTAGTTGCTTTATAGCTTAAGGCTTTGACTTCCTTAGCTAAGTGATCTAACATTTTGTCTGATATGGTCTTTCATGTTATTGCAACATCAATTCTGTATATTATATTTTAAATCTACAGCCCTTCAACTTCATCATACATTTGTATTTAGCTTTAACGTTACCATGAATTGAACTATAACATACTTAATATTTCATTCACAGAACTTTAAGACAAACTGATTAGTTTCTTTTTTTATTTCTTTGAAGAAATAGTGTTACTCTCTTCTTGAGATACGTGTCTCTGCAGAAAGATGAAAAATGGAAATAAAACAAAAGTAGATACTCTGATGTATTCAGTTAGAATTAGGCAGGGTGCAATTTGAGATTCTCACACTATGATAACCTTGGATCAAATATCACTGTATATTGCTATTTTGATTTATCTGCACAAATATGCAAAAGAAAAAATGTGTAAAACCATGCAATTTACCGGCCTCTTTATAAGTGAAGCTTTAAGAATTTTTTGGTATTTCTATCTCTTTTTTTATTTTCTGCCAGCCAGCTGATGGACAGTGCTCAACAGCACTTGGGGAGGGGCTGTGCTTTGCAACTTTGTGTTCCATGCATTAAGAGAAAACTCTTCTTCAACACTTTCTAATGCATCTAGAAGAATGTTAACTCAGGAAAAACCATGGTTTTAACTTTTCATGACCTTGGAACCTGACACATGCCAAGTTAGAATACGTGTTCTTATGCACTACATCAGGCATGCCCGTTGTAAATATTGAACATCAATTTTTACTCAAGGTTGGTATGTGTTGATGTAATATAACTAAATATCGACCTTGTGTTTAAATTCCTGAGCTCCACACCAACTAAAGTAGATTCTTACTCCATGCTAAGCGTGTCCTTTGCAACATGCTTATAGGAATTTAACCAAAGCCATATGAGAATTATTTTATGCTCCCAGCAAATACATTGTCAAATACACAGCTAATTTGAGGTGTCCGCTGACTGTTCCGATTGTAAAACCTCACAAACTGATTTATTTCTCTTCAGCTGTGCATGCATACATTCTATTTTTAGTTTGAAATGCTGTATGTGTATGTGGTACATAAAATGGCAATGTTTGTAGTGTATTGAGCTCTGCTATTTTTTTCCCCTAAGGGCTGGTCTTAGAATGTGTTTTGCTACTCAGGATATTTTATAACATTTCAGCTGGGAAAAGGTAAAGTGAAAAATATAGGGTAAAACCTCGAAACCATAAACATGTTTCTATTGGAACATATGAAAAACTCTACAGCTAAATGGTAGATCCATAGATTACAAGGAGGCACCTAATTGAGTTGGAAAGAGGTCATTTGGATCCAGCTAGAGACAAAAGTTTTATTTTAAAAGTGTGAAGAAAAAGTGCATGTGAATAAGTTTTATTGGGGGTTATGGAGTGGATCTAACTCAAAAATCTTTTAACGTATCTTTCTGTAGAACTGACCTTAGGGCCTATACGATCTTTTGCAACTTTTCCCAAACCAGTCAGTCAGGCAGCAGCGTGCTGATGAAAGTCAAGCTCGTGGCATCATCAGAAAGACCAAAATCAGCATCCATGGTGCATGGAAAGGAGAAAAATGACAAAACAGTAATAAGAGAGAGAGAAAAATACGATCTGTCATCTTGGCATCTCTGAGACATGCTGATGAAGTTGTATTCATTCTCTGGATGTTGTCTTCTACTATTTTTCTAGCCATCCTAAGGTGTCTTTCATGGTGTTAGTCAGATTTATTTGGTCAGAATAACATTCAGCAGGTATTTTGATTGCTTCTCAAGGCTCCATTTCACAGAGACAAAGACGTGTCTGAAGCTGCCGGAAAAACTTTAGGCAGTGGCGCCCTACTGTTCCTTCTTTCCCTCTCTCTTTTCTTCTTTTCCTCCACATGATGTCTTACTTGACTTACAGAATGCTTATGTTTCAACTCAAATCTCTTCAGAAAACAGCAACAAAGCAACAAAAATTAAGCAATGCACATACACTGCTAACACACCCACACACACTGAATATTTGAAATCAGTTGGAATTTGCAGACTGTGTGGTCGGAATGCAAAAAGCAGCAGGTTTTGGAGATTATAATTTTTTGGCATTACATTGTTTTACCATAAGTATTTTTATTCTGTAATTTCTTGTCAGTCTGAGCAAAATAATCAAAATATTACCACAAGGGCTGGACTGCTAATGGTGTACATCTGCATTTTTTTCATGTCAACCAAATTGGCCATAAACGTCTCATTGATTTCTGATGTTAGACTTATACATCTTATACTCGTGGCGACTCGCACCAGAAGCTCACCAGGGTGGCTGTTTACGTGGGGAGTGGTCGGTCACTGCCTCCTGTTTGCACACATCCATATTTTTGTCACCGTAGTCAACGTAGGAAAAGCAGTAAGTAATGTCTGAATGACCATCTGTTTTTATGACCATAAGCACGGTTCAAACACAGAGGAAATAATTATTGCTAAATCTTTGATAACCTTGTAAAACTAGCTAAAATGTTACAACCGTAACTATAAAGTTTGGCCTCATGGGTAAAAAGGCAGATGGTATCAGCAGCGACATCTACTGTTTAAAATAAGAAGTACAGCGCTTCATCCGCACTTAAACGAAAGGACATTGGTCACAGCTGAATTCTCTAGTGTGAGCTGCTTAGCGTAGGCATAAATGCACATGTAGACAGCGAAGGCAGAATGGAAAGTCAAGAGGAAGGGTATTGCAGCATTGGTCTCTGGGGCCAGGACTCGAACCCCACAAGGCTGTGTCTAAGACTGAGGCTTTTGTGTATAGGTCATGCTCCCTACCACTTCACCACCACCCCCTCCCCACTTTGTACATTTTGTGTTAACATTTTTACCATCTTCATTTGAATGTATGGGGACATATTTCTTAGGATCATCTGCAAAGATGGTGCCTGACCAATTACAGTGTGCCACCTGGGGGAAAAAAAAAATAAAAAAAATTGACAAAAGTATTCATAACCTTTCAAAACTGTTTGCTTACATTTTGTGACATTACAACCTCAACCCACAGTGTATTATATAAGGATTATATGTGATAAATATAAAAAAAACATGCTACAATATAACTGTAAAGTAAATGTAAACTGATATATGTTGTTTTTAAACCAATAGCCATACAAAGTCAATACTTTGTATAACAACTCTCCTCTGCAAACTCACTAAAGCTCAGTTAGCTTGAATGGAGAGGATCAGTGAACAATGATTGTAAAACCTTGCCAGAAATTTAGAAGATGAAACACAACTTGACGCTGCCACCACATACCAGGGTTATATGTAGAGTTTTCTCCCTTAAAGGCCAAAATTGTGGAATGTCAACTTATGTCTCTTTTCCATTCACAGTTCCAGCATTGCATGGCTCCACTCTGCTCTACCACGCTCTACTTGGTACAAAACCTGTTCAGTTTCAGTTGATGGTGCTGACTCCTACAGCAGTCAGCGTCACGTGTTGTGCATTATAAAGTAAACACTCACCGTCGCACATCATGTCGTCTTAAAACAGCAAGGTAATGGAGCCATGCACAACTCGCAGGACAATGTTCATGGCATCCAAGATTTTTGACCACCACTATGTTTTGGTTTGACCCACTCCAGCCATTGTGGTCTTTAATATTTTTGTTGTCTCTCGTGAGTTTTTTTTTTTAGCTTTTCCCAGCACTACAGTGTGCTGTAAATTCCATGGCTTGTTATTCCCCCTGCTACCACAGCAAACACTTTCTCGTGCCACTGACATAAGCCTGAGCACTCTCATGGCCAATCAGTGAACAGCAGTCTGTTTATATGACATTGTGGCCTTGCTCAGCCCCGACGAGCAGGGACCAAAAAAGCCAGTATTGGTCCGGAAAAGCCAGTAATGGTTACGATCGCAAAATGGGCTTAGGGGAAGAAAATCATCCCCACAACTACAACACAAAGCTCCCATCGCGTTTCAGGGTTATGTATAGGGTTACACGGTCACAAAATGGGCTGACTGGAGTGAAGCCGGCCAAAGTAGAACCCATGGAAAAAGGGCATTATTCTCCCACCTGAGATGTGAGTCCCTGCAGCTCCTCTAGAGTTACAATGGGCCTTTTTGCTGCTTGTCTGGTTGATGTGTTTGTTGTTCCAACTTTCATTTTTGGTGGACAACCATTTGTTGGTGGGTTTGCAGTTGTGCCATACTCTTTCCATTGTAAAGGATGGATTGAATATTGCTTTAACTTGCTTTGCACTTCTTAACAATATTATCTCTGATCTGTGCTGAAGTAAAATACACTAAAGTTAATGATTGTACTGTGAAAAATTTTGAAAAAGTTAAGTGGCTATTAATACTTGCAAGGCACCGTGGAGGTTTTCACCTTCCTATAAAGCAGCCATTGAGATTCTGAAAGTTTGCGTTGCACATATGCTGTTTACAGAAAACTAGTTCAGTTTCCTGATGATTTATGGCATCACAAGTGCCACTTCAATGTCATTTCTCCTCTGTTGAAGAAGGAAAAACAATAATAAATTTGTTGTGATGCACACGTCTTGGCAGATACAGTACAAAGACTATAGGCAACATTATGGTGCCAAAAAAAGGAACAGATTAAACAACAATAATTGTCTGACTGGCTCTTACTTACAGGAAATAAAGAAAACAAAATGCTATTAAACGGAGTTGGAATAACCCCTCAGCTTGAATATACAGTGTTGTCACTTAAGCCTTGATTTGTTCCATCTCTACATTTTGATGATAGGAGTTTGAAGTCGTGGAAATATCTTGATAATGTTGACAGCTGCTGTGAAAAATTTTAGACATCATGTTTGTTAAATTCACTTGCTCGTTGTAGGTAATTGTAAATCAGGGGTGGTTGAACCAGTGGTAAAAGCAACGAACTCTCAAACATTGTTTATGTATTTATATGGAAATGCAATCTTGCAGCATATTTTTTATAGTACAAACATTTACTTTAATGTTTTTTCTTATGGCTAAGAGGAAAACACATGATGGTGCCATATGTTCTTTGAGAGTTGTCCTTTTTTATCAGAGGTTTAAACTTGATTTAGAACCCCATCATTATCATCCCTGCATTCCAGATGAAGCCGCAGTAAATAATTTCAGTTTGGTTCATCAGAAGTTGTACTTGGTGCTTTCCATCTTATGGCCCTGTCTGTTTTTCATAAAGACCATTCAAGAATTACCATCAGTTCATTTCATTAAACAATGAAAAGTTAGAGCCTTGACAAATATTCCTTTTGGCCTCTGGTGTTATCAGAGTGTCTTTTTATTATTAAAATTGCAAAATCCTGCAAAGGTCATGTTAGCAGGATAACTTTGAAAGAAATAGATTTGTATGTACATTTTTGTATGTATATTTTACAAGATGTGGTTGAAGGAGTAACATTCTAATCATGATCCAATTCTAAGATTTTTTCATTCATCACTGGTGAAATTCTTTACCATCTCCAACTGTTCATTTTTCTTAGTAGGTTGTCTATACTCTTAAATTGAAATACACTACTTAATTTGAAATCAACCAGTTTACTCCACATTAATAACGTGATTTTGCACATTGTAGTACTTGTACACAAAAAGCATGATTGTCCGTATTGACTTAGCTTTGAATGACATTTATTTACTATTGTACATCACACATTTTGGTTTTCCATATTATAAATCCCAAAAAGGTTAAAAAACAAAACAATTGGACTTAAGTTGTTGTAGTTAAAGATTTTTCGCTCTTCATCTAAAGGGCTTTCCCAATTCAAAGCTAGTGAGGGAGAAGTTCCAAGCTTTTAAGCTGTTTGGGATGTGCTGTTCTGCACATCTAAATTCACATGCTAATTAGACTCTTTTAACAAAAGGGCGTCGGTGCCGTTGTTGGCCTTGATGACAGTTTTTACAGATTTTGCCATGGGATCTTCAGTGTCACCAATTATGACTAATCTCTACATGGAGGAAGTTGAAAAGAGAGCCCTGAACCACATTGAGCCACCGGTTCAGGTATGTCAATGATACAAATCCAAGTTTAAGGGAATCTAATTTGCAAGTGAATTTAAATGTTCACAACGACACATCCCAAACAGCTTAAAACGTGGAATTTTGGTTTCGCCAGTACATATGAGTCTTGAGTATCATCAGGAGGTTTTTTGTGAAATATTTTTAAATATTTAAATTATTTTCAATCAGCAGTGACTTTGACCTAAGATAACTCACACATGCAGCTTTTTAACGGTCTCTATCTTGCTGCTTAACATTACCCACTGACATTAACTGAGGAAAGTGAGGTCTGCAGTTGTCCTGGGTTTTTCGGTGACCTGCTGGATGAGTTGTCAATATGCTCTTGGAGTAATTTTAGTAGACCGGCCACTCCTGAAAAGAGTGGAAATGTTTTCTCCATTTGCTGATGATGGCCTTCACTGTGGTTTGCTGAGGTCCCAAAGCCTTGGATATAGCTTTGAGATTTTGGCAATGAGACCAAATGATTACTGTAGGCCAGGGTTCCACAACTACAATCCTGAAGTACTACTGTCCTGCAACTTTTGGATGCATCCCTGCTCCAACATACTGAATCAAATGGCTAAATTACCTCTTTGACATTTTAGCAGGTTCTGCAAAGGCTTGGTCATTAGCCATTTATTTGATTCAGGTGTGTTGGAGCAGAGGTGCACCCAAAAGTTGCAAGACAGTTGCAAACCCTGCTGTAGGCTTACTTTTGAACTGTGTTTGTTGAGTTTTGTTACCACATCTATTCACAAGGAGGGCAGTTATTGCTAAATTTTCTCCAGCCGTAGCCTTGTTCAGATATTCCAAATTGTGTGGGTTTTTTTGTTTGTTTGAAGACATATGAAGAATTCTATACTATATACTTCTATACTATACTATACTATAAAAAAACTTGGCAGAATAAATGTATTGTCTACTCTGGTCTTTTAGAAGATTTTGTTGAATCTGCTAAATGTTTTGGTGTTCCTGAAAGCTAATGAGGATTGTACTTGTCCACACACTTGCCTCCATGTTTCTTATTTCTGTATTTCCTTGTTGGGAGAGAAAATATATGTTTTTTCTTTGTCATGTGTTTGTATTTTTCTTTGTAAAGCTGCAAAACAACAGTTTTTTCCCCCCTTACCTTTCCAAGATTGCATCAAATATGGTGTTATTTATGAAATGCTGTGGTAAGCTCTACATATGGCTGATACTGCTTGGGACAGGTTTGTTTATAATTGCATAGTTACCCTATGTGATTCAGAGATAAAGGGTGTCTAATCATTTTTCGCATTATGCTAATACCATGCAGCATATGATGGGAGAGCGATACAATTCTTGGTAAGCCTTGCTTAGCTGCTCTAGTGCTAATATAATGATTATGTTTTGTAAGCTGTTGAGAAGACAGTGGGTCATGCAATAGCTGCAGAAATCTGTATCTGCATGCTTCATTTTATTGATTCTTTTCTTTTTCTCAATCTGAATTAATACACTACTTGGCAGTACAAAGTAGTGTGTTTTGGCCAGGGCTTTTCCAACAATGAGTAGTGCATGTGCCTTGCAAAATCATTCATACAATCTCAACTTTTTTACATGTTGCCATGTTATAGTCAGAAACTTATATTTATATCTTAAATATAATGCATTTTATTAGGATTCCATGTAATTGACCAACACAGAGTTGAACCAATCATCAAGTGAACAGAAAAGGATAGTTTTTAAGTTTTTTTCTTTTCCCAAAGGTGTCATGTGCTTATGTATTCAGCACTCCGGAGTCAATAATTTGTATAATCACACATTTTGCTGCAATTTCTGCTGCCAGTCTTTGGGTTATGCCTCTACCAGCTCTGTGCATCTAGAGGCAGAGTCTGATGCCTCTCTGCAAATTTGCTCAACCTTAGACAGAATGGATTGATTAAGTCTGCAATAACTGATTTCATAATCCCGCCAAAAGCCTACTGGCGTTGTTGGCCTGGTATTTATTTGACTTTTGCTGAGGTACCACATGAGGAACTGTTTGGGGATCACGTGGGGCTAGGGTGTTCCCAGATGGTATAAAAAGGTCTTCCGCCTGAACTCTAATGAATTTTTGCAGCCTCTTTGAGATAGGTGACCGCTTCGAGATCAGTGGCTCCTGGCCTTACGCCGGCATGTCACATTGCTGCTTCTTTGGGTCTGTGAGACCAGCCACGCTGCCGCCACAATGACTTTCTTTTACACACACACACCACACGACACTTTATTTCATTATACCCTGCATTACTGATTACCCTTACAACATGCACCTACAACACACTAAACATTTACAATTACAACCTTTTTTAATTGTGTGGATGGTGCAATCAAGGTAATGTGTTGTATTGCTTTTCTATGTTAAATTTTGGTCTAATCTGACCAGAGTAGCTTCTTCTACCTGTGATGTTCCCTACATGAGTTGTAGCAAGCTGCAAACAGGATGTCTTATGTCATTATCGGACTAGATGACTTTCCTTTTCTTTCTCTTTCGTAAAACCTGATTTATGGTGTGTACAATTAATCGCTGTTAATGGATTCTCCCACCTGAGCTGTGGATCTCTGGAGCTTCTCCTGAGTTACCATGAGGCTATTGGCTGCTTCTCTGTTTAGTGCTCTACTTGCCTACTCAATTAAGGTGGAGCTGGACTCTGTTTACTATCAGCTCTGAGGGCAATTTGTTGCACTGAGTATTGTTTAGTGATAACAGATTAAAGGAGGCTGAATAGATATGCACCAACCACTTTTATAAATTGTATTTGTAAAAATAAGGAAAACCGTGTATCACTTTCCTTCCATTTCATAATTATGTGTTATTTTGTGTTGGTGTATCACATAAATCTTAAAAAAAAATTAATTAAAGTTGACTTTTGTAATATGGCAAAAAAATAAATAAATGCAGAAATAGCTCAAGATTTATGAATACAGTACAGACATTTTAACTTTTCACATTCATGTTTCTCGTGGAATCAGTTACATGGTAATCCAGCAATTTCCTTTCTTTGCACTTTTCTGGTAGATGTATGCATTGCTTGGGGTCATCTGCATGCAAAAATATCACATATATGTATGCCAATGTGAAACATTTGTGAATATATAGTGGGTTGTCTCTTCAAAATGTTGGTCCTACAGCATGAAAGGTCTAAAAAAAATGTGCTTCACCTAAATTTTGGCAAAAGCATTGATTTCAAATTTTATTTTGTGCATCTACGTCTAACAGAAAATCTGAATGAAATGACACTGTGGCCAATGACACATTGATACTGTGAAAAACATACCAACTCAATAGGAACACACAGAGGCAAATCTCCCCAAATAAAGTGTTTGGGAATCCAGGAGAGAACAAAATGTAGTACAAGCTGGTCAACTGAATTCTTTTTGCTTTGTGATGTATCACCCTGCTGTTATCATGTAGGTGGAAATGATGTGGCAGAATACAACGTGGGTTAATCATCAGGCTACAGGCTACAGCTGACAACTCAAAAGGCAATAATGATGATGATCAGACTTCCTACATCTCATGGTACCCAAGTTTATTGCATCCATTCTACCATTTTGACTTGCAGTAAAGATGAAAAAATCTAAATAATCCTGACAAGAGACATCCATGCAGGAGAGCCAGGAGAAAGGGGACATTGCTTTAGTTTACAAACTGAATAAAAAGTTGCAACTTTGTCTGCTGATCAGCAATAACATTAAAACCACTAATAGGTGATATGAAAAAGGGGACATCTTAAAACAACAAGAAGCTCTTCTATTTGTCATTCATTTTAGAGTTATTTTAAAAATACCTCAACCACCAGCTTTACCTATTATTATTAAAATAAATGCAACAGTCAGTTGGCTAAAGATTAAAGTCAGTCAGTTTCCTGTTGATCAGCAAGCTCTAATCAAATCTAATTTTAAATTTTTTTTCCAATTCATTAAATGCATCCCAACTAACAACTGACCATTTTTGCTCTGTTAACATCAACCAGCAGCATGTTGTTTAATGCAGTTATTTCCTAAGTTAAATAAAATTCAGATAAAGATTAGGGACATATACTTTGTAGCATAGATGGGGATAATCTTGAAATTCCTTCAACTGAAATCTTGGAACTCTATGAAAAACTGCAGCACATTTTTTATACTTTTATGTGGCATTTTCCAAAACATTTTTTTTCCTAGTCAATAAATGCATCAAAAACTGCCTTCTTTTTCAGTCCCTAAATGTATGTAATAGCAGTGTGTCCCTTGATGCCAAAATTGGTTTAATCTTGCAGTTCAAATCTACTACTTTGGTCAAAGAATATGTAGCACATTTTTTTTACATTTATGTGTTACATCCCTCAAGGATGGAAAAAAGTGAATAGGTGAAAACTGAAATCAGTAGGTCATATACTGGAAAATATATATTTTTTTTAATTATTCATTACTGCATCAAAACCTCAAAACAAAAAGAACTCCTGTTTCTTTTTTTGTTTGTTTGTTTTTTTCGGTCCTTAAACATATCAACCAACAGCATTTACTTTGATGCATCAGTAGGGATCATCTTCTAATTATTTCATTTTCCATCATACAAACTTCTGCACATTTTTTACTGTTAAAATTTGAATCAGCACGTCAAGTACAGTTGTTTTTTTTTATTTTTTATTTTATTTCATTGCTCTATAAACAAATCAATGACAGCATGTACTTTTATCCATAAATTGGGATAACCTTGTAATTCCTTCATTTTCTTTTGGATTTAAACATACGACCTCCAACTATAAATTTGCAGCACATTCTGTTGTTTTTGTTTTTACTTTAATGTGTTTTAATCCTCAGAATAAAAATCAGTCAGTAAAATCAGATTCAGAGGATTAAATGTCAAAAAAAATCTGATGTCATTTTGGCCAAGCAAGAGCCTGATCGATACATCTGTAATTATTTTTCCTACCTTAGATAGGATGTTCTTATATCTTCTAATAGAGATGGAGATAAGCTATGAAAAGAGCTGGAAACAGTATGCAGTGTACATAGTGTTTTTTTTGTTTTTTTTAATATCACTGTAGTGTAGCAGAGTGGGGGAAGTGGATGTCGACAGCTAAGGGCGTTTAAAGGCTCATACAATTTCAGATGTATTCATAACAACAAATGTTTCTTTAAAATAAATATCTGCTTACAATCTAAATGTAGAGCACCACCTCCACAAAATCTAGTAGTTTTAAAACAAATAAGTGCATACTGCTGCACTGTGAATTAAGCCCTGATTACAAATATGCTCCTTATGGAAGGTAGGAAATCCATCATTATACTTTCCTTTCATACAGGTCCTTCTCAAAATATTAGCATATTGTGATAAAGTTCATTATTTTCCATAATGTCATGATGAAAATTTAACATTCATATATTTTAGATTCATTGCACACTAACTGAAATATTTCAGGTCTTTTATTGTCTTAATATGGATGATTTTGGCATACAGCTCATGAAAACCCAAAATTCCTATCTCACAAAATTAGCATATTTCATCCGACCAATAAAAGAAAAGTGTTTTTATTACAAAAAACGTGAACCTTCAAATAATCATGTACAGTTATGCACTCAATACTTGGTCGGGAATCCTTTTGCAGAAATGACTGCTTCAATGCGGCGTGGCATGGAGGCAATCAGCCTGTGGCACTGCTGGGGTCTTATGGAGGCCCAGGATGCTTCGATAGCGGCCTTTAGCTCATCCAGAGTGTTGGGTCTTGAGTCTCTCAACGTTCTCTTCACAATATCCCACAGATTCTCTATGGGGTTCAGGTCAGGAGAGTTGGCAGGCCAATTGAGCACAGTGATACCATGGTCAGTAAACCATTTACCAGTGGTTTTGGCACTGTGAGCAGGTGCCAGGTCGTGCTGAAAAATGAAATCTTCATCTCCATAAAGCTTTTCAGCAGATGGAAGCATGAAGTGCTCCAAAATCTCCTGATAGCTAGCTGCATTGACCCTGCCCTTGATAAAACAGAGTGGACCAACACCAGCAGCTGACACGGCACCCCAGACCATCACTGACTGTGGGTACTTGACACTGGACTTCTGGCATTTTGGCATTTCCTTCTCCCCAGTCTTCCTCCAGACTCTGGCACCTTGATTTCCGAATGACATGCAGAATTTGCTTTCATTCGAAAAAAGTACTTTGGACCACTGAGCAACAGTCCAGTGCTGCTTCTCTGTAGCCCAGGTCTGGGGAATGCGGCACCTGTAGCCCATTTCCTGCACACGCCTGTGCACGGTGGCTCTGGATGTTTCTACTCCAGACTCAGTCCACTGCTTCCGCAGGTCCCCCAAGGTCTGGAATCGGCCCTTCTCCACAATCTTCCTCAGGGTCCGGTCACCTCTTCTCGTTGTGCAGCGTTTTCTGCCACACTTTTTCCTTCCCACAGACTTCCCACTGAGGTGCCTTGATACAGCACTCTGGGAACAGCCTATTCGTTCAGAAATTTCTTTCTGTGTCTTACCCTCTTGCTTGAGGGTGTCAATAGTGGCCTTCTGGACAGCAGTCAGGTCGGCAGTCTTACCCATGATTGGGGTTTTGAGTGATGAACCAGGCTGGGAGTTTTAAAGGCCTCAGGAATCTTTTGCAGGTGTTTAGAGTTAACTCGTTGATTCAGATGATTAGGTTCATAGCTCGTTTAGAAACCCTTTTAATGATATGCTAATTTTATGAGATAGGAATTTTGGGTTTTCATGAGCTGTATGCCAAAATCATCCGTATTAAGACAATAAAAGACCTGAAATATTTCAGTTAGTGTGCAATGAATCTAAAATATATGAATGTTAAATTTTCATCATTACATTATGGAAAATAATGAACTTTATCACAATATGCTAATATTTTGAGAAGGACCTGTACATGCAGCCTGCTTCCTGCATTCCCTATGTCAATTATATACATAAATAAAAATGAGCATTTTCATGCATTTAAAGAATTGTGTTCCGTCTAATTTCCCAAAAGCTAGAATGAGTCAGATCTGTGCATGTTTGCCCCTGCAGTGCTGAGCGGTAGTTTGTGCACAGATTGGTGTCTGTTGTGTTGATAAACATTAGACCACAGTCTTATCGATTGCTTTGATTTGATGTGTACAATGACCATACTGCATTTAGCTGCGAGGAGACCACACCGTCAGGCAGAGACCCTGTGAAATCAGCAGGAATCAAGGCTCTGTGGACAAACCGGAAGGATTGGAGAAATGGAGGATACTTGCCCACTGGGAAGGCTAAAGGGCCAGACTGTTTAACAGGAAAATAGATATGGCTTGTTGTGTGGTGAGCATGGCAACCCAGCAGTTGGAAAAAAATCCATTTAAAGCAATGACATGCTTTAAATGCTTTCTTATACCTGTGACCAATACACTTCTACAAATATAAAATAGCAGAGCAGATGCAAAAAAAAGATGTTAGTATTTTTTATGTTACTAATTACTGACAATGAAGCAACCAAGCCAAACATCAGGGACTGAAGAAAGAGAAGCAGCATTGCCTGCAATGCTGGTTGCCTGCCATTCATCAGCTCCCTGCCAGGTGTGAGGTTGGCACGCTCCAGGGGCTCCAGAGATATGTGCGTGTCAGGGGAGGAGAGGCATCATCATCACTGGTCACCTTCGCCTCTCCAACGACAGATAAATGTGATGCTGTGCAAGTCTCTAAGCAGGAAGGCCATAGCTTGAAATTGGCTATGCGTCTGCAGTCCCTCTGTAATTAAGAGTGCTTTTGTAATAGTTTTTGGTCTGCCCCGACGAAAGATTGCTTTACTTTTAATCATAGCTGCTCTGGCAGGACCCCTCAGAGGGCTCAGGAGATGGAGACATAGACTGCCATTAGACTGAGGTGCTAAATTAAAGGTTTCAGTGGGCCTGAAAATTCAAGCATTTGCTTAACTGCCCTATTTGAACTCGAGCCTCATCTCAGCTAGGCCTTAATTATCCTTCACATACTCATGGAGATTGCTGAAATGAATACATATATTATTTGATGTGCAGCACCTGAGACCAGATAAATAAGGAGAAGGTTTAAAATGCAAGTAATTAAGAAAAAAATTATTTTTGTGTTCTGGATTTAAATGATCAATTTAAGAAAGAAAACACATTTGACAGAGGTTCACCTGACTCCAGCTTTAGTAACAGTTGGCTTCTTCTAGACCAGCACAGAGACTGAAGGATTTTTATTAAATTCTGCGAAACACTCTCGCTGCTTGCTGCCTGATCCATGCAGATGCAAATGCTTCCCTAAAGATACTATTTGGAAACATCTGATGACACCCACAGTGTTGTTTACTACCTTTTCTGCAAAAACCAGTTGGCTTTCAGCTAAAAGTGACAGAATTCATTTAATCAAACTTTATACTGTGCATTTGAAAAATAGCTTGATGAGTCATTCCTGCAACTTCAGCCTCAACTACACTTGCTACATGAAAGTCATGTTCATAATACATGAGTATTCCTAAAAGAGTGTAGCAGATACATTACTGCACATGCAACATGATTAGTCTTTTAAAGGCTGTCAGGTTATACTAAATTATTACATCAATAAAAAATAAAAGGTCTAAATTGAGCATTTGAGTATCTCTGCTCATACTGTGCCATATAGAACTATGTCAAGCCTCTGAAAACTTTCAGTGATGTGACTTTAGTGTAATCTTTCTGATGCATTTTGCATGCCCCTATTTGTAAATTCCCAGAGGTTCTCTCAATGGTAAATAGACTTATGAGATTCAAGCTTATTTTTGTTTAGTTCGTTTTGCAGTCATTTTTTGACTACACAAGCTTGAGGAAATGGTGGCTAGTTATCAGCTGCATCCATAGCCCAATAATAACATTACCTAATCCCATGATATGCTCTGCAGACGCTCTCTCTGCACAAATAAAAATTAATTTACTTGAGTGTGGTTAATGGTTGGAGCAGTGACATCTGTGGCATTCTAAACTACTTTCTAAATGATTGAATTAATAATTATGTTGTTACTTCAAGACACTTAAAGACTGTGTATCCATCTTTAAATTTTGGAAAAAAGTAAAGTAAACGGAGACTGCGATGCAATTCTAAAAGAAACAGGTAGAACATTGTGAATTTTACCCTGTTCCATCAGATGTGACACACATGCTTCATAGACATGACAGGCCATGTTCCTAAAATTGCATTTTATTACTCCACATTTAGACCCTTTTGAGGCTTATTTTCAGAAATGTGAAGCTACATGACAAGATAAGAAACAGTGTGACAGAAGGTTAATGGAGTGCTACAAAGTACCCCATTAAGGTAAAGCTGTTTTGAAACTACAGTTGGCAAACTAAGATTGGCATTTACGTCAGCATACAAATGAAGACAGGCCACCATACAAGAATGACTCAATTAATTAGCCAGCTAATTAAATTTTTAGACTCCATTGTTACTTTAGAAGGAACAAAAACACATGATATTCACCTCAAAAAGCACTTTAATATAAGTATTTATATTTTATGTTTACTTATGTATTACGAATAGCCAAAATGATCAAAATGTTATATGTATGGTATCTTGAGGATCAGTTGGAATAATAGCTGTTTTTATCTACGAAATAAAAGTAGTTAGATCATGTTAGTCACTTTTGTTTGTAATTAGCCTTTAATCTTACACAGTATGTCAGCCATGTCTGTCATGTTGTATATTGTCATATCTATATATATATATATATATATATACAGTTTTAATTTACTGTAAAAAAGCAGCTTTCACTTGCTTCGATTCATTGCTACTCTAACTGTGTGTGACGTTGGTGTCATTATTTGAATATTTAGAAACCTATATACAGCACAAGATAGAATATTCTGTCAGTCTTTGCACACATGAATTTGTTTACTGTGTTAGCATTGGTAGGTGCTGGACTCCGGTCCCCTTATTTATATCAGGGACTGGCAGTATTTTAGCTTCTGTCAGTGCATTTGAACTTAGCTGACAGTCCATTTTATCTTCCTTTCAGCATCATTTGTATGTGACTCACTTGAGACGTGCAGAGCAACAGCAGTTGATATGATTAGGCACACATCCGTCCACTTGTGCTGCTGCCTGCCATGAGTATATACAGAGAACAAGACAGCAAAGGAAGAAGTAAAGCAAACAAAAAAGTTTTCTACTCCATCTCACAGGGACTGTCCGCCTGTCATTCTATCTGCTTCTCTGTCTCTGCTCCTCATCATCTGATAGTACCTCCAAAAATCCAATTACATTACAGTCCACTTTAGTGGTCATTCCCTACATTTAGGACTGGCCTTTTTTCCTGCTGGCCAAAAGACAAAAAAGCTAATGACCTATGATTTATTAATTGAAACATTCCTGTCTGGCCAAATCATTCTGACAGTGTTACCACTAAATTCCATAATTGCTCAGAATGGCATCCTTAATTCCTCTGAGTGTTACTGGTGAGTCAGGGTGGCTGGCCAGGACACAGTGTGCAGTTTTAGGCTGATTGTTTTTTGACTGCAGTCACATCCAGTGATCCGCTGTGCTCCCTCTAGATGTACTACATGATTTATGTTTATGATTCAAATCCCAGTTTACTAATGTAATTTAACAAAATACTATTTATAGAAGAAATGTATGTATTAACCAAATCTAACAGTACTGCAAAAAAGAATTGCAAAAAAATAAAATAAAATAAAAACAAAAGTTAAATCCATTAATTACTGAGTAAACATGTACATACAGTATTTTTGGATATAAATAGGTGAACTAATTGGAGAGATATTAATTTTGGTCAAAAAATGAAATTGTTGCTTTTATTTGATTTATTAATTAATTTAAGAAAGTTTAAATCTATTTATGTGAACCCATGTATATTTCTTAAGGAGAAAATGTTTCTTTATTTAGAATTACATATTCTGTTGGACCCAGTTGTGATATATTATAAGTGAGTGAAAAGTGGTAGTCTTACAGTTGGATCTGGATCAGAATGTTTGTGTTTGATTGAAGTGAACTTGGATTATATTGGATTGAATTGGCTTTGATTGGATGTGAATTAGATCTGCCCGACATCTTTATAAAGCATCTTGACGTGGGTTTTCTTGTGCATTGGTGCAATTTTAATCAAATAAACTGAAATATTGTCACCACTGCTTTCCTGGCAATGGAAATATCCTGGTTGGATATTTGGATAATGTCATATTAATTTTGAGCTGTCCTTTTTTGAAGGTGAAATGACTGTACAATTTCAATGTATTTTAAGCACAAGGTTATATTTATTGTTGATTTTCTGTTATATGCACATGCTCAAACATATGCATTCACTTCAACTATCATTTGGTAAAATGTCCTTTATCAAGTTCTAGATAAACCTTTTTTGTAGCTGGCATCAAGGTCCTGGCATAATTCTGGTTGGATATTTGACAACTTTTTTATCAGAAATAATAGAGGTAATTTTGATTGGTTGCTTTCCTGGCATGGTCAACTGAATGGCTTCTACTGCAGACATGACAGGAAGCCATTCACACCCAAACCAACTCCTCCACCTCCCATTCAGGAACAAATTCGACCCGTAAAACAACCAACCCCCTACCTTCAGATCCTCTTCCTTCACTAAAGATCCCCGAGGAAGAGGTAAACAGGCTCTTTCAGCGCATGAAAACAAAGAAAGCTGGAGGACCTGATAACGTCTCCCCATCATGCCTGAAAGCCTGTGCACATCAACTCGCCCCGATCTTCACCTGGATCTTCAACAAGTCACTGGAGAAATGTGAGGTCCCCTCCTGCCTCAAATGATCCACCATCATCCCAGTTCCCAAGAAACCCACCATCGTAGGATTAAATGACTACAGGCCTGTAGCCCTGACGTCTGTGGTCATGAAAACCTTTGAGCGGCTGGTGTTGAAGCACCTGAAAGACATCACAGGCCCCCTGCTGGACCCCCTGCAATTTGCTTACGGAGCAAAGAGGTTGGCAGATGATGCTGTTAACTTAGGTCTACACTTCATCCTTCAACACCTCGACCACCCAGGGACGTACGCCAGGATCCTGTTTGTAGACTTCAGCTCGGCCTTCAACACCATCATACCAGACATCCTCCACCAGAAGCTCACCCAGCTCAACGTCCCAACCTCCACCTGTCAGTGGATCAACAGCTTCCTGACGGAACGACAGCAGCAGGTGAGACTGGGGAGCATCTTCTCCCGAACCAGATCAATATTGGTGCCCCCAGGGGTGTGTTCTATCCCCACTCCTCTTCTCCCTGTACACAAATGACTGCACCTCAGCAGACTCGTCCGTGAAACTCCTAAAGTTTGCAGACGACACTACTGTATTTGGACTGATCCAGGACGGTGATGAGTCTGCATACAGACAGGAGAACAAGACAGCTCATATATACAATATATGTGTATATTGTATATATGTATATTCTGTAATGCAAAAACAAAACCAGAGAGCAAAGTGTACCGGAGTCAAATTCCTTGTTTGAATGTACGAACTTGGAAATAAAGCTGATTCTGATTCTGAACTGACGCAAGCTGTCACCCTCCAATGAAGATAAATCATTCAGGAACAACTGAAGAATCACAAAGGCTCAAACTAATACTAAACTGGAATGTACTAGGAAACCAGGGATGCTACCCACAATGAAGTGAGTGAGACATCAACATTGAGAGAGTGCTTACCAAGACACCAGTTAAACTTGCAGCTACCCACATTAGGAAACCTATTTCCTTTTGGCGGAGGGTTTTATGGTTAGAGATTGAGCTATTTAGTAATAGTATTGGGAATAATGTTTGGAGGAGTCAAGGTGAGGCTTTCAAACCTATAAACATGCTACTATCAAGCATGAAGGGGGTAGGATCATGTTTAGGATCTCTTTCCCTGCCAGTGGTACTGGTGCATTGCACACAGTCAGTGGAATAATATAGAAGGATGAGTACCTCTAAAGTCTTTAAGTTCCCCTCTAATGGCTGAACATTGCATATAATTGGGTTTTCAATTACAAGTTTCAAATTATCCCAAACACACATCAGAGCAAACACACATCAGGTTTTGGAATGGATAAAGCAGGCTAACATTAAGCATCTGGAATGACCTCATTCTCCAATTTGCTGAAAATTAAAACTATGTTTCGAAGAGTTTGCACCAGACAAAAACAACCAATTTAACCACCATTGCTGTTATCTTCAGCTGTCAACTGCCAGAACATTGTTGATGGGCAAAAAAAAAGCATTTGGTGTCTTTGCAGCTTGATAAATAAAATGTATTAAAATCTTATTGCGGGTGTATGCATATGTTTGAGCCTGTGTGTATATTTTTGACCCTCTGAGGATTAGACATAATCTACAACAAATCGTGTTAGGTTTAGGCTATGTAGCTAATCACTGGTCTTAAAATTAAATATTCAAGTTGTATGCTGTATCTTAATTCCACCCTGGAAGAAGAAGGTTAAAATGCATTGTAAAAAGGCAGAAATGAATATGACATTCAGTGTGATTTAACTGTCAGATCCCTTTCAGGATTTAAAATAATGTCTATTTTCTTTTCAAGTTCTAGCCTAATTTTGGAAAAGCAACTGTTGGAATAAATGTCAATATTTTGGGAAAAAAAAAACTGTTAACAGTATTATTATTCTTTGGATTCTTGTTTTGTGCCAGATAAGTTCCAAGTTGCAGTTTGCAAATTCCTGCAAGTAAACATTCACTCTCACTGGATATCTTTATGCATGTGATTGGTGTTTATGTGGGTATATAGGGGTCTGAGTGGGTGTCTTTCACCTTGAACTCATGATAAACAAACAGTAGGTGGTGAACTGGAGCTGAATATTAGTGGTCATACACCATTCCTGTGACTTGTGTTCATGTCAGCCTGTCCTTACACTGTGCTGACGCTTACATCCACATGCAATGAAGAGTTGTACTGTAGAAGATGCCCTCTTACATATTGAAGCAAAACTGTTCATGGTTACAGTTTTAGTCATGTTGGATATGTGTGGTATATGTGTTGTAAAGGCAGTGCAGTGGGCTGCCTATCTGTTTTCAGCTTCAAAGACTGAAGACCAGAAATCACAGTCAGATACAGACAAGAATGAAACTTTCACTTCACTGATTACTTCTATGTTTTGGGGGCTTAATTATATAATAAGCATAATTTCTATTCAATCCTGGCAACAAATGGCAAGGTGCAAAACAAATACAGAGACAAGGTTCTAGGAAGAATGCTCTTGCATGCTAACATGCCAAAACCTGCAAAGCAAGCCTGAAGTGATTACAGGGCACACAGGAGACAAAGTGTGTACTCCCAGCAACTACAGAATCATTTTATCTGTAGGTTTAAATTTGAAAATGTTTTATAAATGTTTATCTAGAGCTCCATCAAAATAGTGCTGCAATAGATATATGGTTTCTACTTGAATTAATGATATTTGTTAATGGTTTGTTCTCTTTTCTGTCATTGTATTTTCAAAGCCTGGTAATTCTGTCCTAATCATTTTGTCTGTGTAATGCTCCCCTACATATTATTAATTGGAAAAAAAATTATAGGAGGAAATCATCATTAGCTTTGGGTAAAGCTACACTTCTGGCAGATATCTCAGTTTTAGCTACCAGCAAGAAGATTGCATAATTGTATGTTAATTCATAGGAAATTACAAAGCTGGTCCTGCAGTCAAATATTGCTGTTCTTACTGAACGACCTGCCAGAGTTAGATTTTAAAAACAAAAATTAGCTTTGTGCGAATACACCTCATTTTTCTGTCTTTCCTACGTATTATGTTTACACCATGCATACTTACATTGCATCTATCTTAAGTGTCAAAGCTACATATGTATGCTTACACAGTGTGGATTAGTGGACAAATGCTAAACAAATACAAGACATTTCAATATTTTTTTATACTTTTTTATATCAGTAAACAGTCCAAAACCTCTGATATGTGGACTCTGTATGAACCAACTGGCAGATAGGCACAGTGTCCCCAAATTTTCCTTGAATCTCACTTTTCTCCACACAAACAATAAAAGATGATGTCAAAAAACCATATAGTTCAAATTACAATAGCAGCTTAAACAACATCTAAATTCATTTTGTGTTTGCAGTACATAGCCAAACCCTCACGTAAATGTATTATTTTTCAGCCAGAAGAAAGCATTTAAGATTGAGAAGTTGAATTGTCCCCGAGACAGCTCATTTCTTTCACTAACCAACTAATATAAAGTGCCCTCTCAATTTTTGGGCATCCCATGTTACACAATTGTTTTCAACAGTATTAAACGTCTTGGTGTCCATGAAATCGAAGTCAATCAGCATGTCTTGGAGCTGTTATTGAGAATACATGGCTTTCTGTTTCTCTGTAGTATAAGTATGATCTGACACAGATGCCATTTCTCTTAGTCTCTTAATAATAGTGAAGACAAGAGAACATGCCATATGTGGGTTGATCTTAATGTGTCTGGAAAGAGCAATGAGAAAATAGCTACTCACCCAAACTTTCCTATATCTACAGTCAGAGCTGTAACTAAAAAGTTTAAAACAACAGAAACTGTGACAAAAATGGCTGGATGAGGACCTTGTCAGGATCTGCCATTTTGGTCTTTGTTTTTGTTTACTTTGCCGTTAGAGGTTTTCCCTGTTCCTTTGATTAGTAGTTTACTTTTGTCTAGTTAATATCTGTTTAGATCCTTGTACTTATGTGTTTACTTTAGATCAATTTTATTCCCCAAGTTTGTTGTTTAGTTTAGTTCTCTTTTGTTTGTTCCTTATGGTTATTTTTCCTTATTTGGTTTTATTTAGTTTTAGTTTCTCGGTTAGTATTCTTGTGCTTGTTTACTTTTAGTTATTTCCATGTCCTTCGATTCAGTTCCTTCTAGAGGTACTAGTTATGTTAGCTTATGTTCTGTTTAGTTTCTTGTTCACTGCTTTGCCCAGTTAGTGTTTGCCTTCAGATCTTTTTCCCTAAGTTTGCTGTTTAGTTTAATCTCTCCTCATGTTTCCATATCTTAGTTTCCCCCTTAGTCATAGTAACCTATTTCCCTCAGTTCCCTACACATGATCACCACACCTGTCAGTACTCACCCTGATTACCTGCCTCTCCTTCCCGTTGTCTCACTATTCACTTCCCTTTGTATGAAAGCTTACCGGTTTCCCTCGTTCCCCGTTGGTTCCTCCTGTTATCTTCCTGTGACTCCAGCTCCGTATCCTCGTCTTAGCCATTTGTTTATTTTCGATTAAAAGAAGAAGACTTCTAAGACTATGTGGCTTCCAAGCTTCTGTCTGTATCCCGGTCCAAACCAACCACAAACCCTGACACACCTAGGTTTATCTTGCCACATTCAAGGTCAGGAGCTATAATTTGAGAACACAAAATAAATTGAATTATATATAGACTACAAAGGAGCTCTCTTCGTACAGGACACCTCCTTTAATCATATCATGTGTATATTTTTTTTTTACTCCATTTCCTCCACCAACACATGTCATATTACAGTTAATGTCTGGGAATGCAGTGGGTGGTAGCCAATAAAAGTTTATGGAGATGTACATGTGACGAAGGATGGTTAGTGACTCTTGATGAAAACAGGGCCATGGGGTTTAACAAGCTCATTAACAGGCGTGGGACATTAGTCTCCACCGCATCTCTCACAGAGACGGATGTAAAAAGGTGTAGACATATTGGTGTCAACAGCCCTGCAGGTCATGCTCACTCAGAGATGGCTGCTGTTTTATTAATGGACAAAGGGGCTTATATTGAAAATATATTCGTGCAATAAAGCGAAATGAATTATGGTAATTCGATGCCCAGATCACGACTTTTTAGCAAGTTGGATCAATATTGAATGGACATCTGTTACTATGTGTAGTATAATCAGCAATATTTATAGCCCTTTTTTCCATTGCATTTATTTATCTTGCCGGTTTATGATAACCTATTAAATAGTTAACTTTCAAATTCTTCAAGCCTTGTCATGTCAGGCTTCAAAAAACAGGGATTTGTTTGTTATAAAGAAGCAAAAAACAACTGCTGAACCCAAGACACAATATGTTTGCAAAATGATTGCATCTTTTATGAAGGGGGCCGTAGCTTATTGCTTCAGATGTTTGATAGGATACAGCTTGAACTCAATATAGCTTTGCACATATCTCAAACCTTTGGAGAATGCTAGCTTTTCATCCTTTCGGTCTCTGTGTCTTCCACACCTTCCCTTCCGCATTTATGTTTTTTTTGTTCCCTGCTCATGGACAACTGTATGGGGACATGAGCACACACACACACACACACACCCACACACACACACACACACACACACACACACACACACACACACACACACACACACACCACACACACACACACACACACACACACACACACACACACACACACACACACACACAATATGTCATGACTTCTTTCTGTTTGATTGGATTAGAACAAATCTGCAAAAATTATTCTGACCAAGTTTTCTTCTGCTTCATGTATTTATTCTTAAGTCTCTAATTACTCCATGAATAAGTTCTCCTGCACCTTTAACACTGAAGGAGGTGAAAAACATGAGCTAAAGTAGAAGTCCCGAGTAGATGCTGACATGTTAGATGAGAAAAAATCATACATTTCAATTATTTTTCTCCAAAATGTAAAAGCAGACGGGAAGTGTGCCCTTGAGCAAATACTGAATGTGCAGATTATTATGGAATTTATGGAGATAACACCATTGGCTTGGTTATCTACTTTTGAGCTATCTAGCTTTACCTTAAAAAACTGCTTTATGACAGATTCCATGTTTTGTGACTTTGAGATTGTTTTCCCAGTGATGCGTGCAAAGGGACGCTAACACCAGCATTACAACTCTTCTACTTAAAAAACACATGCTTTGATTGATGGCTGTTTTCATTTGTGGCTTTGCTCAGATGGGTCTCCATCTGTCTCAGAATCTCTTTTGCCTCTACAGAGAACCTCAACGGATGTTTAGACAACAATTATAATTTGTTAATGTCAGTTTTTTATTCTTTTATTTTAATCATTTAGGCAATTTTGTTTGTTTTATCTTCTTCTGCTTCTGTATGTTACCATAATGGACCATTTGTTGAGACCATTAGTATTTATTCATTCATTTGATCCCATTCAGTTGCTCTGTTTTAATCTATTACATAAGTACATATGCTGATAGAGCCTTTTATTTTATATAAAGTCCCATTACATAAAAAGAAACACTGATGGATTGAATTTTGCTCTGGCATGGGCATCATTCATTTGATTTTTCCCTAAGCGCTATCCTCTCATAAGCAAGAGCTGTTGTAATTACATGATAATTAGTAGATATAATTTCCTGAAAGGAAGGTCTGCAATTTGATGGATCATTAGGCCCTTACTTCTAAATACGTTTTTTTTTTTTTATTACAGAAAGATAAATTGAGAAATGTTCTTACTTCTGTGAAAATATAATCTGTCTCCAAAGTCGACTTTGACAATATGCCACATGCACTTCTAAATCATATGATTTTTTTATTATTGCTGTGTGTTATTTCTTGCATTATTAACAACATATGCTTATTCTGATTTAATACAAGATCTTCCCTGTGATGGACTGGCGATCTGTCCAGGGTATACCCTGCCTCTCGCCCATAGACTGCTGGAGATAGGCACCAGCTCCCCCGCGACCCACTATGGAATAAGTGGTAGAAAATGACAGACTGACTGACTGACTGTCTTCAAGTTCGAAAGTTACCTTTGTGCTTTTTGTTTTCAGAGCTGCAGAAAAAGGCCAGACATATATCATGTCCTATATCAAAATGCTATGTCAGACAAGGTTGTTTAAAAAAATAAATGAACAACATCTTTAAGTTGAAAGTGTTAAGCTACATTTTTGATGATTTGAGAGTTACAGGGGTGGTCATATTAGAATAATGTAGAGCCTAACCTTGAAATGATTTCTTTCAAAGTCCTTTTGCCTTTTCATTCAGTAGGTCTTTATGACCCAGTGTGTCTGCGGAACAGTCAGGAACTCTTAACTTTTCAACAAAGTATGCCCACGACAGTTTGACGGCTGTTTAAATTGCTGGTCAGCTTCTCTGCTGTTGAATCATAATGAGTGGCCATTTGCATATTTCATATGTGCTGATGACATGGCGTCAGCTCTTTCTCTTAAGCAGCTGATTCCTTTGATTTTAACTGCAAAGCTTTTCTCAGTTAATCCTTAATTTGGTCATTTGCACTTTGGTCATTTGCACTTTAAACAACCCTTAATGTTATTGTACAAATTTATGCTGAGTAAATTGCTTTTTTTGGGGTGATGCTGTACATGGCTTCTCTTTGCCTGCTTTGCGCATGTACCTCTTTGTTGATTGCACACCAAGGGTGCAAATCCCCACCATGGTTAGCTTCTCTGACGTTATTGTAAAATGCTAAAGAAATATAGGTAAGCAGCACAGGAGATGCATTATTGAAGCAACACGTTGAGAAAATATTGGCGAAAGCCCAGGGCTCGCTTGCCCACCGTATATGGTTCCATTGTTGCACACTTTTTGTGCTCAAGTCCAAGTAAAGTTACAAGTAATTAGTGTGAAAGTCAAAGTCGAGGCCCTGAATTGTTTGTGATTTGATCAAGGTGGTCTGGGGATGAGGATGTAGATGTGCAATTTTACTCATTGCATTTTTCAGATGATCAATTGAACAATGCTCTGTGAGATGTTTAAAGCTTGATATATTGTTTTATAGCCTAATCCTTCTTTAAACTTCTCCACGACCTGTCTGCTGTGTTCCTTAGTCTCTGGGATGTTGCTTGTTCACTAATGTTTTCTAGCAAACCTCAAAGCCTTTCACAGAACAGCTGTATTTACACTGAGATTAAATCACTTATTCGGTGATCTCTAAAAGCAACGGATTGCACTGGATTTTATTTAGGGGTGTCAGAGTAAAAGGGGTTGAATAATAATACATGTCAGTTTTCAGATTGCTTTTTGTAAAAAATGTAAAACCATCTATCATTGTCTTTTCACCTCACAAAACCACAACCACAAAATTCAAATAATACACATTGAAATTTGTTGTTGTAATGTGACAATATATAAAAAAGGTCAAGAGGTGTGAATACTTTTGCAAGTAACTGGATATGAGTTGTCTTTATTGACTTCTGAAAGCGAGGCATAATTTATCTGATTGTTTTACAATCAAACAGTATTTTTAGTAACTGCATGATTTTCCACATTTGTTTTTCCACAGTTTTTTACAAACTACAGAAATCATTTGTAAAAATGCCCGGAAGCCTAAGCTGGAAGGCAGGTGAAATGTACCGTATATAATAGTCCTTCTCTTGGATTTCTGCCGTGGCTGAAATTTACATACATATGCATATTTATGAGTGTTTTCCCCCTAAATGCCTAAATAACGCTTCATTGCAATATGCTCAAACTAAATTAGCACCGTTTGCATCCCATTGAAATTTGGCATGATAATCTCTACTTGGAAGAGCTTTGTGAATTAGACAGATGTGCAAACTCTGGTTTGGGAACCATCTTTTAAACTGTGACCTGATATTTTCCTCAAACAGTGGCTCTGTGTAGCAGTGGGGCTGGTATGCTGACTACATCCTGACAAGTGATGTATTATATAATGGAAAATAACAGCAAACACACTGTTTTCTGTGGTATCTACGCAGAGGTCAAAAGGATGAGAGATTCAGGAATAAAGCCCGGAGCGACAGACTGTGGTTCACCCAAAGGGTCCGCAGCTTCCATTTTTATGAATGGAAGCGTTTACTCGCAATGTTCCGAACTGTTGCTGGTTTTGTTCTTGAGTGTGGAATAAAATATGTACAAAATGCGTGGGCTGTTTTATGAATAACTGAGATATGAACGTCACCCCCTCTCATGAACCGCTCTTTCATTTTAAGTCTGATTGAGTGACTTGTTGCATTTAGGTAACTTGGTAGATCTTCACGTGTCGACCAATTTCTAGATGTCATTAAAAAAGCATTAGAAAATTCTAAATTAGTTGTAGTTACCTTATTAGATTTGGTTGTCGCTGTATCATATTTGTTGTTTTTCAGTGTTTTAGAAGACATATTTTCTTTTACCAGATTAATTTTTAATTTTGTTATAATATGTTAAATTAAAATAAAATACTTTGATACAAATGTTAAAGTATCAGTGTTGCTCAAAATGGCACACTTTGGTCAGGCCCATGTGTTATCTGTTCTTTTTTTCATCCCCAGTGTATATTTTTCATAACTGTGAGAGGACAGGATATTAGTCTTCCTCGGTGGCCATGGAGCAAACTGTTAGTCACAGAGGCTAGGAGGGTTGGCTATAAGGTGATATGAAGAAAGAGAGCGATGCTTTTTTCTGTTTAATTTTAAACCATGTTTTCCACATGAGGTCTGAAAAACATTCAAGCTATTAGCTCTAAAGTAAATGCCTATTTCAGTTTGTTAATCAGCTCTAATTCAAAATATGAAAAACTGACTTGAACTGAGTGGTTCTACCCTGTAGAGATATTTTTCAACATAGTTTTAAGATCTGTGAAAATCTAATTATTCCTGGGAAAACCCTACGATGTCCATTTGCAATGCTTTTTTTTTCGAAATAGGAATTAGGTAAGCATAAAATCTGGGATGTATGGACTAGTAAACCCTGAATTGAATTATTCTACATGGATTATAGATTAATTTAACAGTGGTTTGTAAATCATGAAACATTTATTCCTTCTTTGAAAAAAAAACAAAAAACAGTGAATTCTTAGAAACAATATATCCAGCTCACATAGTGAGCTCATGTTGTTGTAATCCTTGTATTAACTGTTTTTACAGTTAATCATCTTGCTTTTGCTTTACTAACAGCATTTTTTGTTTCTCACATACAGTTGCATTGGACATAGACTTTGACAGTTTATTTAGAAGACAATTATAGAAAAACATTAATGGGATACAACATCTGTATAGTCATAAGTGTTATTATAGTTGTGTTTCAAATGGACCATATAAACAAGTTAGTGATACTATCTCAGTGAATAAGTTCTATTAGAAATGTTAAAATAACCTTCCAAACCAAAGGGAAATGTAATCTTTAATCAGGTTTATATTTGTGTCCTCAAATACCCTTATTTTCCCTCTGACTGCAGAATCAGTTGAAAGTGCTCAATATCCACACAATTTCGTCTGTTTCTGATCTTGTCCCATTATATGTAGGATTTTGTGTGCCTATTCTGTGTGGGGGATGGTAGACAACCTAAAAACCGAAAGCAGCCAGGGTGACCTAAATCAGAAGAGGTGATAACTCAGGCGGATAGCTGGAGATTACCCGGGGATCAAGAGGCTCAGTGGCCTCTCAAACAACAATGACTGGAGAGCATATCCCTTCTCCCTACCCACCCTCTGAGACCCTTATGGCTGTTATAGACTAAAATGTGCATGCCAGAGCTCTCCATAAAGACCATTTGTCACATGGTCATTTGTTTGTTTCCTTGTTTAATGGACAAAATAGCTCCATGTTTTAAAATGTCCCCAAAAGGCAGAAATGTACTAAGCTGTTTTTTTTTTTTTTTAACCAGTACGAAAGTATTTTGTTTATGTGATTTTTGCACTCATTGGTCTTTTTAGTGCTTCTGTGAAGCAGAATTATAGGATTTTTGTCATAGCATATCATTTTTTTCAGTAACCAATTAGTAAATGATTACAGCTATTGAATCACGGCTCAGTTTAATGAAATGGCTTTTGGGATTTTGCTCTGAATTGTGTGTGTCCATGATTCTGGGATTCTGTGTCTGTATGCCTGTGTGACTGCAGGGCTGCTTGTCTTTCAGGGAGATGGCCCAACTATTAATTAATGATTGATTGATGAGTCTGCCACACTGTGGCCAGTAACAGGCCCAGATTTTCCTCTCAGTATATCGGTGAGTGTAGGATGTGTTGGTGTGTGGGCTTGTGAGAGTGGGGCAAAAAAGGTTGCTCACTGATTACTTCGTGCTTTGCTTCATCCAAGGAAATAAAAATCATTTGTTCCGGGTGCTTAGATGTGCCTTTTTCATTCTCACAAAACTCACCTTTAAATGATAAATATACACAAAAGTAGCAAATACCATAAAAGCCACAAGATTTCCTCTTAACTATTGAAAGAATGTATTTATGCCTTTGTAAATCTGAACCAACTATCTCTTCATTTAAACCAAAATGTCTTTTATTGCACATTTGCACTACGAGGACCTAAATAGCATAACACAGCTGTGGAAAACACAGATGTTTTCAGATTCATAACAGTTTGCCGGTGAATGAAAGGATTGTTTGCTGCTGATTCAGGCTACAATGTACTGTAAAATGGGGTGAGAGGGTGGGTATGTTGCTCTAGGCAACGCTTGTTCTGGGGACCATCTGGTTGGATTTGGTTTTGGCATTGTCAACTTTCTGTGCTCCAAACCTTTAACCCTCTTTCAATCTTGGTTGTTCCCTCTGTCATGTAAGCCTTAGAGTTAAGCTAGAGACGACGTGGTGTCCTCGTAACAACAAAGGATGAGTTATTTCTAATTTTTAAGCTTTATACGTTCAGTTTTAGGGACATAGGATGCATAGGATCTGCATGTTCAATATTTACATTTATACATGTTGAATGTTGTTTTTATATTAAGAATTCCATTCAGAGTAGAATCATGAAATTAAACCTAGAGTTTATTCTGATATGATACATGTAATCACAGCTAAGTTTGAAACTAGAAATATCTACTTTATATGTACTTTAGTATACAAATAGTATGCCATGGTTACTGATATCAAGGTATATCAAATTACAGTTTCAAAACTGCTAAAATATTACATCATACTTATGTTCCTATGTTTCACACTTTTTTAGCGAGATGCCAGAGATAGTGCTAGAGTGACTATAGTTTTCTCCAGCTGTTTTGATATGCATAGAGTCTTGCAAGACTGCAAGGGAAGCTCAGCTTCCCCTAAAATGTAAAAAAATATGTGATCAAATATATACTGTTGTGTGTACATGTCATTGACTAAATATGCGCTACAACGCCCTCAACTTTTGTTCAGAATCAGCTTCTTATCTCTGGTAACGACGCGGCTTTCCTCTCACTCATTCCGCTTTAAACAGTGAGTTCAATAGCGAAGTAAAAATGCTGGGCTTTGTCCCGCCCATCGGATGCTCAACTTCTCTGGGGGTCTATGGGGCAGTGGCCCAGCCTCGGCTGGCCCGGACCCTCAGCTTCTGCATGATGATTAGATGATCTGTCTGAGGCTGAATCCCTTTTTGATTGACAGCAAAATGAGCGAATCGGCGATCTTGTAATTGAGCTTCCCCTCCTTAAAGATCAGTATCCGCCACTGAAAGAAGACTACTAAATATTAACCCTGCTTAGTACAAGAAAAAGTAATTTGACTGTTTGGAAATATTTTTCATGGTGTGGAGACTAAAGGACTGCCACCATCATGTTTTTTATGCTAAGGTGGCTTCACAATTGTGGTGTCCAGTGTCAGTCCTTGAGGTGCCACCATGTTTTAGATCTTTCCTCTTGTTCAACACACCTGAATCAAATGAATGATTCATGACCATGGGTCAGCAGAACTACATTGCATGTGAGGGAGGTAATTCAGCCATTTATTTCAACTGTGCTGGACGATCTAAAATGTGCCAGGTGCTGGGTCTTGACAGCAGGAGTTGGACACCGCTGCTTTAAAGTTACAGATGACAAGAAGCCTACTGGAGACTGACCACCTGAGCAGATAGTCCAACTAATTTACAAGCTAATATCAGCTTGTTAAACATTCAATATTCCTTTATCAAGTGCTGTAGGCAAAAAAAAAATAAAAGCAATTACTGAATAAGCATTAAAAACTACCCTCACTGACCCTTTTACTATATACACCTTGCTACTGTTTTACCCCATTTTGCTTCAGAACTGTGTTAATCCTTTATGACATAGTTTCAACAAGGAGTTGTAAACATTCCTGAGAGTTTTGTCCATACTAACATGATAGCATCTCACAGTTGCAACACATACCACTGCACACCTTCCTTGTGTTGAGGGTTTATTTGAAGTATTGTTATGTTGAGTTGGTGTCCTGTGATTGGGTTATTTGTAACTTGTGTGAGGCAACATAACAGGTGTACCTAATAAAGTGGCCGGTGAGTGTACTAAATTAGGTGCTTATTCTATTTTTTTGCCTAAATCTATATGTCAAAATTAAAATAACAACAGGTGTTATAAATATTCTAACTGTATTATTCAATATGCTATATTATCTTGGGAGCAGAAACAATTGTTTTGTTTTCCTGTTTCCCATCATTTTATACATTTTTGGTTTTAAAGTTTTTGTAAGGAGCCCATAATAGGGAAAGTTGCCATTTCGAATTATTTTCACTGGATCTAAAGGATTTAATAAGCCATTTATGCACCACACATTTACTCACCAAAGACATCTTACATTTTTGTGTTTTCACACCTTTAGCACCTAAAGTGTAAAAATGGTGTTAAAAGCAAAATTAAAAAAAGCATCACAACAGACATCTGTTTTTTCTCTTCTGCACTAGGGGCCACTAATGTAAAGGTAACAGTAAAAAACTAAATGGCATTTATCTTTTTTTAAAGGTTTCTGTTAGATGAACACTAACTGGACTGCAGCTAACTGTGGTTGCACGGCAACAGCTTACAGATGCTTCCAGGGTCTCAGTCTGCAACTCTCACCAAATTAAGGCAGAGCTGAGGAACTTATTTTTCTCTGCAGAACAAATCACAATGTATTTGTACATCCTGCAGTAATGCTGCATGTGTTACTACGTCACTCCCTGCTATTTGGGTTTGTTTGGTTTGCAGATGATTCATTTCTGATAGACCTGCAGTCTTAAAATTGAAAGAAAACTGAACTACATTCAATGCTATGTTACACCCTTCAGACTTAAACTGACATCAGGAAGCCTAGCACAACTGCTTCACTTATTCAGTATTCTGGCAGTGTATGATCCCGACCTTACTGTTGCATGTCCTTGATGCATGCAGAGTGCTGCAAAAGCCGTTTTTGGGGGATTGCATGCTTTAGCCCATTTTAATGTGCCTTTTCGTTCCCACTACACTGTCGTTAAGCCCTGCAGCAGGGGCTTTGGGCAACCATTTTGATGATGAGACTGATTGAATTAATGTTTCCAAAGTTCATACTTCATGGTTTTATAGTGTAAGAATGAGGCAGATCTGTGGAGAGACAGTGTGACTCTTCTTTTCTTATCTAGCACAAAATCTTACGTAATGAAAATAACATCAAGCAAACACTGAAGGCACTCAAAGAACCCTGATGTCTGAGTTATAGCACGTGAATGGAATGTCTGTTTTGCCTTTAAATACATTTGCTTGTTGGTTTAATTTTCAAGAAACCATTCATTAATATTGCATACATTCAAAGTTTCTTTATCATCATCATCACATTGCATGTCAGTTCATTATACATCTTATCTGTGAGTATAAATTCCATTTGTAATTCACAATACCCAACATAACAGCTGCTAATGGGAAGACTAGCTACAGATTTTGATGCTATTTCTTAATCTGTTTTATTATTTAGTCATTACTTCATGTCACCAGATTCTAACATTTCACACTAAGTTGTGTCTATTTGTATGTTTGTACTGTTCTATTAGCTACTTCCTTTCAGCACATCTGTACTTTTTTCCCTGCACACCCACAGTTCATCTGCCCATGTGAGTAACCTTTGCTCATTAAATGGGTACCTATATTACATACCCACTCCTTGTTTAAAAACCAGTGATCATCTCCTTTAGAGTAATCTGATCTATCTTAAAGTTCTTGTAGAAGCATGTGAGAAACCCCCACAAATAATGTTTTTTATCAAAATTTCCAGTTTTTTTCCTCTTGAAATTATATTTTCCACCAAGAAATGACATAGATCGCACTTGACGTGGTTGTCTCTAGTCTAATCTGTGAAAATGTCTTTATCTTTATTCATTGCTCACATGGACGCCACTCATCCCAGCCTCTTGACACTTCATCATCAATTCATTAGCAACAAGCTAACTTGTGTTGCTTATGCCAGCTGCATTTCCTGCTATCTGACATTCCTGAAGATGCCCTCCTTGCAAGTTAACGTTTGCATTCATAAATATGTGGCATGTTATAGCCGGTGGCGGCTGCTAGTTAAAGCACAATATGAAGCATAAGGAACTAGATTATTGAATTGTTTGTCGACTTAGTTGGATTAGTTCTCATAGCTGCACTTGTGTAAACCTCTAGCCCTCTATTTGATTATTCTGTTTTTTATTTTTACTTGTATAAATTCTGCACTTTGATCCCCTTTCCCTCGACAGAGTTTGTGATTAAATCAATGATAAAATATTCACCCATTTGGTTACAATACATAGAAGATACAGGTTGACATTTCAGCGTATAACAGTGGACATATTTTTCATTAAATTATATTTTATTTTTTTAAATTATGAAATTAAATAGGGTCTGAGGTATCTTTTTTTATTGAAGAAGAAATGAAGGAGTTACTCTGCAGTCTTGTTTAGTACCTTTGCTTTAGTATACAAGCTGAATGCCTCTTTCACCATTGGCACATTATTTGATATGATAAGAATGATTTCACAGAAGCAGCAGACAATAATTTGCTTACTATGGACACAGTTTTGAACTATTCCTTATATTTTGGAAAATATTCGATATGTAGCACAACAGAAAAAACGCTTCTGAGATTGTGATCATACTGGAGATGATTATTATTATTAAAGTGTTGCACACTCTAGCTCTATGTGTAACAGGACAATTTATTTAATAGATCAATGTTTTGACCATCAGGCCTTTTTCAGTGTTGTTTTAAAAATGAATAGGTTCTTGTGTCTGATCTTGAAAAAAATCTTTGGCCAAACATTAATCTTTTAAATAAAGTGCCCTAATAAATATAAACCTGCAACACAAATATTCCATCAACCATAACAACCCTTACTAAAAGAAAATAGTTAATTAGCATTTTCTGTTTTGACAAACGTTTTAATGACTTGAAAATTAAGAGAGCACATTAATAATAATACTTTTAGCAACATGATGGATCAAAAACCCTCCCAGTCCGTATTCTTTGAACTAGAAATTAGGAAAAATATAAATTTCTGCAGGAAACCGGTGGAAGTCCGGTGGAAACAAACTGAAGGTGCAGCAGCAGAATACCGACTCTTTAGATTATGTATGTTGGTCTGTTGTCATCCATCTTTGTAAAACGTCAATTTATCAGAAGTAGTAGACTATGTAGAAAAACTCAATGTTAATAGTTAATGTGATTGTTTGCAAGTTTCAACTACTACTTGAAGAATGCAGCTTTACGAAGCAAAGCACAAGCAATACTGTCATAGTGACAGAATGAACTGTTTTGACTTGACTAATTTGATGGTAATTTGTCACTGACATTAAAACCTCTATGTCCTTTAGCCATTGTTTAGGATCACTAATTAGAACAAAAGTTCACACAGTTGAATATAAAAAAAGGAGGCGATGACAGGAGTCAGATGTTGAGTCTGAACATGGCACGCAAGAGCATTGATCTCAATAATTGTATAATATTGAAAACAGCAGTATTTAAATAGTATGATGGATTGTGTGGTGTTTGTTTTCTGGAACCTAATTACTTTCCCTGATGGCAAACTGACATGATGTACCAGTTTACACATTCACAGATGACTGGCATTATGGGCAGATTCCTGAAATATCTCATTAGCAGTAATATAAAAGCTGTTTTCAGACTCTCGCTATATGAATAGCCTACCAATGGACCTACACAGCAGAAGCCACAGGGAAATTTCCATAACTAACAACTAGCTACTTTTTACTGAAAAGATGTCTGAGCTCAAATTACATCTTAACATATTTTTGACTTAATTCCAGTATAATTTAGATATCTCCCGAAGATAACGTTATTTTATTTAGTTAATTTATTTTCACTTTCCTTTTAGCAGTTCAGTCCTCCAGTAATTTAGGAGGTGTCTTAGGTGCAAAAGCTGTGATGACAGTTTAAATCTGAACTTTAACAATGTGTTGCTTTTTGCAGGATTATGAAAGGTGTTGTTTTCATTATGCCTCTGCATACTAATTGTGACAAACATTCACACAAATGTCTAAAACTATGCAAGTGATAACATTTATTATGTAAAAAAAAAAACAAAATAAAATGTCAGCTTTGTTTTGAAAGTACAATAATGTGCAAGAAATCTTTTGTTTGTTTCTTGTTAAACTTCTTTAATACATGATTTTTATTGAATGTCTGTAGAGCACCAATGCTTTATATGAATGCTACAATTATCATCTTTGTTTATTTGAGATGGGTAAAATCCCTAAAGCTGTGCTCCAACACAATCAATGTTATTGGCCAACCATGTACACATACATATCCAGTAACTATTCAGACAAACAACATATTTTAGCTGCATTAACTCAAACATGTTTAATAGTGTGTCTCTAAATAAAAAGCAGAGCCAGTCCAAAATTTGCTTTGGGGCCTTAGTATGATGTCATCTAACTCCCCATCAGCCTCCACAGAATGTCTGATCTGCCATTTTTACTGTTTTGGTATTTTTGTGCTTTTTCATTTACCACCACTTGTTTTACAGGACCCAGTTTGACAGTCAGTTAAATTGCTTGTATGACAAAATGTGTTTTCATTGACAAACCCAACAGTCTCTCCACAGTATTTAATAAGTTAATAAGACACTGGGTAAAGTAATCAAACAAGACTGTCAATATACCTTTATAACTATAAGGGTTTCCTTTATATGTGTACAGCTGATGCATTTGATGATCTGCCCTGTGGGCCAACTTTGCTGTCACAATTTGATCACCAAGGGAAAAATTCACATTGTATATGAAAAAAAAAGAGTTTCTCCTATTTAACTTATCAACTTAGCAAAAAACCAGCTGGCTATAATGCAAATGTAGAAACTTGACTCTTCTGAGGATGAGGAATTGCAGCAAGTCACCAATTTCTTACCATTTGACATTAAATGACTAACTCACTGTGCTGCATTACAATTTGGGTTGAAATGCATTGCATGTAAATGGCTCTGAATCTGACTGCGTGATTCGATTGTTGGGAAATAAATTTGATTGATTTGAATTAAATCTGGAGCAAATGGGATCATATATTATAGGATATGAAATGGTCCTGAAATGGTCCTGAAATGGTCCTTCATTCAAACATACATTATTTGTGGTACTGTCCAAGTGAACTGAACCAAATCAAATTAAATAGTAACTTCATTTGTTGGCAGTCACACATTTAAGAAACGGTCCTGTATGATGGATCACAACTCATTCAAAAATTTAAAAATGTTGATTACTTTATACACTTATTCTGATAATATGCAAAAAAAACAAAGACACCTTGGAAATGTACTTCTCATTCTGTTTATGCAGAACAGTTAAAAGAAACCAGTAACAGTCTAACCTCTGTCCGGTGTCAGTTTCCAGTGCTAATTAGTTTCCTGCGACAGTGATAAATGATCAAGCCTTTTTTCCATTTGCTCAATCATGGGAGTGTTACAAACTTTTTTTTATTGCTTGTGTGGCAGAGCAGGATGCAATTTTTACTACTGACTAATAGCTGTTTGTTAGCTCAGTTTCGCCATAAACTGTCATCTTTCTAGTCTTATTTTTTGCAGCTGAATACAATAGCTGTCACAGTTATGACATAGTATAATTGTGGATATCATGCCTCTCTGGTGTGCTTTCTGCAAACACTCGTTTGTCCTTTGTGTCTCACTGCAACATATTGCTCCATGCATTGCCCATTAATCCCTGTAAACTGGTTTCTTAAAAAATGGTTTTATTTGTCAATATAAGGATTTGTTAACAGACCAGTAATGCTGTTAAATGTTTTAAATAACGGGTTTGGATTAACAAGCTGTCTTTTTTTCTTTTTCTTTCACTGTGTCTCTGTTTGGCATTCTTGTTGGATCCATTGGACCTCTGATTTGCATGCATTATTACAGGTAAGTCTATCTCTTATGTTTTTGGCAAAGCCTCTGGGAAGGATTAGCTTCTGTGCATTGGCTGTCCCAGTAACAATGCTTTCTGGAATTGCATCTTAAGTACTTGTTGCACCTTGGGTGCATTTCAACCCTGCGGTTTTGTATACAGTGTGCACATTTCTCCCCTTTTTTTTTCCTCAGCTGACACTTGGCGAATGGGGCAATTCCATTTATGCAGCCAATCTCATAGGCTACTGGAGAGATGCCAATCTGGCCTCAAAGATAGGGAAGAAAGAGGGAGCAAGGAGAGCAGCTAGAATAGCTTTTATTCATTTTGACACAGATCAGATAAACAGGAAATGATAAATGTTGCCTATTTTTACTTCCCTTAACCTGTGTTAACTTTGAATTCCAAAGGAAGCCACAGTGGTCACAACAACCTTTGAAATTGTATCTGAAGTTTGCTCTGGATGATCTAAATATGAATTATGCATTATAACGCTGTTGTTTCTGTGGCTATTTTGGTGCATAACTTTGATATCTGCTAGACTGGCAGTCATACAAGATGGGAAAAAGATGCCTTGTTTAAAAGGCACACAGTGAGAGCAGAAGGGGTTGTTCATGACTTTATTTTTATTTTTTTTATTTTGTGATTTCATATTTCATTTCCTTTTATAACCTCTAAGCCACCCAGTGCCAAAATTAATACACAGTTAAAAGTACACCTAAGAACAAAAGGAAAGAAAAAAGTCTTTAACTTAAATATTGTGTCAAATATAAGGGGAACTTAACAAGTTAATAAAGTCACACTTCCCTAATGTGTGACATAATTACTATGTCTTCACCCAATGTTGCTTCAGCCGTACTGAGTGCTCACACAATCATGTTGATATCTGAGATTTCCCTGGACTAACTAAACCATAGTCTTTAGGTGTTAAAGTCTCCCAAACAGATAGTAAGAAACCAGAATGAGTCTAACGTTTAGTGCTCTAGACCTTTACGAGCCTCCATAAAGACCCAAATTAGGTTTTGTTTGCCTGTGTAAATGTTTAGATTGATTTTGCTCTGTGAACATTATGATTTTATTGTCTAGCTTTGCAAATCTAACATTAGATTTGTTTAAAAAACGTGTTTATGTCAGGAGTCCTGTAAGTAAGTCCTTGTTTTTTATAATGAAAATAAGTTTTGTCACTTTTTATTTCATAAAATAATACAGGTTACAGGTTTCACATTAAGTGCCAAGACAGTTTCAGCTTTGGCCCCATTAAAAAGTCTTATTTGAACCCTAACGCTGAGGATCTTGTGGAATGTTATCAAACGTTTGCCATATCACTTTGCAGTTCCAAAGACTTTGTCTTTCAGGCTAAACAGCCATGGATACAAGTACAGGTGCCTCTCAATAAATAAGGATATCATCAAAAGTAAATTTGTTCGGTTAATTGGTCAGTTTAAATTGCCCTTATGGATGCGTGTGCATAGTTTTGTGTCCTGTGTTGCTCTGTGATGTACCCCAACTCTCACCCAATGGAGTTAACTTTTTTCAGTAATTCAGTTCGAAACATTAGACTCATATAAAGGTTAATTACACACTATGTGATTAGTGTTTATTTCCGTTAATTGTAATGAATATGGTTTAGAGCTAGTGAAAACTCAGTTTTTCAGAATATTAGAATATTACATATGACCAGAAATGTTGTCATAGTCTACTCATTCATGGTGAAGACTGTTGACTTGACAGTTGTCCAGCACACCCTCCAAAAGAAGGGTAATCCACATACGGGCCATTGCTCAGGAAGCTGGCTGTCCACAGAAAGCTGTATTCAACTATACTAATGGGAAATTGAGTGGAAGAAAAATGTGTAAAAGTGTGGTAGAAGAAGGGCACAAACATCAAAGATAACCACATCATTTAGTAGGAAAGCAAAGCCCAAGAGTTTCTTGTGGAGAAACAGATCTCTTTATGTGCAATGACTCTGTACATGCATGAGTTTCACTTTTTGGTCTGAATTACTGATATAAATTATTTGTTGGAAGACTTTTTAAGTTATTGACATACACTTGTTTATAGAGTAAGTTGCTAAACATTCCTGTGAGAAAAAAAAAAAAGAAAATTAAATTATTGTTCCTCACATTACAAAAATCCCATACAAGCCCGGGTCTTCTGAAATCATGTGGCACTCGTATTAGTAAAGCACCGTATTAAAATGGTATGATTTATTTTGGCTGTTTCATGTTACTTCCTCATGGCTGTGTGTGTTTTCAACATAATATAATTTAATCAGCATTGATACTATTTGGAAAACACTGAGCTACTTAATTTTTTTTGGCCCAACCATCCCATTTGACTATCAAGCTCTGCCAAAATAATTTCCCTATTAGCCATTTTTACTGTAAGATTTCTATATTAGATAAATTTGTATCTAAAATATTTTCATTACAAGATCCTTTTGTACATTTACACATATGTATGTAGCTGATTACATCTTTATGTGCACATCATTATCAGAGCACTTATGATGCAAGTATCTTGTGTGTCACACATATGCTGCAGAAACACTTTTTTTAGAACCTCTGCCGTCTAAAACATCTGAAACAATGGATTAAGAACCTGCATCAGTTCATGTGTATGAGGTGTTAATATGTTTAGCCTTTATTGTCTTGGATTTGTTCAATATCCAATCAGCTTTGCTGGCGTTGTTCACCAAAGGTATGAATAACAATAATAAATGAGTGGAAGATCCTGTGTCCTGTCGGAGATAAAGCTTTGTCGTTCATCCCCGCTAATGCTCTGAATATAAGGCACTGACCCACATCTGGTCTTATACAGGTTACATGAAGCCCCAGATGCAGCCCCAGCTGTTGTTATCCCGTGTATTATCTCACCCACTGACCCCGACATTAATGTTAAAAGCAGCTCATTAGCAGAAGCTAATCCAGACAAAGCGTTTGAGTTCCTACTAAATAAAAAGCAATAATCATAAAGATAATGATAGCAGCATGTTTCTTGGCCATTGTCTGTGTAAGTGCAATGAATATTCAACAGCTAACTTTAACCTCTTTTTCCTATCAAGTTTCATATTTAGCAGCAACTACTTTCTCTTCCTACAGTACTATATGTGTGTTAGAATAATGACTCCTGAGTCATTGTTATTAATTCAGTGTTCGATCTGCGTGGTGAATGTAAATGAAGCAGTGGGAAGCGAGACCTATAGGGTGCCTAGAGAGTTAGTCTATGTAATGAATATAATTACACAGCCCTACAGGACTGTTGTCATTTTTTTCTGTTAAGTTGTTATTTTGTCTGTGTGTTCCACATCTAAGCCTCATGTCTGCACCCAAATGTAAAAGTCCCTGTGTATGCCCTGTTTTAATTAATCACCAGCTTGTATGTAGGTTATATGAACACCGGGAATGTGTTAGTTGATGACGTGACATTGTTAATAATCAGGATTTGGGAAAACACAAAGGAGGAAAGTAGATTTACAATAAAAGAAAGAGCATGTCGGAGGGTTTGGATTTTAAAGAGAATGTTGATAATGATTAAGATATTGATCCTTCTAACACCACCTGTTAAAAAAGAAGCTGAGGAAAGCCACCCCCACACTGCCGTTAGTCATCATCAGCTCCTTTACAGCCCACTGCAGTACATGCTGCCACCCATGATTTAGCTCTCCATCCAGTTATGAGGGGGTGTTAAGTGTTTATTATGCCGCAACGGTCCCAGTCGCAATGAGAAGGCAGAATGTTGCCTGATCAATACCTCTCACAGGAAGCTGGGTTAATTTATTTTTTAAGGATCTGCTTGCATCTCTAAGGGCTTGCTTTCTGTAAGTCGAAATATAAGTGGTTTCCTGAAAATGTGCAGATTGACATTTTGTCACTGACATCGCTGTTTAGGGACATAGTGCTGACAATCTGACATAAAACTGCAAGCATCACCTGTTGTGTACTCTACATTGTGCTTTTGTTTTTGTAATTCAAAACCTAGTTTGTTCTATTCTCAACAAGGCACAAGACTCTGACAGTTCTTAGTGCTGCGCTTGCTGATGGCTAACGTGTTTATAGATAATACAGTTGGCAACTCTCCATACAGTTTGAGTCTGCAGGTTCTGTTTGATAGTGCTGCTCAAACATTCACTTATACCATCACAGTACATACACAAGACCTCTTTTTGCTAGTAATGCCATAGGTAATCACCTGCTGACTGGAACTGTGTGCTTATCACATTAACAGGCCAGTAGGAAAGGCAAAAAGTCTAATCTTTTTCTGATCATTACATAACTATATATATAATATACCTACATACTACCAGGCAAGGACTAACAACACCCCTCTTTAATATGGAAGTTGTTAGTGCAGGAAGACTGTTCAAAATTAGCTATTTCCTGTACCAGAAGAGTGTTCATATTCCTATCTTATTTCCAATTGTGCTGAATGCTATATAAAAGTAAAGAGACCTTGCTGTGGATCTTCTAGGCTGTGAGAGAGAAAGAGAGATAACAGGAAGGCCAAAGCAAGTACTGCAATGTTGCTTGTTTTATCTTTTTAAACTTTCAACATCTTTCTGTCATGAAACATGAACATGGAAGAGTTGGTAACATATTAGAAATCTCAGAGTTAACATAATGGTCTGAAATCACTTATAAGGAGACAGAGAAGGATTTCTACAATTCTAATCGCTAATATAAGATGTAAAATCCAGTAATGTCAGCTCTGTCATCATTTAGTTTCGAATTGGCCTAGTTAGTGTCTGTTAATGGCTGAAAGGTTAGAAAGTAATTTTGAATGCTATTATCTATACATTTAGAGAGAAATTGAAATCCATTGAAAGTAGCTTAGATGACAAAGCTTTGATTGGTGCATCTCTACTCTTTGTGCAAACCACACCACTTCAGAATATTACCATTTCAATTTTGAAATAACTCAACCTTTATTGGCATTAAAGGTCAAGTTATTGACAGACTTCACACATAATCCCAGACTTTATATGATTGGAAATATATTGTTGGCAATCATAAACATGCATGCACAACCATGTCTCCATTTGTGCATTTGAAATCTTAATTTCTGCATACAAAATAATAGCTTCACATCTATTACCATTGGCACTCTGCACAGAGCCCCTGAATACCCTTTGGCTGCAATTCTGACATGTTCTGCTCTTCTGCCAAACTATCTTTAAGCAACAGGACACCATATCACATTTGTTTTTAATCAACAGCAACCAGATTAGTACATATGTCACCAAATTGCCTTGTGAAATAATTATTATTTCCCAAATCACTGGTGGGTTTTCATACAATAAAATGTTGTATTGGTAATTTTCAGTTTAATTGTGAAAATATAAAGGGAGGTTGAGTACATTGTTGCCACAGTAATCATTTTGGTTATAACTCATCTGTATTGATTTTTACTGAGGATCATCAATCAAGATATTTATAATGGATGGTGTCTGAGAGCACCTATTTCCCTTCAGGGAGTCATCACCTCAAGCTCGGGTCAAGCAGAGATTTGATCTGTTGTCAGTTAGATGAATTGATGCTTTTCTTCTTATTTGCCGCACCTTATGAACACACAGAGAGTGAAAAGAGACAAGAGAATGTAGGTAAAGGTGAGCCGAGATAGTAAGAATTCCAAAGTAGTTTAATGTCGGCCCCAAAGACTCAAAGCTTTTTAAATATTCAAAGCCATTCTCGATCACCTTTCATCCTGCTTGCTTGTTTAAGAAAAGAGTGAAATGAAATCAATAGCAGTACTGGCCCTCAATGTCGGGCATCATCTAATATTTATATAAATGAGGCCTCAGCCTCAAATTTACCCTGAAGTTGCATGTTCAAGGGTCCGCAATGGACTTGAACGGGTTGAAATTCTTGACAGGATGCGAGGGTGAAGAGGATGAAATAAATCTCTGCCCCCGCCATGATGGCTACAGCAGTCATTTGCATTCATATGATCTGACAGGCTATGATTAACTGCCATGTTGAGTCTTAAAGTGGAACACCTTTGCCACCATGAATATGAAATGGATCATAAATCCCCACATGGCAACTTTGAGCCATTATCCTCTAAAAACATGACTCAAGGCAAAAAACTGCAAAGGAAGGTGGTTTAGCTACATTAACACCCCGTATTGACGATAAATGTGTTCACAGGAGCTTCAACTTTTAACTTGCTCAAAACATTACCACATGACTTGGTGGACACTGTATTTCATGTTTGACAAGTAAAACCAACCTCTATGATTTCATTTTTTAATAACTGTTGTAATTATTAATGCAGCTTGCTTTGCTAGGGCTCTGTGTGTTCAGATAAATGCTGAGAGAACCAGAGTGAACAGAATCTATTTCTAGTCTAGTGCCAAAAAATAAATTCCTAGGTTATATTTTCAATTAATATGTTCTAGTATTTTGATTGAATATCACATAATAAGGGAGAAAATGTAATTTGGTATGTGTCTAGCAAAATTTTTGCCCCATAGCAAAATGAAAATGAAATTTAAAGACATTTACATTACATTTCTGTAATCTTTTCACAAAATATTGTCACAAGTTTGTCATTTAATCCATCTATTTTACTTAGAATTTTTATTAAACAAAAATTTGCAAAACTAAAATTCTCTCTGGAACTCAATTTTCCGAGAGTTTTGTTAAAAGGGTATTTTAAAAATTGCATACATTTTCACCCACATATTTTCTATGTCATAATGAGTGATTCCAAATTAAAGATAAAGTAATCCTAAATTGCTGCCAAATTCTTCTTTTCTGTCAAACGCATTTTCTTGAGACAATAAAATTCTCATTGCTTTTCACCTCAGACTAAGCTTACCTCCAGGCTTTGTACCACCTCTAACATTTTCCAAGTTAAAACCAGACTAAACCCTCTTTCACCAGAACATAACCCTTTTTGAACTTTTAATTGTATTTTTTTCAACAAACACACGTTTATGACTTATGCTTAAGTGAAAGAGTTTTGTTACGTTAAAAAATCAGGTATTATTTTGACAAATAAACATCAAGATGTTTCCCAATTGCAAATGTGTTTTGTTATTTCAGAATGAGTAGTATTAATTTCTATTTAAAATTATCCTATATTACAGCTAAATTCTTTTCTCCCTACATTTAGACACATAATTGCCTGCAGGACCTTCAATCCTCATCACTCCTCATTAGGCTGCTCTCACCTCCAGTCTTTGTATCACCTCTAAGATGTTCCATCAGTTTAAACCAAACTAAACCATTCCTCATCCTAACGTGACCCTTTTTGGTGTCCTTTCAATGGATATTCTTGAACAGTACAATATTACCATCTGTGCTTAGAGTTTTCTTCGGGAGCTTGGAAGAGTTAAAGAAAACACTCTTTTTGAAATTGAGCATGTAATGATTGTCAGTGATCTCTTAAAACACTTTTATTCCTGCTGACTTACAAATCGTAAACATCTTTTTATTTATATATATATATATATATATATATATATATATATATATATATATATATATATCTCAAAATAACACAGACTGATGCAAAATTATCGTTTTCACAGAAAAGCATTTTCAAATTCGGTATATCTAAGCTGCCCCTGCCGTAGGAGTCTGCAGAACATGGCGAACGGAATGTAAGAGCAGCCACAGTATGAGAATATGCACACTAGAGAGCAGTCTGTTACCTCTTTCTGCCGTGGTTAGGATGGACCAATCTCCCACCCCCCAATTTTACGCAGCACACTGTTCATATCACAGGAGCCAGGAAATGCCACATCTTAGTGCTCTAATTTACACAGTGAAGACCAGAGGAAGGATTTACACACACATACACACCTTTGCATGGCCTTGTATTCAACAAACATTTTATATCACATGAAAACACAGTGGTAAACGCCGCAGGTGCAAATATTGCTCGAAGCTGGTGGATAATCTCCTCAGGTGTTCTGACACTACTTGAATTACATTTTAACTACATGTGCATAATTTAAATGATTGATGAATTTGTGTGTTTAAATCTGCCAATTGAGGCAACTCTGTTCTATGACAGCCAAAGAGTGATGAAAGCTGTAAAGTATGATCTTTCTGCTTTCTTTACTTCAATGCAACACACATAGTGATGTTATGAAATTAAAGCATGCTTACACAAATGAAATAGATTATTTTGAATCTGTTCACAGTGAGGGATTGAGAAAGAAACTACGCTGATAACAAGTCAACACAATGAATGGCAAACCAACAAATGTGCCTGAAGCAGTTTGAGTTGGGGATGAGATGCAGATATCTGTTTACCTCTTTCAGTTTTAATTTTTTTCCAGTATTTCATCATTTCTTTCCTTTTTTGGTTTAATACACTGTAGAATCATGGCTCTCTAGTCCAGGAGCAAAAAGACTGCATCTATTGTGGTTCTTCCTCTGTGACAGGCTTCTCACATACAAATGAGTTTACTGTGAATAGTGATTCATTTATTTAAACATTTTTTGTACTTTACAAAAGAAATAGATTATCTTTTTTTTTTTTCATTTTTGTCCACACTTGCACTTCTTTTAGCATATTTTACACAGACTTTTATTTTTACATTTTTAATTAAACAGGTCTTTAATATTTTAAATGCTCCTCAAATATTGTATGTACCATAATAGAAATGGTTTGCTGTTTTTCTTTTTCTTATTTTTTCTCTTCTTGTTTGTCCCCAGTTTATCTTTAAACAATAATTAAATGTTCTGAAATAGAAAGACACATTAAAGCTCAAATATCCTTCCATGAGAGAAAAGCCCCCAGTACCCAAAACATATTCCTTTCTGTTTTATGTCAGAGCATCAACAGGTCCCATTGTCAGGTGCCCATTATGCCTTTTGATTTCAGATCAACAGTGGAAAGCAGTAGCAATAAATCCACCATAGTCAGCCACGTAAAGCACACTCCCTCCCCATCACAGTGAAAAGCTGTGTAAAAAGTGTCCAAAAGATAAAATAATTCCCTTTTGTTCTACAGCATCTCCATTTCTTTAGTATCCAAAAAGGGATTTACTGTATATCCATATAATCATAGGTAAAGACGTAGTCAAAAAGCACAGTTACACCTCACATTCTCGTGAAGGTTGTTGTTGGCAAGTGCAAGAGCCGTATTCATTAATGATTACCAAAGCTCCCTCAATGTGATTAGGTTTATAGTCAACATAGTACTCCGGCGTAGAAATAGCAGCCATCTGCTGCATGCTTTGCTTTTGCTTCTGCTTACGGCGCTGACTGCTGAAGCACTGCCTCAGTTGCCTTATTCCAGCTGGAAAGCACTTCCATGCCACATACAGCATGAGAACTATAATGAGAAAGGAGAAGATGAGTGCCATGGTACCAGTCACTACTTTGTGGATCTGCATGGTGCTTTCCAGGTCATCGTGGCCCACTGTGACAGTATAAGAACTTGTGACCACCTCGCTACCCTCACCCTCATAAGGATTTGGGGTAAAAGGGCCCCCAAACACAGAGCTGCCCTTGGCCAGATCCCTTGTTGAGGCATACAGGCCTGCTGTGGTTACCTCTGCCGGCAAATCTTCACACAGCTGAAAAGCATAGACTGCATCCAACACATCCTCACCCTGTGCGGTGTCGGGGCTTGAACACAGCAGGGAACTGTCACGCTGGCCTCTGAAGGCACTCAGCCAAGAGGCCAAGGCACACACGTTGCGGCTGCACTCCCAGTCATTGCCTGCCAGTGTAATGCTGTCCAGGGATGACCACGAATCCAGTATGCGTTGGTCCAAAGAAGCCAAGCGATTTGAGTCAAGCATCAACATCTTGAGGTTGGGAGTACTCTCAAAAACATGTGGCTCAATGTACTCAATTTCATTGGCTGACAGGTCAATCTTCTCTAGAAAATGCCAGGTCCACTCCAGGGTGTTGACAACAATTGTGGCATGATTGTTGTGCATGTAGAGGGTGCGTAAAGAGATGAGACGAGGAAAATGGGCTAGGTTTACTTTGACCAGCTCATTGTGCTCAAGATGTAACTCAGTCAACTTGAAAAGGCCAGCAAAGGAATTCCTTGCCAGGCTCTGTAGTTGGTTGTATCCCAAGTCCAGAAACTGCATGCTCCTGCAGTCTTGAAAAATACGCACTGGCACATATTTGAGAGTGTTGTAGCGCAAATGCAAATTGGTGAGCTTTCTAAGGCCATGGAACAGGTCGGGCTCGAGTGCCTGCAGCCTGTTGTATGAGAGATCCAAAATGCGTAGGTTTGGGAGGGGCCTAAAGGTACCATTTGGCAGACTCTCAATCCGATTGCTGCTCAGGTCCAACTCCTTGACCCGTCGCAACCTCTCAAACGCACCCTCCTCTACAATGTCAATGTTGTTATGATCTAGATAGAGCCAGGTTAGCTGTGACAGACCAGCTAGTTGGCCTTCACGCAGCTCGGTCAAATTGTTCTCTCTCATGGACAGGCCCATGGCACTGCTCAGGTTGTGGGGGATGTCTGTGAGGTTGAGCCCCTCGCAGTACAGCAGCTTGCTGTCGCAGCGGCACAGCCTTGGACAAACCGCCTCTGCCAAGGGAACAGTTCTCAGAAAAATACCCAATGAGCACAGTATTAACCCGGGGGGCTTCTTCAGTGGCCACTTTAAGTACAGTCCAATTAGGAGGAAATCCATTAGCATAAATATCCAGGAATGTCAGGGAGAAAATGTCCATTGAACCACTCTGGACTATTGTATTTGCACCTCTCAGATCATTTTTTTTTTTTACCTTTTATGTAATTAAACAATTTATTTCTTTTGTTTTTTTTATTTTATTTGCAGAGACGATATATATATATATATATATATATATATATATATATATATATATATATATATTATTCAGTCCAAGGAGAGGTTGTTTGTCCAAAATGTGAAGAATAAAGAGCAACTCTCTTTGCCTATGAGAGATATTCGGCAGTGGGTGGAGGGTCGATGAAAAATGAAACTGTCCTTTCCAGTCGCTCTTATTCAAAAAGATTCTTACTCACCCCTATACAAAAGCTGACAATCTCCATTCAGCATCTTGCTTTGTGCCCCAACACTAATTATGTACGAATCTGAAAAAGACCCCACTGTGGCACACATTCTCCCCCTCCCGCCTTTTCTCTTTTCAGTGGACACCAGATCCTTGGCAGGCTTACAATGTCTTAGTTCTCTTCAAGTGAAAGAGCCTGAAAGAGGAAGAATCCAAGTAGCTTTCAGCGAGATGGTAGGAAGTGCAAGTTCCCCTGTCTGCATGCATGAGCTCTGTCTCTGTTGCTCCTCTGCAGTCTTGTGCAGCAAGAATGAGAGGGAATAAGAGACAGCCAAAGCAACAAGAAAAACAGACGAAGAATAATTTCTTAATGTCAGTCTTTTCTCCTCTTCTCTGATTAAGTTTCAGCACATCTGTCAAAATGTACTGCTGTTAGTCTCAGCAAGAAATCACTGACGTTTAAGGTTTAAATCCATTTAAGCTGTTAATCGTGTCTCCTGTGACAAAAGCGTGAAAAAAAAAAAAAATTACAGAGCTGAATCTTCTTCTCAGTTTTCTTGTATAACAGTATTCCTTGTCATCCCAGTGGCTGGTATAGGTTTATAGGTAACTTGCATCCCTTGTGGTTCGCAGGTTTTGTTCACTCCCTTACTCTCCGAATATTTTGTCAGCCAGTTGGAAGAGGCTGCTGGAGGCTGGTGCTGGTCCGGCAGGCAGGGGTGGTAAATGTGGGAAGTGAAGGAGAGAGCAATCCCTTGCAGCAGACCAGTATACTGACAGTGCATGCAGAAGCACCTTCTGTTCACTGAGTGTCGTAAGCCACTCACAATTCAGAGTGCTTGCTCTCTTTCTCTCACTCTCTCGCTCTCTTTCCCTTGATCGCTTACTCACTTGTTCATGCCGCTCCCCTCCTCTACTTCCCCTCCTCTCTTTGCATCCTACACCCTTGCTTTTTTTTTCTAGCTGTGTTGTCATCTGTGGCTCAGTTATTTACATATTCAGAAAGGGTTGGGCTTATACCGGGAGCTCAAATGAACCCCATGCTTCCACTAACCTACCCATCCATCGCATACGCCTGTTATGAATTGCACCTTTTTTGACTTTGCAAGTTTCTGATCTCAGAGTTGCTTTTATTAAACCAAGAAGAAGCATCAAACATCCGCTTGCGTAATAAGAATAATGTGTCCATGTACATTAAAACAAAGAATTAATAATTATTATGTACAATGTTGCATATTCACACAGCATGGGGGACCATTTGATTTCAGCAAGGATACAAAAGTGCCTAAAAGTGTCTAATATTGCATGTATGACTATGTTCGAATCAATATCATGCTATTGATATTCATCATTTATCCATGCCAACAATAAAAGCTTGAGTGTAATGAATCAAGACTAGAGTATGACATTCTTCATTTAATCAAACTGTCCTGTAGCCAGGCCTTTTGGTGTCATTTTCAATTAAACGCTCGCTAGGCGTTTTGAATACAGATGTAATTGCTTGCCAAATAATATTAGCATAAAGATATAACATATATATCCCTCTCTGAAGATCCACTCCCAGAATGTGGGATAGACTATATGAAAGTTTGATCCATCCTGCCTTGTATCAAAGTTTCAGGATGCAGGTAGTTTAAGGCAGTGGAAGGATATTTTCACTTTCACATAACTGCGTGAGCATAATAAAATATGGGGTGTAACACATTAACCTCTTATATTCACTGTTATAGGTCACAAATGCTCACAAGTTTATGTTTCTTAAATGTAGGGAGACCTATGTGTTCTCTCACTGACAGGGGAATACTGTTCCAGATCTTTGCGGCCTGAACCACCAGGATGTTTTGAACAAAAGTTGTGCATCTGAGTGGAAATTCACAATCTCTTCTGACGGAGGCTCGAGTCCTTTGTCTGGAACCACTTACAGATTTCTGTTTAATGAACTCACTCATAGGTGGTAGGGCCAAGCCCCACCACCATGTAATACTTTGTAGATCAAGGAGGATGATTTAAATAATTTAAAATTTGAAAGATTTGTTAATTTTGTTTGTCAGGTGTTTGACAGTGATGGTAGGAAAAGGGTTTTTTATCTAGGATTTTCAATGCCCTTTTATAGCAAGATTCAATTGGTGTAATACCTGAGAGACTACTGTAAGACCAGCTGCTGATACAGTTCTCAACATGAGACCGTATCATGGAATGAAAAATATGAGTGCTGCTTTATCAGTCAGGTAGGCTTAAATATATTTAAAATTACATATGTTAAAATTTACAGTTTTTACTACCTATTGAGCATGTTTTTGGAAAGAAATTTTTTAATCTAGTCGCATCCCAGGATATTTAAACAGTTTTATATTTAGTAGTGCTCCTCTTCCCAGATAAAGGTTGTCATTGGTTTCATGAATAACATATATATATATATATATATATATATATATATATATATATATATATATATATGTATACATACATACATGTATTAAGGCAAAGACATAAATAAATTAACCATTTTTGTAAGTCCTGTAGGGCTGTAGAAAGTAGAAGGGCTGCAGAAAGTCAAAGGGCTGCCTCCTCCACACTATTTGCCTTTGAAAAAAATTACTGTCATTGGCATACATAATAGTATACATTCTTACACACACATGGTAAGTTATTAATATAAAGCGAGAAGAGAAGGGGGCCCAAAATTGATCCCTGAAGGACCCCCACTGTATAATGAAGATAAGGCGACTTACTGTCACCTACTTGTACGTACTGCTGCTATCTTGTAAAAAAGATTTCGCCCATTTAATGGTATATTCCCTAAAATGAAAAATAGACAATCTGGACAGGAGCACATGACCACAATGTACCCATCTTCTGAGGGCTACTTCAGCAGCACCATGTCACAAAGCTCAAATTATCTCAAAGTTGTTTCTTGACCTGGAAATGGCTTTACTGTACTTCAATGGCCTCCACAGTCACCAAATCTCAATCTAATAGAGATACTTTGTGATGCAGTGGAATGGACATTCTCTGCGGTGTCTTGTCAATTTGGACTAAAAATCACGTTGTTGAGTCTATGGGATGACAAATTAAGGCAGTTTTAAAAGCAAAAATAACCCAACCTAGTGTAACCAAATAATGTGTAATAAAGTGGACACTGAGAGTATAAATGCTACATTTGTGTAGTTTGGTAAAACATATTAGGGTTTGAATATCTTTTATAATAGAAAATTACTCATCTTGTGATGTAACAGCTTGAGTCAATAACATTACATGCCTTTTCAAGACCAAGACCAACATGGTTCTTGTTTATACTAGAGATCGTTCCTGTGTTAGACTAGCGAAAGGGGAAAAGCAAGACCTAAATGTACAGCTCAGCTGTAGACATGTGCTTATTACAAGTATCAATTTATGCAAAGGTTGTAAAAACCTCCGGTTTCAAATTAAAATGAACATTTTTGTCACACTGTTTCCATGACAAAAATTGGATATCTGCAATTTAACTACTGATTACATTAACATATGTGTTTTCAATTACATATGTAAGCACCAGTGATATCAGTTTATTTTCTGTGTTGGTAAGTTTTACAGTTGTTATATGAGGGTAGAAAAAATGGGCAACACAAAGATGAAAATTGGTGTTTCAGAGCTGCATGTAGAAAATGTGAGGTAGGTGCTTACAAGCTAGTTGGCAGCATCAAGGAACACGATGACATAGGATTTCATGATAAATAAGAGCACCAAGATGCAGTCAAGTATGAATTCACTAAGACCAGAAAAGGAACAAATGATATGGGTGTGAATGTCAAGTTTCAGACGGTGGGTCTGTGGACATCTGAGGTACAGTGGAAAATCCAAAGATACAAACCTAGAATGAAAAAAACCCTAATGGGGTTCAGGAAATACTGTATATCGATAAACAATAAGAAACTATAAGAGAAACAATAAGAGATTATACGATTGTTAGACAGTGAGTAGATCTTCACTTTTTCAAAGACTTTGACAATTACATTGGATAGATTGCATCTGGCAATCTTGTTTCATACAAGTTGTTTGACATAATTTCAAGAGCTACTAATTTAATGAAACAAACATCTAACTAAATTGAACTATTTTGTAAATATGTACCCAATTCGAAGATTTATAAACTTGCTTCCTCTTTTCTTGTATTTGGTACTTTAAAGTTTATCCACTTAATATTTTTTTTAGAATGAGCCCTCTTCTCACATTTACTGTAAAGGAAACAACATGTAAAAAAATAAATAAAGGAAAACAGAATAGGTTTGAAAAAGTGATGAAAGAAGAGCAAAAGAGGGAGTTTTCCTTTTGTGCACATAATAAGATCTAATAAGGTCATTTTCAAGTTTGTGTAAGGACTGAACAAAACCTTGACATTTACCAAAGGAGATCCACCATTCTTTGTCCCAGCAGCATCCAAGGCGACACTCAGTTATTTTGATTCACTCGTCCTCATCAGGATTCATAAAGAAAAAAACAAGATGACTGAATGTTGTGTCTTTGGCTGTGTTTTAGGTTCTTTCTCTCTATTTGTTCATTTTATTGCTGTGTATCTCCATGCTTGTATATTGTGTATGCAACAACCTGATATACTTTGAACAAGTTGTAATTTATAAAAGGCAGCTAGAGAAAGTGAAGTTAGATTAGCACATTTTGCCCCAAAGTACTTACAAGTTTTCATGTTGATGTTACCTTATAAAGTTTATTATCTAGGACTGAAGTAAATTATTAAGTAAAATATTGAGCATGGAAATATTCTTCCTTTTCTGATTAGAGCAAAACCTGCCCTGGAACAGATTTACATCACCTCCACTCAAAATAAGTCTGAAGCAAAGACTATTGCCTGTGCATGTCCTCATTGTCAATAGGAAGTTGATACTACCCTGGGCTTTTTCAGCTTTTCAAAAGATCTAGATGACACCATTTTCTCTCTGTGTCTCTGCCTAAGCAGACACTAGCTTTAAATGAGAATTTGGCTCTCTGTTTAATTACAATAATTATAAAAAGGGAAACACAATTACACAACAGCCCGGCACTTTGTTGCGATTCTTTCTACCATTTCTCAGCTTAACCTAAGTATCTCCATCTAGTTCTGCAGTGCTCTCTTACTCCCTATTCTCTTTAACATTACATAATGTGATCCTGGACCATCTGAACCAAATCTTAAAAAAACATTAGAGAAAGTATTTTTTTTAAATCCACATTGACATTGTGGAGGCCAAAATGAATCATATTTGGAGACGAAGGCTTGTGTTTCTTGTTCATTTGTGTTTTTAATAACCAGAAAATACAAATGACTTTAACTGTAATTTTATTATTAAATAAAATTTTCTACTGAAAAAAGTGGATTGGAAAAGAAAGGTTTAATTGATGATATTACCAGAGCCAACTGATGTAAACCTTCGTTAATGACATAAAATCGTCTTACATGTTGCATGAACATTTCATTGAGATATGCAGTTGATACAGTAGACATCAGAAACGTACTTCCAAAGAAAAAAAAAGAAACACCGTCCTTCAGATTATCTGAACATCTTGAAGCTGGAATCCTTTACTGTATTTCCTCTTAGCTGTAATAGATGACTACCCCATCAGCTAATGTAATGACTGTATGGCTGTAATGACTTCATGCAGTGAACAGGAGATAAGAGCATCCAGACCAGATACATCAAGATCTGTTTTAGTTTCAGCTCTGCTTGGAGTTAAAGTCAGCACTAGTATGTCCCTGATTATTATTATTATTATTTGCCAGTCTTTCATACCTTTCAGAATTATGTCTTTTTCCAATAGGGTGTTTTACCAGCTGATGAAATTGATTGGAGGGTTAAAATAAAGCTGAAAATAATCTATCAGTGATTAGAGGCCCATTATTTAAATACTGTATTAAGTCAGACAATATTTGACAATTTGAGTACAACAAAACAAGGCAGATGATGACTAATTGCAGTACTGCTGAGATAATGTTGATGGACATTTTGGGAAGCATTGTTGTCTTGTGGGGGTGGGGTCAGTAGAGAAATAGCAAGAGATCATTCTGCATTTACATTGATGTGCGACTTGCAGCAGACTGTGATAGCCAGAGCTATACCCGAATAACACTATCTGTGTATGTGTATCTGCTTTGCATTTTGATGGTGTGGTAAGATGCACAGATTTGAGAACTTCCTACACATTTGACATTACTGGATTTACAGTTTAATCACCACATAAACCAGGCTACCACAGATTTTCTGGACCTGTCATAACAGTTTGCAATATAAGCATCACAACTCCAAGACACCGTATAAACCGCACATGTACCACTGTGAGGGAAGTTACACAAGTGTATGTTGCAGTACAAATGTTGCAGGAATACCCAAATTACAGCCTAATATCAGGGTATGCTAAGTAGATGGTATGTCAACAGTGATGAAGACTTGCTTACTTATTACTTCTAATTCTTGAGTTGATGGCATGCTTTCTTACTTTCTGATTTCAACTAAGAATTATTTAACTACTTGGGGCCATCCAGAGCATTGATCTTTAATCCTCCCAAGTGGTCAGTTATATTATACAATGCCAGGGACATATGCTAATACAGGTGCATGACTAAACTGTGTATAAATTAGTTTCCATTAGCATTACTGTTAAGAGTATATGCAAAATATTTCTGACTTCAAGCTACATGCAAAGCTGAGTAGCCACAGAGTAAATTGTCTGTCTCTTTATCACCTCCTTTGTTTTTATATTTCCAGATGCATTTTGACATGGAAAAGACAATGTAAAAAAAAAAAATTTGAATAAATGGGCTCAGCGAAAACTTGTGGAGAAAAACACAACAGGGATATATAAGGAGAGAAAATACATCTATGTTTGATAATTAGAGGACAAAATATTAACCTAAAAAAATTAAAAAATTTGAGTAATTTTTTTTGTTAATATATTTTTGAGGGAATAAATATGCAAAGAATTAAAGGGCAGATGAAAAAATAAATAATGAATAAATTATTATCTGTCAAAAATTAAAGAAAAATAGAAAGACATTAAAAACAAGAAATAGAATATCTTTTAATCTCCCACAATTGAGAATGTCAGGAAACAAAAATAATATAAATAATATATATTTATGTCTTATCTTATGATCAGTTATTTAATAAATATGTCTAATTTTTTTTTTTGACATGTATTCACACATCATTACATTTGTGGGGTGAGTAATTCATTTATTAAGCAATTTATTTCTGAATTAATTCTTAATTATAGAAGGATCCATATATACATAGAAAAACACATACTGTTCCTTGTCTTTATTTAATTGTTTTTACTCCTTTTTCGTGCACAAAAACTTGGCTAATAAAGTTTATTCTGATTCTGATTCATCCTCCGTATAGTTCAGGTGCTACACTACACAAAAAATGTATTTGGAGAATGTAGGTTTGCAGATTATTCTCTGTTATTTAAAGTCATTATAGAATATGACCTCTGTTAAATTTCCTTGGATTAGTATTGCATTTTACCTGTGCTGCATGTGACCTGTTAAATTAAAAAGCACTGTTCTTTGCACAACTGTTTAGTTTAGATTTGCCACCTTATTTTTCTGTGTAGTGGTTTTAAATGTTGCCAGGGTTGCCAATGGGTATCATAGTACTTTACTAATTTAAAGGGTCTGTTTTCCTAAGGTTATTTAAGCAAACAACAACAGTAATTAATAATGAGAAGAGTTCTGTAGATAAATGAAGCTTTACTTGTTGGTGAATGTTTGGTATTAAGTATAGAGACAGGATTTATTAAATAGAATGGGAGGAAAGCCTGGTGTAGCCTTATGAAAGGCTAGAAAGAAGAACTGTGTACGATTGCAGGGGAATGAAAATATATATTTAGGGTTATTTTAGACATAGTAGGATGGTAAATTGCCTAGAAATATACTGGGCAGCCCCTATTTTAAAATCTCTAGTTCTAAAAGCAAATATACTTGAACATGTTTAAAACTTTAAAAGCAGAACCAAACAAATTTTGTAGTTTTACAGACTCCTTTTATTCATTTCCTGCCATTGTTGAAGACAATTTGACCTTCTTTCTAGATGTTATGTGTTTTTGTCACTCAGAACAGCAAAGCTTGTTAGTGTTGGCTGAATAAACCACACTGACACGTCAAGGCAACACCTTGGAGTTTTTAGCTCCAATGAATTTTAATGAAGCAATGGTGATTGACCTTAATGAGAACAATGCTATTAGCAATGCATACGGTTGAGTTGGTTTCTGTTTCTTTTTAAAGTCATTATCTGGCATATTTTCGCCCACACAGGCACTTCAGCTTCTGTACTGCTGTTTTAGATTTATAGTATCCATTTGCATGTTTTTGTTGTTCTTGTTTTAGACTTGGGTGTTTGGTTTTAACCCAGAAATGACTACAGCACAATACAGGTCCTTCTCAAAATATTAGCATATTGTGATAAAGTTCATTATTTTCCATAATGTCATGATGAAAATTTAACATTCATATATTTTAGATTCATTGCACACTAACTGAAATATTTCAGGTCTTTTATTGTCTTAATACGGATGATTTTGGCATACAGCTCATGAAAACCCGAAATTCTTATCTCACAAAATTAGCATATCATTAAAAGGGTCTCTAAACGAGCTATGAACCTAATCATCTGAATCAACAAGTTAACTCTAAACACCTGCAAAAGATTCCTGAGGCCTTTAAAACTCCCAGCCTGGTTCATCACTCAAAACCCCAATCATGGGTAAGACTGCCGACCTGACTGCTGTCCACTATTGACACCCTCAAGCAAGAGGGTAAGACACAGAAAGAAATTTCTGAACGAATAGGCTGTTCCCAGAGTGCTGTATCAAGGCACCTCAGTGGGAAGTCTGTGGGAAGGAAAAAGTGTGGCAGAAAACGCTGCACAACGAGAAGAGGTGACCGGACCCTGAGGAAGATTGTGGAGAAGGGCCGATTCCAGACCTTGGGGGACCTGCGGAAGCAGTGGACTGAGTCTGGAGTAGAAACATCCAGAGCCACCGTGCACAGGCATGTGCAAGAAATGGGCTACAGGTGCCACATTCCCCAGGTCAAGCCACTTTTGAACCAGAAACAGCGGCAGAAGCGCCTGACCTGGGCTACAGAGAAGCAGCACTGGACTGTTGCTCAGTGGTCCAAAGTACTTTTTTCGGATGAAAGCAAATTCTGCATGTCATTCGGAAATCAAGGTGCCAGAGTCTGGAGGAAGACTGGGGAGAAGGAAATGCCAAAATGCCAGAAGTCCAGTGTCAAGTACCCACAGTCAGTGATGGTCTGGGGTGCCGTGTCAGCTGCTGGTGTTGGTCCACTGTGTTTTATCAAGGGCAGGGTCAATGCAGCTAGCTATCAGGAGATTTTGTAGCACTTCATGCTTCCATCTGCTGAAAAGCTTTATGGAGATGAAGATTTCATTTTTCAGCATGACCTGGCACCTGCTCACGGTGCCAAAACCACTGGTAAATGGTTTACTGACCATGGTATCACTGTGCTCAATTGGCCTGCCAACTCTCCTGACCTGAACCCCATAGAGAATCTGTGGGATATTGTGAAGAGAACGTTGAGAGAGTCAAGACCCAACACTCTGGATGAGCTAAAGGCCACTATCGAAGCATCCTGGGCCTCCATAAGACCTCAGCAGTGCCACAGGTTGATTGCCTCCATGCCACGCCGCATTGAAGCAGTCATTTCTGCAAAAGGATTCCCGACCAAGTATTGAGTGCATAACTGTACATGATTATTTGAAGGTTGACGTTTTTTGTATTAAAAACACTTTTCTTTTATTGGTCGGATGAAATATGCTAATTTTGTGAGATAGGAATTTTGGGTTTTCATGAGCTGTATGCCACAATCATCCGTATTAAGACAATAAAAGACCTGAAATATTTCAGTTAGTGTGCAATGAATCTAAAATATATGAATGTTAAATTTTCATCATGACATTATGGAAAATAATTAACTTTATCACAATATGCTAATATTTTGAGAAGGACCTGTAATTCACTTATTTTTACATTATTGTAGACCTTAATTGTCTTAGCTTAAGGTTATGTGGGATAGTTGTTCTAGAAATTGGCAGTTTTTTGCAGGTAGCTGGTGAACTTCTGCCATTTCTGAAACATGTTTTGCTTCTATTATTTTTTATTACAATGTTTTCTGCATTACGGGAGGGCGTTAGGTGCAAACCTGCTTCAAATATTAGATTCAACTTACTGAGCTTGACTTTCTGACTATAATCAGTGCAACATAGTTTATTTATATCACCCCAATTCAAAACAACTACCATCGTACTGTACGGTACGGCACTGTACAACACAAATGACTCCAATTAATATCTGGAATTAAAGTAAATCCACATGTTATTCAAATCAGTCCTGGTTTTCCTGTTTAAATAAAGGTTAAAAAAAAATCCATTCAACACAAATTCTAATACAATACAATTAAATCAATATGAACCTAGAATGTCAATAACAAAAACAATATATCTACAGGGGTTGGACAATGAAACTGAAACACCTGGTTTTAGACCACAATAATTTATTAGTATGGTGTAGGGCCTCCTTTTGCGGCCAATACAGCGTCAATTCGTCTTGGGAATGACATATACAAGTCCTGCACAGTGGTCAGAGGGATTTTTAAGCCATTCTTCTTGCAGGATAGTGGCCAGGTCACTACGTGATACTGGTGGAGGAAAACGTTTCCTGACTCGCTCCTCCAAAACACCCCAAAGTGGCTCAATAATATTTAGATCTGGTGCTGTGCAGGCCATGGGAGATGTTCAACTTCACTTTCATGTTCATCAAACCAATCTTTCACCAGTCTTGCTGTGTGTATTGGTGCATCGTCATCCTGATACACAGCACCACCTTCAGGATACAATGTTTGAACCATTGGATGCACATGGTCCTCAAGAATGGTTCAGTAGTCCTTGGCAGTGACGCGCCAATCTAGCACAAGTATTGGGCCAAGGGAATGCCATGATATGGCAGCCCAAACCATCACCGATCCACCCCCATGCTTCACTCTGGGCATGCAACAGTCTGGGTGGTACGCTTCTTTGGGGCTTCTCCACACCGTAACTCTCCCGGATGTGGGGAAAACAGTAAAGGTGGACTTATCAGAGAACAATACATGTTTCACATTGTCCACAGCCCGAGATTTGCACTCCTTGCACCATTGAAACCGACGTTTGGCATTGGCGTGAGTCACCTAAGGTTTGGTTATAGCATCCCGGCCGTGTATATTGACCCTGTGGAGCTCCCGACGGACAGTTCTGGTGGAAACAGGAGAGTTGAGGTGCACATTTAATTCTGCCGTAATTTGGGCAGCCTTGGTTTTATGTTTTTTGGATACAATCCGGGTTAGCACCCGAACATCCCTTTCAGACAGCTTCCTCTTGCGTCCACAGTTAATCCTGTTGGATGTGGTTCGTCCTTCTTGGTGGTATGCTGACATTAACCTAGATACCGTGGCTCTTGAGACATCACAAAGACTTGCTGTCTTGGTCACAGATGCGCCAGCAAGACGTGCACCAACAATTTGTCATCTTTTGAACTCTGGTATGTCACCCATAATGTTGTGTGCATTTCAATATTTTGAGCAAAACTGTGCTCTTACCCTGCTAATTGAACCTTCACACTCTGCTCTTACTGGTGCAATATGCAATCAATGAAGACTGGCTACCAGGCTGGTCCAATTTAGCCATGAAACCTCCCACACTAAAATGACAGGTGTTTCAGTTTCATTGTCCAACCCCTGTATGTCTAGGGAGACCCAGCCGATTGCACAAAGTCAGTAACTTTGCATAAATCTTTCATTCTAATCCAGCGTATGGCAACAATGGAAAGGAACAAATCCTTTTTACAAGAAGAAACTTCCAGTAGAACTTTGACCAGCTGAAGGTTAAAAGGACAGGAAGTCAGAAAAAAAACAGAAATGGATCTAGCCATTCTTTCTATGGGAAAGAAAAATAAAGGGAGTACAGAGATTTAACGGCAGCAACAGCTATGTGGATTCATTTATGCAGGAAAGTTAAACAGTAAACACATAATCACTGCACCAGCAGTTTGTACAAGAAAGAAAAAGAGTGCACAAGGTTAGTGTCTTTGTCAATAGTGCGGTACAGTTATAAGATGGACTTGCTGAATATGTCTTGCTTTTTTAACTGGACTTCTTCATTTATTTAAACTTTATTTTAATATGAACATGAAGGATCCTCCACACAGGTACCCTTGTATTTGCATTGTTAAACTACTTAATGACAGCTTGACATACAAATTTACTCTGCTGACCTTTTTAGGTGCTGCTGCAATAGCATGTGCATGAAAATCTTCTTTCCATATTGATGATGTAGCTATTCAACATAAATGCTAAGAGTTTTATTTTATGGTTGAAAGGATTTGAAATGTGAAGGCCTTTAAGGTGACCTACTATAATTAGAGCATTTTTAGATGTAGTTACCACATGATGTTATGTTTTTCTTAGAATGATTGTGAGAGAAACTGAACTTTTTTGCTGTTAATTTGGCTGAAAAAAGTCAACATAGCTTTAGTCTTGGCCGCTTCACACTCGGCTGCGAACCACCCCAGCGCATGCTGTAGGTCTTGGCTAGAGGGGGCCAGCAGGACCATGTCATCTGCAAAAGAAGAGACGAAATCCACTGGTCCCCAAACCAGACCCCCTCTGGCCCTTGGCTGCGTCTAGAAACCCTGTCCATAAAAGTTATGAACAGGACCGGTGACAAAGGGCAGCCCTGCCGGAGTCCAACATGCACCTGGAACAGGTTCGACTTAGTACCGGCAATGCGGACCAAACTCCTGCTCCGCTCGTACAGGGACCGGATGGCCCCTAATAAAGGGCTCCCGATTCCATACTCCTGGAGCACCCCCCTGTCAGGTTTAACCAACCTAACAATACTTATAACAACACAAAAAGAAGAGAGAGAGACAAAGTATTAGTTATTTACTCGTACGAGGAGAACGATCAGAGATATGTTCAGTTACAAGTCCCCAACCATTCTGAACAACATCTCTCCGAACCCCCTTTTTATTTAGGATTGTCCCTAGTTACAATGAACATTAATCTCTAAAGAATGGGAAAACAACAGCTGCATCATAAACAGGTCATAAACTCCTTTATCTTTTAACAACATATTTCCCACAGTCTCCTCCAACTTTGCAGGGTCAACTCTGGCCTCTTGTTCAGTGCAATCAGCCCATCTTTATGACCTCCTCAACTGGACTGCTTCTTTTCTCGCAAGCTCAGCTCCACTTTGTGATCTTAACCTGCAGACAAAATTACTCACACACATCTTGAATGATTATAAGATAAAATAGTTAAAATAACACAAAGGGAACAAAATATAAGATAATCAAATACTATATACAATTTTTCCCAACACCCCCCACAGGGCATCACGAGGGACACAGTCGAATGCCTTCTCCAGGTCCACAAAACACATGTGAACTGGTTGGGCAAACTCCCATGAACCCTCGAGCACCCTGTAGAGGGTATAGAGCTGGTCCAGTGTTCCACGGCCGGGACGAAAACCACACTGCTCCTCCTGAAGCCGAGGTTCGACTATCGGCCGGACTCTCCTCTCCAATACCTTGTTGTAGGCCTTACCAGGGAGGCTGAGGAGTGTGATCCCCCTGTAGTTGGAACACACCCTCCGGTCCCCCTTCTTATGAAGCGGGACCACCACCCCAGTCTGCCAGTCCAGAGGCACTGTCCCCGTCCACCACGCAATGTTGAAGAGGCGTGTCAACCATGACAGTCCAACAACATCCAGAGACTTGAGGTACTCAGGGCAGATCTCATCCACCCCCGAAGCCTCGCCACCGCGGAGCATTTTTAACCACCTCGGTGACTTCAGCCTGGGTGATGAAAGAGTCCAGCCCCGATTCCCCTGCCTCTGTTTCCACCACGGAATGCGTGATGGCAGGATTGAGGAGATCCACGAAGTACTCCTTCCATCGCCTGATAATGTCCTCAGTCGAGGTCAGCAGTCTCCAGCCCCCACTATAAACAGTGTTGGCGAAGCACTGCTTCCCCCTCCTGAGGCGCCGGACGGTTTGCCAGAATCGCTTCGAGGCCAACCGGTAGTCCTTCTCCATGGCCTCACCGAACTCCTCCCAGGCCCGAGTTTTTGCCTCTGCCACAGTCTGGGCCGCAGCACGCTTGGCCTCACGGTATCCGTCAGCCGCCTCAGGAGTCCCACAAGCCAACCACAGCCAATAGGACTCCTTCTTCAGCTTAACAGCATCCCTTACTGCCGGTGTCCACCACCGGGTTCTGGGATTGCCGCCACGACAGGCACCGCAGACCTTACGGCCGCAGCTATGGGCAGCAGCATCGACAATAGATGCGGAGAACATGGTCCACTCGGATTCTATGTCTCCAACATCCCCCGGGATCTGGTCAAAGCTCTCCCGGAGGTGGGAGTTGAATACATCCCTGGCCAAGGGCTCCGCCAAGCGTTCCCAGCAGACCCTCACTATGCGCTTGGGCCTGCCAAGTCTGTCTGGCTTTCTCCTCCTCCAGCGGATCCAACTCACCACCAGGTGGTGATCAGTGGACAGCTCAGCCCCTCTCTTCACCCGAGTGTCCAAAACATGCGGCCGAAGGTCTGATGATACGACAACAAAGTCGATCATCGACCTCCTGCCTAGGGTGTCCTGGTGGATGGATGGATGGATGGATGGATCACCTTTTCAAGAATCCACAGCCAGCAGAAAGTGTGGCCAACCAGGTCTGAAATGTTGGGTCTCAATAGTGCAAATGTAAGACTTTTCCATTGATTCAATAGGCTTGGAGATCCAGACTCATGGAGGGCCATTTATGGACAGGTTAATGTATTTTGTGTTTATTTACTGCCATTCCTGAATGTTTGTAGCAGTATGTTACAATTATCTGTTGGAGGACCCATAAGTTGCAACTGAGGTATCTGACATTAGGTGGTATGTTTTCTCCACGATGCCCTTGTAGTGTTTACACTTCATTGTGCCCTGCACTAAAGTAGCCTGGAATGAAACCATTCACCCTCCAGCTTTCACTGTATTTTCTTTTCTTTGAAAGTTTCATTTTCTTTTTTCTTTTTTTTTTTTTTTTGTAAGAATGCAGATGAAAGCTGAAAATGCTTCAGCATTGTACAAATAGTCCAATGGATATTCTGCTAAAAACTTTGGGGTGCTCAACAGACACTGTTCAGTTCCATTCTTGCTTTTTATGTGTTTTTTTGTTTTATTTTTTGTCAATAGATGAACTGTCCTGGGTGTTCCTTAAAGGAGCTTGTTACAGTTCAAAATGCAACAGATGGATAATCAGAAAGGGATCTATCTTCACCTTAGAGTTTATCTTGACTCTTTTTTCTAATATATGCAATATCTGTTGGATCAGCTTGGGGTTGCACTTTTTCTTGTGTCAATGTCTTTGGAGATTGGCTACAGTCTCTGGAACAGAGCGGTGCTTAGATATTGTCTTGTAGCTTACCTTACCTTGAGTATCTATAAGTTTCCTTTTTAGCTCCTTACACAGCTCTTGTCTTTGGTACATGTTCAGTGTGGTTCAAATACCAAATGCCAAATTAGCGTGTTTGTTTGCTTTAAAAAAGCTGAGTGTCTGATGAAAAGCTTGAAAGCAACTGATATACTAGTAAATGTTGAAATGCAGCTCTAATTAATAGGATTAATAGTGTTTTTAAAAGGTACCAACAAATCTGACAAAACTATGTTAGCATGTTTCTATAATAAAAAACAATTTACTTTTTTCACAATTTTATTTGGTTACTGAGATATTAAATGAATGACTTTCTATGGGTATACAAGTATACATTAGGCAACTATGTAGTTGAATTATTGCTCATAAGAAAACGAAAGTGCTGTTTCATTTTTCTATAAGTGTACCAACAACTTTGTCTGTCTATATGTTACATAGACAGTCATAATCTTAAACAGGTTCTGTTTATGCTGGTGATTATGATCTTATGTAACTTGCTTCAGGGGAGTGGAGCTATGTCTTCATGCTCTTTCTGACATTTAATTGCAACAGCTGTCACTAGAAATGTGTTCACCATGTGTGACGTTTAAGAATACGTTAGATAACAATAAACATATATGCCTCAAATGCATGGATGGCAAATAGTTAAAAGTCCTGCAAATGTGAACCTTTTTTGACTGACTATTCTTTTGAGCACAGCTGCCAGTTGAGGCGCCTTCATGAATATTTGTCTGTTCGAGGAAAAAAAAGTGAGTATTAATACCCATCTAAATGGCTTCCAGCTATGTTCAAAGCAAAGTGTTCCCTATAGACAGACAGAGACACAAAGCTCTTGCCATGTCACAACAGAGAGCAGTCACACTCAGTGTTGGACAGGCTTTCACACAGAAACAAGATCCAAATTCTTCACCCGCCACCACAGCTGGGAGGAATTTACAGCTACCTGCCACAGCCAATGTTTCACCCACGTTTGGCAGGTCGATATGTGTGGAGGTTTTCTCTATAGAATGTTTAATTAAATTCTGTGTTTTCCTCTTTTTTCAATTATATTAATTTGTGCTAAGGCTTTAATGCTTCTGTCTTCAGAGACCACATCAAGCAAGGCCTGAAACCAATCTCTGTCAGCCTAAGGAACTTTGTTCCACAAAATCTCACTGAGAGCCACTATGCCCGTTTTCAAAAACCCGGCTCTCAGGAACACCAGCACTTTTGATAGCTCTGACAACTCTGGCCTATTGCTTCATCCATAGTCAAACATGCTGCTGCATCTTTCGTGTGCCCACAAACCTCTCATGTTGGGATTAAGCAGAGCAGAATTCAACAAACTGAGGTCTGTGATGCAAAAGGCTGAAACACTTGTAAATTTAAGTCTCAAACATATGCCGTGTGTCTTTTGTGTATCTGCTGGAGGTTTAGATAAGAAATCCTTAAGCTATAAATATACTTCCTTTGACAAGTTCCATACATAAGGACAAAGTATCAGAAATCCTTGAATTTAACATTAAATCCTATACCTGTACCCTTTAATTGAAGTGTTAAAAATCACTTGAATTATTTATTTGACATTTTGAAAAATCTTAGCAGTCTTTCATTGATCAGTCTTCATGATGAGATCTAGCTTTTCGTATTCTGATTGAGGTGTTCAGGAACATAACGATAGCAGACATGGGGATGTAAATAAGACGTCAGTCATGCATTTAAATCCAAGGAAGCAACTTTTTAAAGGTTTGATTAAACCTGTAGGTGTGGGTTTATATTGGGATTATTCTCTCTGTCAGACACATTCATCTTATAAAAAACCCTGCAGAGGATTGTACATAAGGGTGCAATTATTATTTTTTTCAAATAATTTCGAAAGACCTGGGGTTCAGTGAGATTCTTCATTATCTGCTGTGCTGTTGCTTTTGTAGAAAGAACATAAACATTAACCTTTCTCCATTTCTAATATAATTGTGAAGTTTAGGGTTTTTGAAGTGAATTTATTTTAAAACTTTGTCACTAACCAGTGATGTTCAGGGTGCTGTAGTATCTGTTCTCAGAATGCCTTCACTGAAAATGCACATTGCTTTCCTTTCTCTTTTGTTTTTTAAGGATATATCTGACTCATGTAGCATTATTAGTAAACTCACATATTGTTCCTGCTGACATTTCATGTTAATCTGTTTGCTGAAGTGCCAGGTTAATGGGATTCAATTATTCTGCTCCTAACTAATTTCAGTGGATTTCATCTAATCATGTGCAGACAGAATTTAGATAACAAGTTGTTCACTTCTTTAGAGACTTCATGCTTTATTTTCAAAGTCATAAAATTTAATGACAACTGTTTAAGGTGTGCTAAGCGTAGCACAGACAGAAGTAAAGTAGGAGAAGTGTCTGTTTCACTATGAACACCGTAGTATAGGATGGAAATGGGTTACAGTAAGGTCCAAATAAACTATATTTGGACACTGACACAATTTTTGTTGGTTTACTCAAACATATTCCAATTATAGTTATATAATGGATATGCACACATTCTGCAGACTCTCAGCTTTCATTGAGAGAATCCATATTCAAATTGGATAAAGGGTTTAGGAGTTTCAGCTCTTTAACATCAGCCACTTTCTTTGTAAAGGGACCAAAATTAATTGGACACTTGAGGCTATTTCATGGGTAATTCCTTTGTTATGTCATTATCAATTAAGCAGATAAAAAGCCTGCAGTCAATTTGAGGTGTGGCGCTTGCATTTGGAGAATTTTGCTTTGGACAGACAACATGCAGTCAAAGGAGTGCTCCATGCTGTGGAAACAAGCTATCCTTAAGCTGCAAAAACAAAACAAAGAAACAAATGAAAAAAATATCAGAGAAATTGCTAAAATATCACGATTAGAAAAATCTACAGTTTGGTACATTCTGAGAAAGAAAGACAGCACTGGTGAACTCAGCAACAAAAAAGACTTGAACATCCACAGAAGACATGCTTCTCATGGTGAAGAAAAAAACATTTGCAACAGCCAACCAAGTGAACAACACTCTCCAGGAGGTAGGCATATTGATGTCGAAGTCTGCTATCGACAGAAGACTGAATGACAGTAAATACTATGCGTTTAATGCAAGGCGCAAACCACTCATAAGCCTCAATGATAGAATGACTAGATTGGACTTTGCTAAAAACATCTAAAAAACTCAGCACAGGACTGGAAGAACTGTCTCTGGAGAAATGAAAGCAAGATCAACCTATACCTGAATGATGGCAAGAAAAAAGTACGGAGAAGGTGTGGAACAGCTCATATTCAAAAACATACCACATCATCTGTAAAATATGGTGGAGGCAGTGTAATGACTTGGGAGGAAACTCAGCCTCTGGTAATATCCTTGAGTTCAAGTCTTCAGGGTGTCATGCCATAATATACAACCAAATATTAGAAATAAACATTTTGTTTTCAGTAATTTAATTTGGCCAATTACTTTTGAGCCCCTCTTTTTTTCACTTGCTCTCGGTGGAAGACACATGCGTTTTCTCTCCGTCCCTCCCTGCTGATCCCTGCTTCTGCTTTTTGTCTGTATTTTCTCAGAGCCTCGCTTTGCATATCCTCCAAACTTTTAAATTATGGATTTGGTCAGCTGGACTCTCAACGTAATTGATTTTTTTTTTTTTTTTTTTCAACGGGAAGACAGGGTAAAGAAGACCCTCTTATCCAGACGGGACATTCTTCTCTGGATACTGGATTCTTGGTAGCAGTGGAAGATTGTGTGCCTGACTACGATGTCGGTCGAGGACGTAGAAGATGTGTACATATTTGGACTTTTGATAACAGGATTTCTGCCTTTTGGAGTTGGTGGTTACCTGGCTTATCGAGTGATTCGCAAAATGTGGGCGGCTGTTCAAAGCATTCCAACGCTGCCTGCGATGTTAGATGGAGTCTATAGAGCAATCAACACTCAGACTGAAATCTTAAGAGAGCAGAATCACAAGCTGGATACGATTCTTGAACAGAATCGCAGCCTGGCAGCGGTTGAACTCAGAGGTTAAAGGATTTAATCTTGGAGAAGTTGTACAATCGAGATCTGCGGAAAGTACCAGAAATTTGGCTATTTGGATTCGCAATTGAGACACACCTGTAAAATTCTTAAAGTAGTTGGAAATTCACAACTGCCTGATCCACAACATTTATTGTTTTTCTAAATCTGGCGCCCAATGTGGCCTTGGCAACTTCTGCTAACTGGTTATCGACAAAATAATTCCTGGATGTTATATAAACACGACGCTCTTCCCCAGCACTCCCCTACCAGCTGTGTGCTGATAGGACTATGCAGCCAGTTGATAAAACTTCCAACTTTCTTCTCAAGGTCAATGGCGCTTCTATCAGTGTTGACAGTCTAATTCTTGCAAACAAACTCAGACTTACATTCGCACCCTCAAGATCCCACCATACCTTGCTAAATCTTTACTTATGTTTGTGTTGCTTACCCCTGCTGAGGTTTTTTGTACTGTTTCAGACTCTATTCTGCTAAGAATAGAGTCTGAAATATCGTACTTTACCTAAATGTGTGATTTCATTACTTTTCATAGATTTTCATATTTCTCAGAAGAAATACCAGCAAAAGCCAATTATTTTTTGTATTTCATTACTTTTTCATTGATTTTTAGTTTTATCAGAAGGATTACCAGCAAAAACCAAACATTTTTAGTAATTTGCACTTTAGCTGCTCGTACACCAATGACCCGGCTTTCATAATTAGACTACAATGGACTGTTATTACTTAGTTCAACTTCAGTACCAGTAAAAGCAATATATTATTAGCACCTGAAAATGTGGATTAAAGCTATTTTGTACCAGTGACTCAGCTTCCCTAGTTAGAATTCAGTGGAATGATGAGACTATCAATATCATCCTCTTTTAGCATAAGATGCTTTATTATTAAGAGTGGCTTAGAACCAATTTCAACCAGTAAACTTGGAAGGATTATTAATTATTATTAGTCCCGAGGATTATAAGTGTCATTTGATTTGTTTTTCTGTGTCTGTATCTGTGTTTATTTTCTTTGTGATTGTATTGTAATTGTTCTTCCTCATGTACAGCACTTTGAATGTCTTGTTAATGAAAAGCGCTATATAAATAAACTTATCTGACCTTACCTTACCTTGTTTAATTTCAAACGCATTGTGGTCATGTACAAACCAAAATTAAAATAAAAGTTGTCTCTGTCCAAATATTTATAGACCTGACTGTATGTTCTTATCAGGAAAACCCAAATTTGATCAACAAAACAATGTGCACACACTATACCAGTTTTGCAAGCCATGCACAAGTAGTTTTTGTGAATGCTCATTTATAAACCTTTATACCATTATCATTTTGCATTGAATGGTTATTTTACATGATGATTTCAACAGGAAATGCTGGTAGAAGGTAATTCATCACCAATGATCCTTCTGTGTGAAATGTGTAATAAGGTTGTAAGAACGTGTAAAGCATTTCTGATCAGAGCTACAATCTGATAGATAAGTGGTATAAAAACTTAAATATTACAGGTCCTTCTCAAAAAATTTGCATATTGTGATAAAGTTCATTATTTTCCATAATGTCATGATGAAAATTTCACATTCATATATTTTAGATTCATTGCATACTAACTGAAATATTTCAGGTCTTTTATTGTCTTAATACGGATGATTTTGGCATACAGCTCATGAAAACCCCAAATTCCTATCTCACAAAATTAGCATATCATTAAAAGGGTCTCTAAACGAGCTATGAACCTAATCATCTGAAACAACAAGTTAACTCTAAACACCTGCAAAAGATTCCTGAGGCCTTTAAAACTCCCAGCCTGGTTCATCACTCAAAACCCCAATCATGGGTAAGACTGCCGACCTGACTGCTGTCCAGAAGGCCACTATTGACACCCTCAAGCAAGAGGGTAAGACACAGAAAGAAATTTCTGAACAAATAGGCTGTTCCCAGAGTGCTGTATCAAGGCACCTCAGTGGGAAGTCTGTGGGAAGGAAAAAGTGTGGCAGAAAACGCTGCACAACGAGAAGAGGTGACCGGACCTTGAGGAAGATTGTGGAGAAGGGCCGATTCTAGACCTTGGGGGACCTGCGGAAGCAGTGGACTGAGTCTGGAGTAGAAACATCCAGAGCCACCGTGCACAGGCGTGTGCAGGAAATGGGCTACAGGTGCCGCATTCCCCAGACCTGGGCTACAGAGAAGCAGCACTGGACTGTTGCTCAGTGGTCCAAAGTACTTTTTTCGGATGAAAGCAAATTCTGCATGTCATTCGGAAATCAAGGTGCCAGAGTCTGGAGGAAGACTGGGGAGAAGGAAATGCCAAAATGCCAGAAGTCCAGTGTCAAGTACCCACAGTCAGTGATGGTCTGGGGTGCCGTGTCAGCTGCTGGTGTTGGTCCATTGTGTTTTATCAAGGGCAAGGTCAATGCAGCTAGCTATCAGGAGATTTTGGAGCACTTCATGCTTCCATCTGCTGAAAAGCTTTATGGAGATGAAGATTTCATTTTTCAGCACGACCTGGCACCTGCTCACAGTGCCAAAACCACTGGTAAATGGTTTACTGACCATGGTATCACTGTGCTCAATTGGCCTGCCAACTCTTCTGACCTGAGCCCCATAGAGAATCTGTGGGATATTGTGAAGAGAACGTTGAGAGACTCAAGACCCAACACTCTGGATGAGCTAAAGGCCGCTATCGAAGCATCCTGGGCCTCCATAAGACCTCAGCAGTGCCACAGGCTGATTGCCTCCATGCCACGCCGCATTGAAGCAGTCATTTCTGCAAAAGGATTCCCGACCAAGTATTGAGTGCATAACTGTACATGATTATTTGAAGGTTGAAGTTTTTTGTATTAAAAACACTTTTCTTTTATTGGTCGGATGAAATATGCTAATTTTGTGAGATAGGAATTTTGGGTTTTCATGAGCTGTATGCCAAAATCATCCGTATTAAGACAATAAAAGACCTGAAATATTTCAGTTAGTGTGCAATGAATCTAAAATATATGAATATTAAATTTTCATCATTACATTATAGAAAATAATGAACTTTATCACAATATGCTAATTTTTTGAGAAGGACCTGTATACCCATTATGGTTCACACTATTCTTTTGATTTTATATGGTCTTATTTTTCTTTCTTGTTGTTTAGCATCTGCCTAAATTGCTATAAGGTTTTTAGATTAGAGTTGATTTAAGATGGTAGAAGTCGCTTTGTACTTGTCCTCTCTTGGTCTAGCTACTATCGTTAGCCTCTAGGACCAACCAATTTGGATTTACTGTGCATTTAATGAAGACGCCAATAGAGGTGTCTACTGTTTGTAAGAAACAATATACAAGTTTTAAACAGAACCTCACTGTAAAAATATTGAACCATTCCTTTAAGAACTCCACGCATGGTGCAGGTTTTCCTCGAGCCAGTAGAAGTCATTTCTGCATCTGTGACTGAATGGCAGAGACAGCTCTGCCGTGAAATGCTGCAGCACCGTGCAGCGATCACATGCATAGACCCAGCAGTCACTGGCAATGTAAGAGTAAACCAAATGCTAAAAAGTGTGGTTACACTTCACAAACATCAATGCTGACAATGCTCAATTGCTCAATGCCATACACAAGTTCAGATGTGTTTTACCTGTTAGGCAGAGAAACAACAGCAGTCAGTGGAAACATTGAGGGAGGTGCATTATGAGCCAGCAGGAACATTCACAGTTTTTTTTGTTTTTTTTGCTGCCAGGTTTGTGGACTAGCTCATCTGCTGTTGCCTGAGGTCTTTTGTTTTGTTTATCTATTGCTGCAGTTATTCAAACATTGGTCAATAATTTAAAGCTGAATTTGTTAGTTGGTTGTTTAACAGTGTGTTTATCAATCCAGTCTGATGAGATAAGGCAATTTGGTTACAGTAAGGCAGTTGTTTCAGTTCTGTCATAGCAGATTTGGCTTTAGAGATATATTAGAGGCTTCAACTGAATACTTTCCTTCTATATTTCCCCCCTTCCAGTATTCACCATTCAAACTTTTTTATTTTTTATTTATTTTGAACAATCAACAAAAATAAAGTGTTCCCAACAAAACAGTTTCAATTTGCTTCTCAAAAAACATAATATGTACACTTACATATTATGTAAACAGGTCTGTTTCAATTTGTTTTCTACCAACCTAAAAGAAGTAACAGAAAAATCCAGTAGGAATACAAATAACGGATTCTTCATAAAATGAAGAACATTATGGAGAACCCTGAGCATCCTCTTCATGAGACTGTCCTACAACAACAGAGTGTCTTCAGTCAGAGGCTTCTTCAGATCTGCTGTAAGACGGAGCGCTACAGGAGATCCTTCCTGCCCACAGCCATCAGCATCTACAATGGCTCTTTGAGGAAACCTTCATAATATGAGCTATAACAACATTTAATTTCCCTTTAGGATTAATAAAGTATTTTTGAATTGAATTGAATTGAAATAAAAGAGTTACATTTTAAAACTGATTTTAAGAAAATTATGGTTAGGACAAAGGCCTTTTGAATGGACTGAACCCAAAAAACGTCCAGCTGCTCATCCATGGTCAGTGTTAGAGGTGGTGATGTGCTCTAAAGCTCAGCAGCCACTTTACTGATGACTGACCTTGATGGTAATTAATGACATGATTTCCTGAAAACAGGATGACTCCTATATTCATTACAGACACTATTGGAGGGGAAAACGGTTTCTAAAAGCATCTCACCTAAGTGCAAATTCATCATGTCATACTTTTAATTGGTTACATTATCCTGCTAATTTATTTAACAATGTTTCATGTGCAAAAAATATAAACAAAGTATTAGCTTACAGAAAAGGATCAAATTTAGAACAAATTTCAGCTCAAGAGTTATACTTCCAAACATCATAAAAAACAGGCATTATGTTATTAAGCCTTTGAAGCAAAATAGAGATAATTGTAAACTGATATTTTTGTTATATGTATATATGCCTCTATTGTTTAAAATAATAAATATTTTGCAATATTATCATATACCTTCCAAACAACACCTATTGAAGCTTGATGTTTACATACCACTTCAGCATACTGACGTTGTTGTTCTTAAGCCATATTGTAACAAATTTGTTGGTATGATGAAAACCTATTTTTCCTGAAGCTTTAACTCCCTGGCTGACGTCTTGAGATGTTTGTTCAATATTTCCCCATAATGTTTGTTCCTTATGATGTCATCTATTTTGTGAAGTGCACCACTTCTTCTTGCAGTCACAAAACATGATGCAACCACTTCAATTTTTATTTCATCAGACCACACAACATGTCTCCAAAAACTAAGGATTTTGTCTGTGAGTACATTTGAAATTTGTAATCTGGCTTTTTATGCTTTTAGAGGAATGGGATATTCCTCTTTAAGTAGCTTTTCAGCCCTTGTTGGGACAGGGCTCGTTTCATTGTGGATAATGAAACTCTATTACTATCTTCATCTACTTCATCTGGCATCCTCGCATGGTCCATTTCTTTTTTTCTGGGGTTAATAACCACAGATGAACCTGTAAGTCTATAAATTGTACCCAATGTTGATCCAGACATGCAGAAGTCCACAATTCTCTTCCTAGTATCCTTTGTGATTTTTTTTTTTGTCTGAGTAAAAAAATCCAAAATGTAAACTGATCCAAATACAAACAATTTCATCTTTTTTTAATATAAGACAGTGAAAAAACAAACTATAGTTCCTTTTTATACAATATATGTAAATATCTGGTTTCAACTGCATCAGTGTAGGGAAAATTCTGGTTAAAAGCAGTGCTTCATAGTGTGACACATTTTTAAACACCCCTCCAAAAAGCAGACAAAACATGACAATACAAGAAAAGATGTCACGTTGACTCTGATTCCTGCAGGCAGTGACAACAATCTTCTGATATGACAGCACCCAAGTTTCATGTTTTATGCTTTCAGTTTATTTTCCTGTTTTACAAGTGACATTTATTTTTTTATTGTCTTAGATTACATGATATTTTCTTATGCCTTCTGAGGAACCATACATTATATAACCATGTCCCGTGTAATATAAGGTATCGTCATAGTAACATCCGAACATCTTCCACATTTAAAGCTGACCATGATTCGATACTATTAGCAAAACCTTCTTTATTCTGTCTCAATAAGTCGTGTTTTTTTTGTATTTTGGCAATAAAACTTAATTAGATTGTTTGTGTTGCCGCAAATGAATATGAACAATAGACAGTTGTAGATAGAATAGAATGATTTGTTATTTTTTATAAAAAAAAATAACAAATATGTTTGTAGATTCTCAGACAACAAGGTTGTGGTTATCTTTGGTTATCTTTGTATTGGTTAAACGCAGGGCTGTTTTACTCGAGCAAACTTTAAAAAGGTTTTATCTTTATTCTCTCATCAAATGGGAGAACTGGTGGCAGCAGAATAACAACCCACCAATCTAATACTTACAATACAGTTTTAATCCTCACATTACCAAATCATATCACATGTGGGTCATGTAGGCAGGCAACTCACAGGTGACAAAGAATCACTGGATGGGCAGTCAGGTCAGCGACACGGTGACTTCACACCTCTTGAGGTGTGAATGTTTCAGGAAAATGTAATCTCAAAACAGAATGATAGAACTGTTGACCAAAACTATTTTAAAAACAAAATCAACATAGGGAATTTGTCCAGATCATCAAAACTTGTAAACACTGTTCTTAAGCCTGAAAATATCAGAAACATTTAATCAGAATATATATATATCCTAGATTAACAGTCATGCTATTTCTGTGTGAGCGTATCTCTGTGAGTGTATAATAAGTATTTATGTGTGTAATTATCTTATTGACATTAAATGAATGCACCCTAATTTTATTCCATGACCTTTTCACAAATTTTCTTTATATTAATATATCAATGTCCAAAATACCAAACCTCTTATCGGTAAGATTTATTGATTGGTAGATTTCACTTAAGAGTGCGAGAAGCAAGGCTGTTCTTTCTCAGTCACTGCAAGAAAGTCCCAGCCTTGGTTGTGACAGAAAAGGCACCTGATTAAAAACCTCGAACAAAGTTTGCTAGAAACCTATTCAAGCCCAACAAACACACGTTTTGGATAGGTTTTGCATTTGGCCAATGATATCGGAGATCTCTCCAACCTCAGAATTTGCCTCGATTGTTCAGCAACGTGACAGGACTTTCTGTGCAGAACACCGTGAACCATCAACTGTGCTGTCATGTGCTTTTAAACTCATGTGCCTCCTTCTATAATGATAGCTTGGTGGGTATAATCTGTACAATCTGCTTAGACCAGCCTGGGCACAATTTGTAGTTGCCCCTTTTTCCAAGGTTCTGAGCCCAACTCCAGCGGACAGTGTGCTTTATAGTGTGTCCAATGTTGCTTCCAAATTGCAAAGGGCACGAGCGTAGACATTCCTTTTTTTCACTTGGAGAGCATGGGTTGTTTGCAGTTGCATGATGGGAATGTAGTTGGAACATTGCACAATCACTGTGTTTGTAAGATAGCAGAAACAAGGCACAATTGCCATAGTGGCAGCAGTGCCATACATGTTGTAATAACTTGTGAACAAAGCGAAAATGATTGGGTCATACTAGTGTAGGCATGGCCTAGGCATGACCAAACCAAGCTGAGCCAATGTGGTACCGCTGCCCACATGCTTCCCCCCCCCCTGGCACACTGAAATGCTTAATAATTTCATCACAACACTAAAGCCACTGCAATCGTCTCACAGAAGTGTTGTGCAACGCAAATAAGTCGGAGAGCTTGCATGCTCTCCTAAATATCGTGGAATGCTACACTGAGGACCTCACTAACATCCTATAATGACCATCCATAGTTTGGCTCATTGATATTTATCCAGTAAGAATAGAGATTTATAGTGATGCGCCACCTGGATCTCTTCTCAAAATACGTATACTATCTAATATTGGGTCAGAAGTACAGGTATTTTGACAAATCAGCATCTACTGCATCTTAATATATGACAACTATGTGCAACAAAAGGCCTTTCAGGCATATCAGGCCCAGGATTAAAGTTATACACATGAATACGGAATACAAATACAGAAGAAAGACAGCACTTTCTGTTTGTATACATACACATTTGATAAGCAGCCTCAGACATCTTCTTTGGGCAACCTGCAGAAAAGGCTCTTTTCTACTGATAAGCCGCTATTCCTCATTGACTGTCAAACTAGCAAAGCAGAGTGAAGACAGCCTCCTGTGCCCCAGGTGTGGTGTCTGCCCAAAAACGCACTGCTCAAAGCGATCAAATTCGCAGTCTGAGCTGTCCCAGCATGAGCTGCGAATGTTGTTCTTATGCAGTGACAGAACATTTCAACCAAAAGCAAACATTGTCGGTCACAATGTGGCTCTGTCATGTGTTTTAATGCTTTTTGGATGAATGTGGAATCATTATGAAAATAATGACTCGTCTGCAGCTTTATCCTTTTTTGCCACACTTTGCTTTATGACCTGAAACCAGGGTAACACTGGGAGAAATTGAGCGAATTTCTATAGCTCTTGATAAAATTACATTGACATCAGATTAGTGGTTCAAAGCTATAGCCATGTGCTCAAATATCCAAGTGTGCTTGTCTTTCAGCATCTTTAGGCTTATATTTATAGGATTGTGTTTATGTTGCATTCTAGATCAGCATGGGAAGTTGCTTAGGTTTTCTCCCTAGCAGAAATGATTCCATCATGTAAAAAGTGAAACTACCACTAAACCCTTGAAAGAAAAAGAAAGACACCCTAAAGTGTGTGCAATCCAAAATAAATATTAAACCTGACTCTTTCACTTAATCCTGGCCCTTTGACTGTGTTCAGGTAGTAACATCTGTTTTATGAACTCTACAGAATAACATCATGAAAACCACACCATCCACACTGTGAATGTGAAGCATTTATAGCAAAGCCTATTTCTATTCAATGTCAAATAAAGAATGCATGTGTCCAGGTACTGTAAGTGTATGTCATTCACCTATAAGTCACTACAAAGGAGGCTTGTCTGTTATGTTCGCAGAGGGAATCCCCTCAACACATTTTTATGACTGATGGGGATTATCAAAGATGTACTTTATTAATCCCCATGGGGTCTTCAGCTCCGGTCCACAGGCATTACCCCAGTCAAGGGCAATCAACATTTAATCTCTAATACCTGCCATGCTTAGGAGAATTTTAGTCCCCTCAGCCTTTCATTTATGCATCAAATTATTAATGATAAACATGATAAAATATGTACTCTGGATTAAAGGACTCATTGCAAAGTACAGAAAAATCCTTAATAAAACACTACCAGTTAGTGAACATATATCTTGTCATGTTTTTACAAGGGTTAGAATTTATATTATTTTGAGAGATTTTCATTGTATTTTAGATGGCTTTTTATTTGGATATTTTTTGCTGTAGACATTTGACTGTCAATGTGTTGTATGCATGTGGAAAATGGGACAAACAGGCAACAATTAAATAACCCTAGAGTCCAATTTGTGTGTGATATAAAGACAAACAGTATGGGAGCAAATGTATAGCTATGGTATATCTGAGCTGAAACCAAATGTCTGGTGTCCACGTTCTTTCCACTGGTGAATACATGTACCTGAATTCTGCCAAGAATAAAACAGAAGCTTTCTGTTTTCTTTCTTTTTTCAGTTTAGCTGTCCTAAATTTTAAAGATTTATTTTTATGTTACTTCATCCTCAAAGCATTTTCTTTCTCCATTTGACGGTGTGCAGTTCATACTGTTATTTAAAAGTCTGTTCTCTGAAGTCCTTCTGGATGTACAGGATCTACAGTTGCAAAGGCAATTAGGTGACACTTTTTACAGACAATTAGCTCACACCTAATTAAGCCTAAATTAAAACTTTTACTTAAATTCAAATTCCAAATTATGACCTTAATTTTCCTCTTGTAAATGCTCACTAGTCATCTTCTCTTAATTCTCTGACTGCTTCTACAAAATTCTCACTTTAAATTGAAGTTAAATTGAGAAAATGTTACAAGTAGCCTACTGTGTGAGTTAAAGGTTTATATGCACTCATGATGAGCATAAAACCCATATAAACTTTGGCCATTTAATTATTTATTTATTTTTTCCATGATGGAAGAATGATTAAATTAACAACTTCACAGAATTTTAAAAACATGAATTGAATGCACAAGATAAATTTTGTATCCAGCTCCTGTAGGGTCAGAATTACACATATAAACGGAAATACATGCATCAATAACTAATACTTTTGTTAAATGTCCCTTAAAAAGTTGTACATTGACAACATCTCTTATGTAGTCATTGGCAATCCATTTTTATAGTTCTAGCTGCCTATTTTAACACTTGTTGGCAGAAATGGTTGAGTTGATTTAATTCAAATTCTTTCCTGGCAGAGAACCAGCTTTTCAATCCAGTTCATTTATATAATGCCGGCTTCACAACAAATATCCTCTTAAGGCATTTTACAAAAACAAAAAGTTTAAAATGTATGTTAAAAACATAGTCCACATATTGTTGGTCTAGTTGAGGTCAAGGCTTTCCAAAACCTTAATGTTAGCCTGCTTCATCTGTTTCAAAAAACAGATTTGATTACTAAGTTTGGGAGGTGTGCCCTCGGGTCTCGTATCTCTGGGTCCATGGCTGAATCTGCTCCGGGATTGCTGGCTTTCAGCAGGGCCTGTGGGCTCATCACTGCAGCTCTCTGGGGCTTCTGCACTGTTGCTGCTGGGTGGTTCACCCGGGCCTCTCATTTTCCCTTCATCAGTGGGGGCAGATTAGGGGTGATTTCCTCCTGGGACCCGTGCTGTGGGGGGGCTTTGGATGTCTGTAGCTCCAATCTCCTCCATGTTTGCTTTGGGTCATGGTAGGCAGGTCTGTGGCTCCTCACACCTGGTATTGAATTTTTCTATGGAGAAACCTTGTATACACAAACGTGCTCACACATACACCCACAGGTGTTTGGATTCAGGTGCTTACAATACACAGATATATTCTATATTGAGCTGCGGTTGCCACTAAATAAATCTTGTATCAGTTATTACCGTGGAGACTTCTAGAGTGTTTCCTTTTTCTTTTTATCCTTCTTTCTTTCCTCTGTTCTTATCTCCTTCTTTCTCTTTTAACTTTGTGTACTACCTCTCTCCCTTTCTTTCTTCTTTTTACCATTCGTTTCCGTTTCTGTGTCCACTGGATTTGAAATAATCCTAAAGCAATATATAACAAAGTTTTTTTTAATGTATATTTCAAGCAGAGCCTTATAGCGAAAGCTGTAATGCTCCACTTGTGAAAGTAAATCTGTTGCGCTTCTTCTTGGTACAACGATTCTGTGTGCCACTCTGCCAGACAGGACATATTTAAAAAATAATAATAATAATGATGGTAATAAATAAAAACAGGAACAGTCCAGGAACCACCAAGGTTCAGATTGCCATGAAGTAGAAAGTGCTAGGACACTACCGTCACATTCTTTATTGAATGAAGTTTCACATCACACATTCCACTTAAAGGGTGCTAGCTGAAAAAGAATCTTGCTCCAAAAGCAACACTGTCATATCGACTGAAATTTTTAGTGTAGTCACATGTGCAAGCTAGACACCTTCTGCTGAAAAGATCTTTTGGTGAGACAAGACAAAGATCTAACTCTTTGGCTAAAATGAAAAGAAGTATATCTGAAGGTGTAAAGGTGAGGCTCTTAAACCTAGAAACAACATACCAGCTAATCATGGTGGTGGTTACATCATGCTGTGGGGCTGTTTTACTGCCAGTGCCACTGGTAAATTACAAAAAGGAGGTGTAGAGATCTATATATCTAAACAGCTAGGCAGCTGAAAGCTGCGACACAGTTGGGTGGTCCAAATATAGTAACTTTGGGTCCAACATTGGGGGGGTTAGGCACTTATTTTCAAGCGTACGATCCCCCCCATCCCCCCCGCAAATTACGCCTCTGTCCCCAACCAACTTGTTTTGAGGTAGTTAAAAGTGACTAACATTAAGTTTCTGGAAACCCCTGATCTCAAGTACTGTATACTAAATATGTTTAGAGTATGTTTTAAAGCCAGATGTGAGCCAGGAAACCAATCAATTTAAAATTAACTATACAGATTCTGTTAATTAGTCAAAAATCCAGGTAGAATTTTGCCAGAACAGAAGATTGCTACAAAAAGTGCAATTGAAGTGCAAAGCGATTTGTTTAGGGAGTTTTAACCACATATCATTGAGGAGGTATCAAAATATGTGTGTGCTTTTATTTGTAATTTTGACCTTGTGTTAATTAGAGCTATGTACAAGAAAGTCAACCTTGTTTTTAAAATCATTTGAATACATTTGCTGTATCATCATTATACCTTCATAAATTATGTGTGCAAACGCATCAATAAAAGCCCAAATTCAATATGGCGTTCACAGCCATAATGAGCATATGTGTACTTCTTGATGCTACTATTGGTGACTACATTTACGGCAACAAATCATTTAACCTGGATTTATTCTTTGGCTCTACTCGACTTAAGTCATATGTTAATGTTTACCAACAGAAACTAACAGGACTGTCACACCTTACCATGACTATAGGGTACATCACTCTCCCAGTATGTAAAGACGACTAGACCCCAGTCAGTGTGGCAGATGTGTGCACTGTGAAACTACATGATGACATGTCCCCAAGCCCTACTCTTTGGAAGGAAGAAAAAAGTACACATCATAAGACAACTGGATTCAAAACTGCACCCCTTATTAAAATGCAGAGTGCTGTCTCTGGTACCAGACAATGGCAGCTAAATCCTCTGATGAGGAAAAATTCCCTGCCTTGCCTCATCTCTACTGCCTTTGTGCTTGTATGTGTGCGTATATGAGTGTATAATGCTCAGTTTGGAACTGCTTAAAATGCCTTGCATGATTTACTTTCTCCACCCCAGTAATGGACTTGCATCAGAATCACCCTTTGTTTACAAAGCTATGAACCTGTTAACAAACTAAAGCCCTGCATGTCAGAAGGGCGTTCATAAAAATGATTTGTATCTAAAATGATTTTTAGTTTGGAGAATTATTTTGATTTGCAGGCTTTATTAACACCATTCTACTTTAAATTAATGTATTCACACTTTAAAAGCAAAGTTCTTGCATTGTCAAATGAATAAATTTAGCTTTTACAATCCTGGTTTATCCTAACTGGAAAGCTATTTCATACTGAGCGTTTTAATTAGAATTTAGGGCCTAGAAGAATCACTCCATAAATATGAGTTTGCCTGGAGTAAGTAAAGAAGTGAACATTTCCTTCCCTGTGTTTAAGCTGCTCTTGTATTGACATAATGCATCAAGTCAACCCTCTGTCAGTTACAGCCTTTCACAGCTGTCCACCTGCACCAGATGAGCTATGCATAATTAAGATGATAACCCACAGCAGAAATCTGAACCTGTCACCGCATTGAAAATAAGACTGACCAGCCCAGGGGCACACTTATTCCAGATGCTCACTAGTACTGTTTTGCTCTCAGAATGACTGCAGTGCTAGACAGAGCTTTGGTTATAAAGAAATTATTAGTTTAAATATGTTGAGAAATTCTTATACAAGTTTTATGATAATAACTTGCTGTCCTTTCTTATTCCTTTCTTTATGACTTTTTTTTTTCTATTTATGGAACCTGCAAATACATTTACCCATGACATAAAATACATGAATCTGACCCCTAGTTATTTGTTGCATGGCCACGATTTGTGGTTTAAGAACAATGGCATTATATCCAGGCCTTTTTACACAAACAACTCCAAACAAAATTTTGCTAATAACCTTCAAAAGTCAGTGTATCATTTCAGGAGCATAGTTGGAAATAATATAAAAAATAATATAATTGAAAAAAAAATTCAAACTTTAATAGACTTTGTCAGTGAAGAAATAAAATAATAAATAAATAAATACATAAATAAATACATAAATATATATATATATATATATATATTTTTTTTTTTTTAAATCACCAATATCACACTTACTGGCATCTCTAAAACTTTTGAAAACTTAATTTAGCTGAAGGTTGTTGTTTTGTTGTGTTTTTTTCATTTAATGACCAGATACCAGATTCTGTTAGCCACTCTTCAAAATGGGAGAGACAAGAGATACTGTTTCAGAAAAAACACAACATGCTTATTGATCTTTAATAGTCAGGAATTGCCCACAAATATTTACTTACTTAAACTTGTCCATATCTACAGTCTGTGATTATGCTGAATAAGGAACCAAGATGGTTTAGCCACCAGTGAGGTTTAGGGTAGGGTTAGTGTATTTAGGAGAGCATACAAACACCTCAGATGGGTCTGGCATGGAACAAAAAATGCATATGTGGAAATGCGCATTTACTTTTACTTACGATGGAGATTCTGTGATGCTGTGGGTCAGTTTCTCTCCCAAAGGCACTGGGAACCTTGTTAGGGTGTATAGTACTGCGAACTGTTTAGGATATTAAGAAACAATAAAAAATAATAAAATATAATTTAATAAAAAGGTATGACCTCCCCAGGAATCCCAAGAATGTAAATCTCTAGCTTTTTCAGCAAGATATGAATCCAAAAAATCAGGGATCAGGGAGAATCCAGGACTCCAGATAATCTTTAAAAAAGAAAAAAAAAAAAAAACATAATGTGTTATAGAAGAAAGTTAATCCTTTTAGTAAAAGATTGGGCAACAGAGTATTGCCAGCAGAGGTATCGCTAATTTTGGGTTAATGTTTGAATTTTTCTAAACAATTCAGAGAGGGCTTCTGCTACTGAAGAAAATGTAGTTTAAGCTGTTTAACATATTTGATTCTTCACAAGTTTTATTTTCTGTAAGTATTCATGCCTGTAACAGTGACTTTAGGTCACATATGTCTTAACTATAACATCCAAACATGAAATTCTAGATTGATACTCAGATTTATTTATACATGTTTGTAATTTGTTTTTGTTTTTTTGTTATTTCTGGCAGATTTTTGAACTGATAATTACTTAACACAGGGATTTATTTACACTGCAAACATTCACCAGGCTTCCCTTATAAAAAGGTCAAGAGTTGTCAGGCAACATAAATTAGGGTCTGTTAAATGTAAATAAGAGGCTGCTGTGGCTTGTCCTTGTTTCCACAGCTGAATCAATTCATCACTTTGTGATCAAATCAGTGCTCGTTTAGTCATTGTGCGACAGTTTAATAAATCACACATTGAGAGCTTCATATGTCTCCCGAGTGTTTGAATCTGCGCCATTTCCAGGATAGCTTGATAAATGAAAGCCAGTATTTTCAAGGGTGATGTCTGCATGTCATTTTCTGAAAAAAACTGTTTAGGCTGGGAAGGCTGTGGCGATTGCAGGAAAACACTTTATAAGGCGGGTTTAGGAAGAGAATAGAAATCCTCTGAAAAGACATAAATCCCCAAATACTCACCATGACACTAAGTCCCATCCCCTGATCTATCCTCACACGGTGCACTTATATAAAATTCAGAAATTCAGTGGGTTTACTATTTCTTATTCCTCATAACTAATAGCAGCAACTGCTCTGTTAGTGACTTGTGCTGCTCCCTGGCTGGACTGACAAAGCCAACATGAAAGAACCGTGGGTGACATAGTCATTTTACCAGTTCAGCCTTTGAAGTCATTTTCCCCTGGATCATTCCAGCAAGGAAACACCCTGTAGCTCCAAACAGCACATATCTTTATGTTTGAATGCTGTTTCCAATGTGAGCTCGATACATCAGTGTTATTTGTAGGTTTTTATTTAAGCAACTGCTGGCTGCCCTATGTGGTCAGGTTATTTTATAACTTTCCTATTGTTTTAGCCAGTCATGATCTCTGATTATATCTACGTATACAATAGCAATATATCAGAGCAGTGCCTGAGTCGTGATTATTTCAATGTATGCAACTGTTGTTAGGCCTTTGCCAAATACCTAAATTGGAATATCTCAGAACCTACAATTCTCAATTCATGAGAAAGATGGATAAGGACTGAAATCCATTTTTTGTCTAGAAAACCTTTGCTCATGTCAGTTATTTTAGATTTTTGGCACTACCCCGCAGTTTAAAAGGTCAATTTGATGTTAAAGCACATGCAGGTGGATAATGCTTGAATACGTTTGCTCCTTCCCCACTGTTAAACCGTTTTACATATTTATTTATATTTTTTCATAGCAACTCTATCTATCTATCTATCTATCTATCTATCTATCTATCTATCTATCTATCTATCTATCTATCTATCTATCTATCTATCTATCTATCTATCTATCTATCTATCTATCTATCTATCTATCTATCTATCTATCTATCTATCTATCTATCTATCTATCTATCTATCTATCTATCTATCTATCTATCTATCTATCTATCTATCTATCTATCTATCTATCTATCTATCTATCTATCTATCTAAAATGTATGAATAGACAGATGGATAGATGCACACCACATTATCTTCTGCACTGAATCCCAGTAAAATATATTTCACTTTTTGGTTATAACAAAATGTGAAAAAGTTCAAGGGCTATGAATACTTCTCCAAGGTACTGTGCAGCATATGTAATTGTAGACTAAGTTATGTCATGTAACCACAACGCAGATGGCAAAAAGCATCCATGTATTTAACTCATCACATGTGACAAAGAGATGCGTTGGGTATGTAAATGGCTCTTTTGTTCCTGTTAATTCAAAATATGTTAGAATTTTCTCTGGTCCACTACAGATATTCAGCAAATGAAAACATGTCCTTGAATCACATGTATATAGGTGCTCTATTTTTTTTGGAGCATTTGACCAGTATGAAAGCTTCCAAAAACCATCTCACGTCTGCACAGACAGCCTTGTCATAGCTGCATGGATGTATAGGGAAGTGTGTGTGTGTGTGTGTGTGTGTGTGTGTTATTGGGTTTTTCAGCTCTGCAGTGAAACAAAAGTACATCAGTGATACTCAAACCTTCCTCTCACCCCATTGACTCCCATTTTTTTTTTCTCTACGCCACAGTACAGTTCTCACAGATATTGCACCGCTCTCTTATTTTCTCACCCTCTGTAACCTATTATCAGCCTCTCTCACTTTCTCGCTTCTCTTTTCTCTTGGTGCCCTTCCTTCAGCCCATCCCTCGCAATGCTACTTACTATTCAGTTCAGGGAGGCTGCAGGCAGCAATGCTCTACCTCCCCATACTGCTGCTGCTGGACTAGGCCTTTATATTCCTCTCTCTCTTTCTCTCTCAGTCTGATAACCAGACATTTCCCCTCACATTCTTCTCTAATTGTACTGAAACTATGCACCTAAAACCTAGGCTTCCAGCCCAACACACTTCAACCTCTCTCATTCTGCTTGATTTGCTCTTCTTTCTTTTGAGGATGCTTAAAGTAAATCAGTAAATCTTCAACTGTGCAATTACCAGAATTGTGCTCCTGAATGGTTGTTTTTATGATACAGCATTTGCTGTACATTTAGGAAGGTGTTAATTTCTAAAACTCATAAAGACTTTGACATGGTTTAAGACTGCACTCTTTAAACTGGCTGGGCAGATCTCTCATTCTTGCCATATGTATTTCCTTGATGTCAGAGTTTCTTGCTGGTTAAGTCAGTGAACAATCCTGACTTCCCAGGCTGTTCTGGGACATGTTCACTTTGTGGCAAGAAAAGGAAAATGGGAGATAACAACTTTAGTTGAATTGCACTTAGTTACACTAATAAAAAACTAACATCATAATGGTGTCTTGCCTCACTCTTTTTGAAAGAACATTGCAAGGCCTGAATATTGCAGAACCTAATGTCAGATAAATCAATTACAGACTTCAGATACATTTTGAATACGCTTTGCTAACATCTGGCAGTGAAGCAAAGGACACACTGAGGGGATTGACAAACAGATGGCCTCTCTGATATGTTTTTTTTTTCTATTTTTTGCTACTAACCCTGTCTTTGTCTCAGTTTTCTCTCTGTTCTTGCAATTCATTTTGCTGTTTAGACCCGGCTGTTGCATTATGTGCACACTTTTTAAAATACCGCCCCTCTCCAGTAGAAACATGTCTGAATTCCCTCGAGACTGATGCCCTCACAGTGACCTTATCTAATTCCTCCATAGGAAGAAATGCTTTTTGAAACCTTTCCTGTTAGATTAGTTTACCAAGTTACCTACAATTGATCTACACAAGCTGTGGCTCCTTTATTATTATTTTCTTTTACCATGTCCTGTCCGGCAGAGTAGCGATCAGAATTGTTGTCTGAGTGCCAAGAAATTGCCCAACAGATTTACTTTCACAGGTAGAGCATCAGAACTAATGCTTTAAAACTCTGCTTGATATTTATAAAAGAAACTTTATTATAAACTTCTTTGGGAATATTTCAATTGTTACGGACACAGAGACTGAAATGAAAAGGAAAAAAGAAGCTCAAAAAAGAGAGAGATGGGGAAAAAGGGGAGAAAAGGAGGAAAGAGTGGAGGAGAGAAAGAAGGATAAAGAGAAAACAAGATTACACCCTGCTTGCTTATACACCTCCAGCTGTTTATTTATTTTTTTTTTTTTAACAAAATAGTACACGGTAATTATGAATGTAAAATGTACTTAGTGAGAGGTGCAGCCCAATATAGAGCATCTGTGTATCTGTCAACACCTGAAGCTTAACACCTGTGAGTATGAGTGTGGACATGCTTTTGTATACAAGGTTTCTCCACAAAAATATGCAATAGCGAGTGTGAGGACCCACAGACCTACCCCATGGTCCCTGGATGGACACTGAGGAGATCAGAGCCACAGACATCTAAAGGCCCCCCAAAGCACAAGAACCCCAGGAGAACCACCGCCGGGACTACCGCAACCCCCCCAGAGAAGAGCAGTGGAGAGTCCCAGGGGAACTCAGGCCCCGGACCCAGGAGGTGGTCCCCTTCCCTCCTGGGGCAGAGACAGGCAGACAGCGCCGGCACCGCCCAGACCCAGGTGACCCCGGCCCGGCTCCCGCACCCCTGCCCCGAACCCAGTCCCCAACAATCCCCATCCACTTCCGGAGATGGGGCTATGTACAAAAGAGGGGTCCACATGGCCCAAAGCAGCCCGCCAACCATAGCCGTCCCAGGACGGAGCAGTCCTGACCCCCCAATGAGTTCCGATCCCAACCCCATGAGTCTCCCACCCCCAGTGAACCCCAACAAGAACCTCCCCACAGGGCCAGCCCCAACAAGGACATCGATGTCGAAGGCTCCTTTATTTCATATTACCTTCATCCCAAACAAAGTCTTGGTTTCATACCATCTATAGCCCGCTTGACCACAGATACTGACAGCAAGGTACAGGGCTGGAGTCTAAGCACCACTCACTCTGGTTTCTCATTATGCATTGCTGATGTGGGCTACATTAAATCTAAATAGCAAGAGACCTCCAGACTCAGATTACAATGATACAGATATCATACCAAAAGTTTGGACACACCTTCTCATTCAAAGAGTTTTCTTTATTTTCATGACTATTAATATTGTGAAGGCATCAAAACTATGAATTAACACATGTGGAATTATATACTGAACAAAAAAGTGTGAAACAACTTAAAATATGTCTTATATTCTAGGTTCTTCAAAGTAGCCACCTTTTGCTTTGATTACTGCTCTGCACACTCTTGGCATTCTGTTGAGGAGCTTCAAGAGGTAGTCACCTGAAATGGTTTTCCAACAGTCTTGAAGGAGTTCCCAGAGATGCTTAGCACTTGTTGGCCCTTTTGCCTTCACTCTGCAGTCCAGCTCACCCCAAACTATCTCGATTGGGTTCAGGTCCGGTGACTGTGGAAGCCAACTCAGCTGGCGCAGCACCCCATCAATCTCCTTCTTGGTCAAATAGCCCTTACACAACCTGGAGGTGTGTTTGGGGTCATTGTCCTGTTGAAAAGTAAATGATGGTCCAACTAAATGCAAACCGGATGGAATAGCATGCTGCTGTAAGATGCTGTGGTAGCCATGCTGGTTCAGTATGCCTTCAATTTTGAATAAATCCCCAACAGTGTCACCAGCAAAGCACCCCCACACCATCACACCTCCTCCTCCATGCTTCACGGTGGGAACCAGGCATGTAGAGTCCATTCGTTCACCTCTTTTGCGCCACACAAAAACACAGTGGTTGGAACCGAAGATCTCAAACTTGGACTCATCAGACCAAAGCACAGATTTCCACTGGTCTAATGTCCATTCCTTGTGTTTCATTATGACTGACTGAGCTTCATTTCTTAAAGTAATGAAGGTCAGTCAGTCCGAACAATTGAGAAAACCTTGAATGTGCAGTCGCAAAAACCATCAAGCGCTACAAAGAAACTGGCTCACATGAGGACTGCCCCAGGAAAGGAAGACCAAGAGTCACCTCTGCTGCGGATGATAAGTTCATCCGAGTCACCAGCTTCAGAAATCGCAGGTTAACAGCAGCTCAGATTAGAGAACAGGTCAATGCCACACAGAGTTCTAGCAGCAGATACATCTCTAGAACAACTGTTAAGAGGAGACTGTGTGAATCAGGCCTTCATGGTAAAATAGCTGCTAGGAAACCACTGCTGAGGACAGGCAACAACCAGAAGAGACTTGTTTGGGCTAAAGAACACAAGGAATGGACATTAGACCAGTGGAAATCTGTGCTTTGGTCTGATGAGTCCAAGTTTGAGATCTTTGGTTCCATCCACTGTGTTTTTGTGTGGCGCAAAAGAGGTGAACGAATGGACTCTACATGCCTGGTTCCCACCGTGAAGCATGGAGGAGGAGGTGTGATGGTGTGGGGGTGCTTTGCTGGTGACACTGTTGGGGATTTATTCAAAATTGAAGGCATACTGAACCAGCATGGCTACCACAGCATCTTACAGCAGCATGCTATTCCATCCGGTTTGCGTTTAGTTGGACCATCATTTACTTTTCAACAGGACAATGACCCCAAACACACCTCCAGGTTGTGTAAGGGCTATTTGACCAAGAAGGAGATTGATGGGGTGCTGCGCCAGCTGAGTTGGCCTCCACAGTCACCGGACCTGAACCCAATCGAGATAGTTTGGGGTGAGCTGGACTGCAGAGTGAAGGCAAAAGGGCCAACAAGTGCTAAGCATCTCTGGGAACTCCTTCAAGACTGTTGGAAAACCATTTCAGGTGACTACCTCTTGAAGCTCATCAATAGAATGCCAAGAGTGTGCAGAGCAGTAATCAAAGCAAAAGGTGGCTACTTTGAAGAACCTAGAATATAAGACATATTTTCAGTTGTTTCACACTTTTTTGTTCAGTATTTAATTCCACATGTGTTAATTCATAGTTGTGATGCCTTCAGTGTGAAGCTACAATATTCATAGTCATGAAAATAAAGAAAACTATGAATGAGGCGTGTCCAAACTTATGGTCTGTACTGTATATATATATATATATATATATATATATATATATATATATATATATATATATATTGAATAAATATTTTTTCACCCACTTGTAGCCATTGTTTTTGTTATTTTTATACAGTAGTAAAATAGTATCCACAGTATTAGCTCAGTGTTTTTTTTTCTAATCTGAAATAAATACTTGTTAATGATAATGATTTGTAGTTAATGTTAAATACGAATAAATACTTCCACTATAAATTATGATCAAAGTTCATTTAATTTTCTGAAATAAATCAATGAAAAAATTTGAATGTATACTGGGTGTACATGTCCTTATGTTTGCTTCAGCCTTGTATATCGTTATGAGATAATTGTGTTTGCATCTACTGTGTTACTCTGGGATAATGTGGAAACAAATCAAACCAAAATTCTAATCCAAGCCAATTATCTGGAGGAATCTCCTCTCGCTGCAGAATTTGTGGTTTGTTTTCTTTGTGGCTATCCTTTAATCACAGTGTCATGGCTGCACCTCTTTAAGTTGCACTTAATGAGAACAACTCAAATTGGCCCATCTGTGGCACCACGGCAGAGGGAGCACAACTTGTCTTAATGAGAATCTAGCTACCCATTATCAGCTGGTAACCCAACCAACATGTTACCACTGTTATTGTCACATACTCCGGAGCTTACACACACACAAACAGTCACTCACATTCTTGTTATCAGCTTGCCTTCCCCTTTAAGCCTACCACAGACAGTGTAACCACATTGGGCAGTAATTGTACCTCTCACTCCTGCCTAATTGAATTGACATGGAGCCGGAATTGATATTATTTAACACATTGATCTTGAGAGACAATCAGACACAATGCCTCATGCTCCCCCACCACCTGACTTCAATTTTCTTCCCTGTGATTCATCTGCCCATTTCTTTTATTTGCCATGTTATTGCCTATGAATTTCCAGATCCATGTCTCATTCATTCAGCAGGCCTCGGGTTCAGCCTTATTTTGTTGTCTTGCTTTGTTGAATTGGCTTCAAGGAAGGTGAAAAGATGAAGTGATGAATACCATAATTCAGAATAAATAATTTAATTAAAGATGATGAATGCTATAAATCAGTGGTCCCCATCCCCTGGGCCGCGGACCGGTACCGGTCCATGGATCAATTGGTACCGGGCTGCACAAGAAATAATTAAACTTAGGCCCCACCCCCCCACAAACGGGGGAAGCTCCAAGTTTTTTTTCCCTATGTTTATTGCTCAAATGTCCCTTAGTTAAACATAGACATGTGTGGTATCCCCTGAAACACCAGAATCTTGGCTAAAAGCCCGTGTAAACCATTTCTACAAACACCACACAGTTAAAACTACAAGCAGAAAGTAAACACACCCTACAAAATGGAATCACCGGAAATCTCGGCCTCTGCTTCCTGATTGGTGGGATTGACGTGAAAGACATGGAGATAACTTTATTCTACTGGCTCTAAGGATGAAAAGGAGGGGTCATTTCTGGAATTCAGCTCATCCAAACTCTAGTTATGGCCATGCGTAACGGCACGTATTAAAAAAATTTACATCGACCTCAAACAGGGCAGAACCGATTATGCAGCTGAGCGTGTATGTGTTTTTTTGGGGGTTTTTTCGTGTTGGTGTATTTGGTTTTTTTAAGCCCAATGGCTTCCCAAAAAAAAGTTTTAAACTGTGAATGAAGCATTGGACCAAATTACGGCTGTTTTGTGCTGAGGACGGCAAATGTTTTTCTCAGACAATGGGACAACAAAGAGTGCCGCAGCTTGACAAAAGGTATGGTCATAAAGATGCAGGTGTATTCACTCCTGCTACTTTTGGTCCGCTTTAAACGGAACAAAACGTCTCTTCGAACTTAACAAGCCATTGTCGCTGGTATCAAAGGTGTATAAAGTTATAAAATCATACCTGTTTAGCTGGGCGTTGCTTAGCAACATGTTGTGGGAGAGAACGCCGTCTCTTGCTTGTAGCACGCATTCGTCGACGCCCTTCCAAAAGTATAAATAGAAGGCCATAAAATCTGTGTAGAATGAGCTGCTCTTGGCTCTCACAATAATATTTCTCCTTAAATACAGCAGAAATATGCTGAACAGAGCAGCAGTTGTTGGGTTTGTGAGTCTCAGCGGGCACACCTACATGACGGTTCAACCCCCCACACCCCGGGCCGCAGTAAAATTGTCAAGCGTTGACCGATCCACGGTGATATAAAGGTTGGGGACCACTGCTATAAATAACATGTATTTCTAATTAGTCTGTCACTAAATAGAAAGAAGATAATGAAACAAATTACCCCACTGTACTTTTTTTTCAACTGGTATGTGAAGCAACAAATGCAATTATCATTCCTTATCTATGAGGTTGAAGGTCAAAATGTGGAGCAGCAGTGTGCACTGCAGTGCACCTGCAAATTACAAAACCTACTGTGGGGGGACCTCAGAGAACAGACACGTTCACTGCCTAAAGTTGTTCCACCAGGATACACCAGCCAGCAGGCATCTCCTGAGTGGACAACAGTAACTCCACTTCCGCTGCCTCAGTTGCTCCACTCACAAGATTATTATTGTCAGGCCCTTTATTCTGTCTTTCTGCCACCCCAACAGAGAGTGAATGAGAGCACAGCAGGGGGGGGTGGAAAATAGTAGATGAGGGACAGTTGGCAAACATTGTCAGTAAAGCAACATGGGGAACTGTGTGTATCAGGAAACCAAACATGCACATTCCAATATATAGTGAAAGCAAGAAAAAAAAATGCAATCAATGATATTGTCAGGCTTTTATTTGTTGTGAATTGGAAAACAACCAAGTTTCCACATACAGACCAGGTTTAACAAAATGGCATTTAAAATGTTTTTTTTTTCTGTAATTCATTTCAGAAATCCAAACATATTGTCACGGTGTGGTTTGGGGTTGGACCAAAGTGCAGACAAGAGTTTGGAAGCAGCATTTCAAAGCAGTCTTCAGTTTTATTCAAAATATCAAAAAACGTAACAAAAACACTGCAGGTATAAACCAGTCAGATCCAAACTTACATAAGTACTGCAGGTACTCAAGGCAAGGATGCAGGTAGTGCACAGGGTAGTGAACGCGAGGAACCAACAAAGCATAATGAAACAAAACCAACTAATATACAGAGAGAGACAAAGGCAAGTAATCAAAGGAACAAGAACATGAAACAAGGAGGCAGGAAGGCAGTGGGAACAGGTGAACCTAATAAAACTAAGACATGAGGAAAAGGACTAATTAACAAAACAGTGAAACAGACCTGAATGAAAACTATAGACCAAGATAAATAAAAGATAGAATGAAGAATAAACATGAACTAAAAGGAAACTGAGAAGCTAGAAGTAACCACCCCCTAAGACCTAAGGACTAAACAAAGAACCCATAAAGAAACCCAGACTACAAACGTAAACAAACCTAACCCAACACTGATAGAACAAACTGAGAATAAAGCAGATGAAACGAGGACAAACAAAGATGTAAACAATAACTACAGCTGAAATAAAGCTGACCTAACAAAAACTAAACCTAAGGGACTAAACTAGGAGGGGGGACAAAATGCTTAACATAAATAAACACAGAGAATCCAAGGGAGATACAAAACTATAATAATTAGAGACATAAAGAAAAACTTCTAAGTGAAACAACTAAGCAAAGAGTGAACAACAAAGTCACACAGACCAAAAAATTTCACACTCTGACAGATGTATTTTTTATAGATTAATCAACCACTGTGATATACTTGCATTTTTATTATCTACTCTCTCGAGGCTGCAGTTATCTCTTTTCTCGTGGACATTGTTCTACCAGACATTTTTTTCCTTCCACCAAATTTTCCATAACAAATACCTGGACAAGTATTCAGTGAACCACCTTCTTCTTCTTTAGTGATGACCTGTTGTGTCTTGCTGTCCTGCAAGGTAACTGTCAAGTTAGCAGTTGTTCTATGATTGTGGAGGACATAAAATAGCCATAACCTGTTTCTTGAATACAAAAATAATTTATCATGCTCTTATGTAATATTCTGTTTTTCTGATAAACATAATTTCAGCCATAAGACTCACTTACCCTAATTACCTGTAATTCACACTTGAAATGTTTCACTCTGTGCATAACAATTTTAGAAATTATGAGTTTTCGAACTAAATTACTGAAATAAAATAACTTTTTAAACACATTGTAATTTATTGAGATGATCCAGTGTTTGCAAGCACAAATCAAAGGTTAGATTTTGTACATAGTTAAATCTAATGTGAGTTTGACACACTGGCTAACCTATAATTTTTGTATGTAAAATTTCTAATAGTGGATTCAAGCGTAGAGGATTTAATTGGATGTTTTGTGTTTTGCGGAAAACCCAGCATGAGCAATACATTATTTATCCCACCATGAATGTACTTGAAATGTAAAAGCAAAAGAGTAAATATAGTACTACGAAAGCATGTTTTGTATAAATTGTATTAATCTTTATGTATTTTAACAATGAAACGTATTTTGTTCGTAATTGAAAGATTGGAGATTAGGGACATATTAAGAAATTTAAGAAACATTAATATAGCATACCTAAAAATAACAGGAAAAGGGTTTTATCCTTTAAGTCTGACATCTATGTGCTGTTTTAATCTCCATAGCTCAGATTAAAGAGTTTTTGGAAATAAATGGAAGGGATTTCTAATCCCACTCCTAAAATCACATGCAAATGTCAAATATATAATCAGTTTCTTACCACATATAAACTGTGATTTTTAAAGTCTGTACCATCAAAGAGACACTGACCATGTTTTCTTCTTCATTGTAGTTTGCATCATATTGAAAATGTAGGAACTTTCCACAGAGAGCTTCCATTAAACACCTCCATCCCATCCCATCCCATTTACCTTTATTATAATTAATTTGGGTAGAGAGCATCTGTAATCCTGTTTGTCCCACAGGAGCCTTAATGACACATTTGGCTGTTAAGGCTACACAATGACTGTTATGTCCTCTACTAGTCTGTATAAGAACATCAAAGTGTGAGTGCTAGTTTGAATGTGGAAGATAACATAATGGAAGGTAACAGAATGATGTCTCCATTTCCTTTTTGTCCTGTTATGTCATTTAAGAACTGGCTAAAAGCCCTTATCCCAATATGTCAGGATTGCACTTATAAATATGTGGGAAAATCTCATCAAGTGTTGCAGACTGGGGTTTGGCAAAGTTTTTGTGCCAAATTTGGCCCTGAAACTCGAAGCACATTGGACAAGTTATGCATGCCAGTTTTCTCCCTTTCAGCTTGCTGCATTGCCCCACAACAAATGACTGCATTGTGTCATTGCTATTTAGAAAAAGGAGTGACGAACTGTTGTGTGAGCTGGGATATAAATGACTCATTCTGACTGTAATGTTTAAAATCCATGTGAATAAAAATGCTATATGAGTCGTACCCAAGGGCAATCTAGCCATACATTAGAAGGAAATAGGAATCGTATCCCTTTTATGGCTTTATCTTTTAAAAAAAATCTGTATTTCAGCTTCGGAGACCTTGTACCTGTGCATTCCCTTGGCAATTACACATGTCAAAATGCTTGCTGATCTTGCAGTGAGAACAATTTGAAATGAGTGAAATGGCTGTTTGTTCCGAAACTAGTATATTCCTCAAGTCATTTGTAGAGTCAAACTGGAGAAATGTATAGCTAGGGAGCTAGTTTCTGTTGAATTCAAAAACACTGCATGTCCTCAATTTTGTGTCTGTGCATAATTACTGCGCATTAAAAAAAAAGAAAGTGCTTTCAGGGAGAGAAACTTTCCATTGTTGACAAGCTGAAGGCTGGAGTTCACAGTGGAGGTCATGTGTGTCCTGCTATCTGTTTGCGATGGCAGGGATATTCATAACTAATTTGAGAGCTGTTTTTTTTTTTTTTTACAAGCTGATAGTGGCCAAAGCATTGAAAGGAGCAGCTTGAACCTCGGGGGTGCAGGCGGAGGTTTTACCATGATGTGTCCATCTAAAGTAGACTCATTTAGTTATCGGTGACACACGGATACGAGCCGTTCTGTTCCACTCAATTATCAAAAGGGCAGAACAATAGTGCAGTAACACAGAGATAAGTCAGCACATTTGGTGTCTCATTAAACAAGATAGAGACTAAATAGCTCTTTTACTCATGCTCTGAGTGGTCAGTGTGTCTCGGGGTTTCGTCATTCGAGACAGACTTTGGTTGAAGGGAAAGAGTGTCACCGGGTGTAAGTTCCTCTTCAAAACCAGATAAGTAATTTGATCGCTTGCTTTTGTGCTGAACCAGTAAGAAGTGTTGCAGATAGTTGCCTGGCAACAATACAAATAATTATGTATGCTGGAAATGCTGCACAGAGGATGACTTTGCTTTTCAATCTGTTGATCAACCTGCTATATTTTTATAATTTGATACTAATAAAAGAAATGCACACAAAGAATTTGGCTTCATCTCTCCATCTTTCCATTTCTCCATCCAGGAAGTAAACATTCACAAGAGAGATGAGCCACGGTTTTCCATTTGTCAGTTGTCAAAATAAGAGTACAAAGCGATTAACATGAGTGATTATTTATAGACTTTCAGTTTGATATGTGGTGACATGAGACTCGATACAGCAGTTTATTGGGAGGACCTGAGGGAGAGCTATCTGACGGAGCAGTAAACAAGGATCATTCTTCACCTTTAAAGAGCAATTTCTGTAACTGACCCAATCTCACATATGCACTAATGTAATGGGGACTCCTTATTAACTTTATTAGGTTTGGAAAAGAAAGTGAAGGAGAAAAAAGATGTGAATGGCAGGTCATGCTTGCACATTATCTTTTAATTTTTCTCTTAGCAATATATGTGGTGACATGTTTTTAAGTAAATGCAGCAGAAAATGTTTTAGGTTTTCATGAAGATGTTCTAGTAAACAAAAAAAATAAAAAATACAACTAAGATGTTCGCCAAAAACAGCCCATATAGCCAGATGCAAGTTTTAAAAAAAGCTGATGAATTGGAAAATGTTTTTTTTGCAATAGAATACTATTTGGAGTCAGTGTTTGCAATGAACCAAAAGCAGAAAGACATTAACATGGTTTAGTTTATTTATTACAAATCATATCACCATTGCAACATTTACCAACAGTATTACATACAGCAGTGTTGCATAATGTTTTATATCATGTGGCCGTTCTCAGGGAGGGGGGGGGGGGGGTTGAATAGAAATGCAGAGCTCCATTTTGAGGCTTTTATTTGTAAAACATTTAAAACCATATATACTGTTGGCTATAACATCACAGTTCTGTTCTACTTTGTGTTGGTCTGTCAGGTAAAATCCAAATAACATACATTTTGGCTGTAACATGAAAAAATGTGAACAAGTTTGAACTGGGAACTAGATCTATCTTCTGGGGACACTGTAATAGAAATGTGTGTAATCTATGCTATGACCGGGTAAAAGTCTAGTATTACAAACATTAAATTCAGAAAATCTGCGGCAATTTGCATTGGCTTAGAATACTTTTTCTCTCTGTATTCGAGAGATCTGCATTTAGCACCGCATAGTCTGCCATGAGATACTGACACCGTCTTTTTAACCTCCAGGCTAAGCTGTCATCCAGAGTAAGATAGTAAAAGTGGAAATTCATTCTTCATGGTTTCTGAGCATAAATTCTAAGTCTTGTGCGGGGTAATTAGCTGAAAGTGGAGCCTCATCTTCAGTCAGACTTTGCAATGAACGTGATTGGAAGTATTTTTGTGTGAGTCAGTGAAAAGATCCTGTCATAAGAACTCCTTCTAGTAACCAACAGTGACTCCCGCTGTATCAGTTCCTGTGCTTGTTTACTCCAGAGGAGAGGAAACTAGGGATGGTGGAAGCTGGGCTGCTTGCCCTGTAAAACATCCCACTGTCAAGTGAAAAGAAGCAGCTTGCAACTCTGTGTGTATCAGGTGAACCATGTGGTAGTCTGCACCATCCTAAAGCCATCAGTGGGTGTTGGCATTGACAGGAAGTGGAGCACAAAGGTGAACTGGAGACAGCTAAATTGATACTTGCCAGATTGCCTAGTTGTTGGGTAACACTGGTAACAGTTCAGTCAGAATTTCTTGGTCTATAAAACATATTAAACGTCAGCACAGTCCCTCTAGAAAATATATTTTAAATGTTCAAAATCCCCTCTAAAAATAGCTCCAAATACACTTCAAAAAATACTATGACATACTGAATGTACTGTCAGATAATTAACATGGTATTTTCTATTCTTTCACAGACTGGTAGAAAAGAAAAAGGGGATCCACTGAACTCAGCGATTGACAAAATGACCAAAAAGACCAGGGACCTACGTCGACAGGTGAGTGCACAGGTCTTAAAACCACATGTTTACAGTGTTTGTCTTTTCTGTACATACAATGACAAAACATATATACGACATACACACCTCAATAAATAAAATGCTTATGTGACACATCGTTGTCATAATTAAAAAATGTAAACTCTGATTATTATTACTGAACTGCTCTTGTGTGCTAACGTGCATTTCAGTTGCCAGGTTTGGTGCTTGATTTGGTTTTCCTCCACAGCAAAACAATCTATTACCTTATTTAGTGAAAGATGCAAACTTCCTGTATGGAAGGAGAAAAATGCCACAATCCAATTAATGAGATGTTCTACATACCATGCTGTGGAAAAGTGTTAAAATCCTTTAAGATTTCTTCCGGGTTTTTTTTGTGTATTTTTTATCACACTTACATGTTTCAGATCATCCAACAAATTTTAATATCAGACATATATAATCTGAGTAAATACATAATTAAAATTTTCAATGATTTCCTTTCTCAAAATAAATAAGGAATCCACATTGTGCATGATTGTACCATATAATCAATTTAATTATTAAATTGTGTATTTAAAACAATTTTAACATTTAAAAATGTAGTTGTAATTTTTATTTATTTAATGTTTTTTTTTTATATATCATTATAGGTATGAATATATACATATATGTATTTTTTTTTCTTTCTATCTTTTTTAACTCTGAAGACAGTGAAATCTTTCCGGGTGGAAAAACAGTGATGGCTTTGCTTTTGGGGTATTTGGTAGGGACTGTTTGATGGCCTGGCAGGTGGTCATCACTCTGAAAGGATGCTCTATTGACTCGGGTTGGCTTGACAGAATGGGCGGTGTGTTTAAGGTTTCAGTTAACATGGGAGGGCAAACTCACAATGCACATGCAGGTGTTACATTAAGTTGTGATTCTGTAATTATGTCAAGAAGACGTGTTGAGTTTAGCACATCAGTGTAGAGACACCAGCCCTTCCTAGGGGGAGGAGGGCCGTTGTTCTAAAACTTTTCCGTTCCCATAATCTCCTCAGCGAAAATGGGGAATCATGTTGCAAACAAGCCCAAATGACAGGCAACATTTGTGAAATGGGAGCAGGTAAGACCAAGCATGGCTTGTGACAACACCGCTGGAGACGCGCCATGTTGTTTTCTCTTTCATGCTGATGTGTACACACACGGCACAGTTTGAAGCTGTGTGTTATCCAGGACAAATTTAGTACCTGTCAAGTGTACTGTTCAATCACGCCTCCAATCTGTTTTTGTTGAAAATGTTGCTTCACCATGTCTGGGAAAATTGATGCATGGCAGCATTTACATTTCTAAAAAGTTGAGGAAATTTTTGATTTTTAACATTAACATGTATTTTGCATCTGAAAATGTAAGCTTGGGTGTTAAACCACACTCTTCTGTCTTCCAGCTTGGCACGCTGTTGATCGTGCATTAATCAAAAACAAAAACAGCTTTTATTTAGTCAGGATAAATAATATTAAACAGTTTTTTTTTTCTTTACATGCTGGAGGACATTTACTTTGCTAGACGAAAGTATTCAAATTCCTTGAACTTGTTCATATTTTGCCATTTTACGACCACAATATTCAAGATGCAGTGCATCTTGTGAGTAATTGTGATTTGGAAGGAAAAGAAGCATATGGTTATCAATTTTTTTGTCTGACTGTGTGGGCTACATTTGTACTCATCGCCCGATGTCAGTACTTTGTAGAACCACATTTCATGAAAATACAGCTGCAGGGCTTTCCAGGTGTTTTTCTACCAGTTTCACATACCCAGACTGACATCTTTGCCAAGCATTCTTTACAAACTTGCTGATGTTCATTCAGAAGGGTTAGATGGCACATGTGAACATCAGTGCCCATGTTTTGCCACATATTTTCAATTGGATATAGGTCTGGACTTTGACTGGGCCTCTCTAACAGATGGATGTGTTTTTATCTTAATCATTCTATGTTAAGGGCCGTTTTCATCCCCCACTCAAATCTTGTCCTCTACTTGTCCCTGCTAACATAGAGCATACATAGAGCATGATGCTGCCACCACTGTGGGGATGGTGATTTCAGGGTTATAAAGGAGACTGAAATATATGATTTTAGGTTGATATTTATTAACATTTTACAAAATATCTATCATGTTCCTTCCTCTTCCCAGTTTTGCACTACTTTGTGTTAATACGTCACATAAAATCAATATAAAATTCTGGAGTCTGTACTTGTAAATGTGACAAAATGTGAAAAACGTTAAAGTGGTGTGAATATCTTTGCAAGGTGCTGTAAGTATGTGAAAAGAAAAAAGTAAAACAAGGCTCCTGAAGGCACTGTGTTCTCTTGTTTAGAGTTACATGATAACAGGAGACTGCTTGAATGTGCACCTCAACAGGGCAGCACACTAAAATTTTCATATGCTCACAACAGCCTCCCAAGTGCAACCAACAAAACAGAGCCTGACTGAAAGAAAAAAGAAAACCCATATCCATCTATGAAATTTAATGACCAGACAAGATTACATCTAAACAAAAAGCTTTCATAGGACTTGATTTCCATAAGTTCCCTCTCCTTATGCCTCACCAGTCTTTTAACAGCAGGTGACCCTCCTCTTCCCAGTTGTACATCTGGTACCACCAGCACATACATTTTTTTCAAGATCAGTTCCTTTTCCATTAGGGACACTACAACAAGGATTTAAAATTTAAAAGTAATAAAATAATAAGAATGATTGAATATATTAGTATTTAGGAAAATAGTTCAGAAATAGAAGAATGTGTTCCCTTCAGAAATAGAAAAAGGGATTTTGACAAGAAAATTTCAAATGAAGAAATGGAAGGCATTTAAAAATGTATGAAGGCAATGATAGTTGAAGTGTGAAAGCACAGTCACTTCTAGTCTCGTTTTTCTAGTCTAGTTCTCTATTTTTTATGCTGTTCCAGCACATCCACTCACACACAGACACACACACACACACACACAGACACCTCAGTATGTTTGTAAGGACATGTCATTAAAAGCAAGAACATCCCAGTCCCTTAAACCATCCTTAACCATCACATCTTAATAAGGCACTCATACGCTGACCACTAAATGCACCCATAACTAAGTTGCAGTAAATCCGAGAGCTATGCTATGCCACGCTTTAATAATAATGTAAAATAAAAAAGCACAGTAACAGTCATGGGAGCAAACCGAAAAAAAAAAAAAACAACACAATGTCAAGAGTTCAAAATCCTGCCCGGGGAACCTTGTTGCTTGTCTTAAACTCCTACCATTTTTTGTGTCAGGTTTTGAATAAAAAAAACTGGTTGAACAGCTGGGGAAAAAAGTTTGCGATAATTTCCCATTATCCAGTTTGTGTTACTGTATCTTAATAAGATCCACTCCTTCACATTTATCACTTCCCTTCACAATTCACAATCCTTTACGAAAAACCAAAACAAAGTAAGATAAAACAAGTACACCACAGAAATTAAAAGACTGCTTTCAGGGTAATTTGGATCTAAACTGGTTCTTAAGAGTATTAAGGAGAACAAGTGTTTAGACTATTATGTGCACCATAGCAGCAGTAGGGAAGGGCTTAAGAGCAACAAACATCAGCCAGCTTATCAGGGGTGTCAAACAATATATTCCCTATCTGAACCCATCAAGGCTTTTGATAAAACTACCTACAGCTAAAGTCCTGTATTTGGCTCTGTCTCTTTTTAATTCTGCAATTCTGCAGGATGCCTCCAATGTGTATAGTAAATGTTTTAGTTGTTAAGAGAAGGGCCCTCTGTCCTAAGAGAAAATAAAACTTCATTAGCACATTTAATAACATTCAGAATTTAACGTAACATCAACTGTGCATTGACTTTGGGCTGTCGTAACAGATTAGAGATATTAAATGTCAAAGCAAGCTAATGAGTAAACCTAGCATACGTTAACACATTAATTAACCCATCAACTGAAGCTTGAAAATTAGCCGTCCAAACTGGCAGTTGTTCAGGACACTTTTACAGCTCAGCTGATTTATGAACATAACAAGCCTAAATGGTTTACATCAATAGAATTCTCTAAATTGATCTAAATAATTAATGATTAAAAATGACTACACAGAAATTTAAATTTGCAATCCCAGAACATAAAATATATTACTTTATGTTGTTTGTGAAAAAGACTTTACTAAATAATGTGAATAGTCAGTCAGTCAGTCATTTTCTACCGCTTATTCCATAGTGGGTCGCGGGGGAGCTGGTGCCTAACTCCAGCAGTCTATGGGCGAGAGGCAGGGTACACCCTGGACAGGTCGCCAGTCCGTCGCAGGGCAAAATAATGTGAATAGATTACCCCTTTTTTAGAAGTGTTTGTTGTTTATGAGGAAGCATTCTGTATAATACTTCATCCCTCACACTTTTAGTTTACACACTTCGCTTGCATCAGTGTTCAACATAAATGTATTAATTTGTAAGTCATTGCACTTGAATTAAGACTCTCCCTACATAATGCTTGAGTAGACATGTAAGCATACCTGAGACATGGATATGGAGGATTTTTTTTTTTTAATTGTCAATAAATTTGGCCTTACACAACATATCAAAGATCTGGTCTCATTTAGAGTGGAATATTAAATGCTTCTGATTTTGGCTTCACAAATAAAATTTCAGATGTCTGCAAAAGTCTGGGCTGCAAAATTGATCTGTTATAGAAATACTTAATAATGCTGTGGCTGAAATGTTTTTCTAAAGCTATCTCTAAAAGCAATCAACCAGAGAAATAAAAACCTACCCAGGTGGAGTAATAAGTATATGTTTTCTCTCAATGTTGGCTTCAAAACCTATTTTTTTAAGATAACTCTTTTATTATTTAAATGCAAAACCAATTTGATTATCCATCCTGCTAGATTGAACTGTTACATATTTGCAAGATTTTTTCTTAAGAAACATAGTTATTAGCCTAGTCAGATCTCAGCGCATGGCTTCCCTTATTTGAATGCATTAGTTTCTTCTAGGTGCTTGAGTTTCCTATCACAGTCCAGATAAATGCATGTCTGTTTAATTGTTCATTCTAAATTGAAAATAGGTGTGCCTGTGCATTTGCATTATAATGTTTGTTTGTGTCAGCTCAGTAATGGATTATATGATGTTACCCAGCTCTAACTCAGTAACAGCGACCTGCAACCCCATAAATAAGAAAGCGTGCATTGAAAACTGATGGATTTTAGTAAGCAAAAATGCAAGTATCAAAAACATAATGCCATATTTTCTACAAGTAAAAGGAAGCTTGACTCTTGACTTGATAGCCAAATGTGGAGATACAAAGAGAGAAGAAAGAGAATATATAGCATAACCCTGCTCTACAGCATTAGTGTCAATATTTAAATCTTCTGCTTTTAATTAGTATTCACAAGAACTCCAGTCCAACAAAGCTCTCTGAAATGAGCCATGTGTTGTACCCTCTGTCAACTTGTCTGTAATGAATCTCGTTGTCAAGTAATCTCTTTGGGCCATGTTCTGACTGATGGTTGATTCCTGGATTCCCTATGGCATAACTGCCTCACAAATTCTGGCCCATATGCTGCTTTTGTCTCTTTGTCACTCTCTCTGTTTCTGCTTAAAGATACTGGAATCATTTCAGTTTCTGCCATTAGTTTGTTGATTAGTGCAGCTGTTTTTTAATTGTTAAGGGTTTTCTGTTAAGGAGAAACAGCTGTCCCAAATCTTCTGAGCTGGAACTGTTTCCTGCAGTGTAATTCTACCCACTTTCATATTTTTTTTTTTTCAGTCTTGTTTAACAAAACTGTTTCGTGGCTAATAAAAATGTGATGCTTTTTTTAGAATCCCCCCCACAAAAAAAAAACAAAAAAAACCCAACCTTTACTGAACCATCTTAGAATTGATTAGTACTGCAAAACCAGAGTTATATGACTTAACTTGAAATTTTCATATTTGAGCATACCTTAATGCAGATGATGTTTTTCTCCACTTTTTGGGGCAAAATATTTTTGAAAGCACATAAATTATTTATTTGTTCTTATTCAAATGACTCCATATTGATAAACTCACTCTTAGAGCCCAATTCTGTCTGAAGTCTCTTTGTTATGAAAATACATTTTCCTCCTTACTTTTAGAAAAGTCCTGCTCAAGGCTAACTTGTTTTTTTTTTTAGTAATGTACTATATTTTTTGCTCAATAAATAAAGTCACATTTAAAAAAAAAATCAAAATGATGGTTTGATAGAGACATAAACTCGTATAAAAATATTAAGAATGCTGTTCTTTTCTGACAGAGTACCATTCAGTGATCATTATTTGTTAATGTTTTAACTAAAACCACCTACAACTGCGATAAAAGTACCTGCTGCCGTTTATACACCAACCAGGCATAACATTATAATCACTGAGATGTGAAGTAACAGTACCTGACTGCTCTTTGATCATGACACCTGTCGGTGAGTGGGATATATTAGACAGCAAGCTGACATTATGTCCTCATGGTTAAAATGTAAGAAGTAGAGGAAATAACCATTTGTAAGTATTTGAGGGAGCTTGACTATATTGTGATAGCTACTGATAGGGTCCAGAACGACAGCTCAAGCTAAGCTGTGCACCAATCCATCAGACAAGCCACTGTAGTTAAAACTGAGGTTAATAGAGGTATCAGAATGGACATTTCATCCCAGTTTTTTACTTATGGCACTTGCAGAATAGTCAGGGTGCTCATGCCCTCTGATGTCATCGGCCTCTTTGAGCAGAGCAAAGCACCACAAAACAAAACTGTCTCAGGAATGGTTTACGGTGTTGCCTTGCCCTTCAATTTTCCCAGATCTCAGTCAAATTCATTATTTGTTGGATTTGCTAGAGAAACAAGTCAGATCTATGGAGGCCCTGTAACCTACAGGACTTGAAGGATCCACTGTTACGATGTTGATGCCAATACAACAGCGCTGCTTCTGAAGTCTAAGGGAGTCCATAGTCCCTTCACATAACACATGAAAGTGGGATTAAAGGTCTTTTCCTAGCTATTCTTTCACCATCAAATATATGTAAATGAACAGGAACAGATAACATGAAAAGTTCAGACAAAGATAAATTTCTGAAAAACACATTTTAGAATTGCATTTTGAGTCAGATGGTGAAAATGCTCATTGTTATCATATATGGAAAATTAAGTTGTGTGAAGACAAAACCTCTTTTACTAGCACAGATAGATGTATGGAGAGTTTGTAATATTTTTCATTCATAGAAAAACATGCATTTTGTTTACGTTGCTTGCTTGTTTGTTTTGATAGAAATATGCCAAGATGTTTTGGTGGCAAGTTTTGTGGGAATATTAAAGAATAGCGAATAGCTGAATCAGCCCTCTGCTTTCCAACCCATGGAAAGCAGAGGGTTGGAAAGCAACCCTCTGCTTTCCATGTCTGCTTCCCAACTCAAAGTTAATCAGACAAACATGCTATGAACACACTTACAACACAAACATGATGTCGGAAGGGATGAAGGGCGAGTGACAGATCCACATTAGCAGGAAAAAGGAAGTGCTGTCCTCTAAGCTAGCTGGAAAACAGCTATGTTATCCAGGAAATTTTAAGGCAAACAAGCTAAAAAGTTTGGACCCACTGTTCCACTCATTTTACACATGCAATTCGATTTCCATCTGGTTTGTAGATGGGCTTTGTGCATGCAGTCCAGTTTGTACCTGTTTGTACACACACAAACCTTTGTGTTGTATACACAAATCAGTATTATATATATATATATATATATATATATATATATATATATATATATATATATATATATATAATTGAGCACAGTGATACCATGGTCAGTAAACCATTTACCAGTGGTTTTGGCACTGTGAGCAGGTGCCAGGTTGTGCTGAAAAATGAAATCTTCATCTCCATAAAGCTTTTCAGCAGATGGAAGCATGAAGTGCTCCAAAATCTCCTGATAGCTAGCTGCATTGACCCTGCCCTTGATAAAACACAGTGGACCAACACCGGCAGCTGACACGGCACCCCAGACCATCACTGACTGTGGGTACTTGACACTGGACTTCTGGCATTTTGGCATTTCCTTCTCCCCAGTCTTCCTCCAGACTCTGGCACCTTGATTTCCTAATGACATGCAGAATTTGCTTTCATCCAAAAAAAGTACTTTGGACCACTGAGCAACAGTCCAGTGCTGCTTTTCTGTAGCCCAGGTCAGGCGCTTCTGCCGCTGTTTCTGGTTCAAAAGTGGCTTGACCTGGGGAATGCGGCACCTGTAGCCCATTTCCTGCACACGCCTGTGCACGGTGGCTCTTGATGTTTCTACTCCAGACTCAGTCCACTGCTTCCGCAGGTCCCCCAAGGTCTGGAATCGGCCCTTCTCCACAATCTTCCTCAGGGTCCGGTCACCTCTTCTCGTTGTGCAGCGTTTTCTGCCACACTTTTTCCTTCCCACAGACTTCCCACTGAGGTGCCTTGATACAGCACTCTGGGAACAGCCTATTCGTTCAGAAATTTCTTTCTGTGTCTTACCCTCTTGCTTGAGGGTGTCAATAGTGGCCTTCTGGACAGCAGTCAGGTCGGCAGTCTTACCCATGATTGGGGTTTTGAGTGATGAACCAGGCTGGGAGTTTTAAAGGCCTCAGGAATCTTTTGCAGGTGTTTAGAGTTAACTCGTTGATTCAGATGATTAGGTTCATAGCTCGTTTAGAGACCCTTTTAATGATATGCTAATTTTGTGAGATAGGAATTTTGGGTTTTCATGAGCTGTATGCCACAATCATCTGTATTAAGACAATAAAAGACCTGAAATATTTCAGTTAGTGTGCAATGAATCTAAAATATATGAATGTTAAATTTTCATCATGACATTATGGAAAATAATGAACTTTATCACAATATGCTAATATTTTGAGAAGGACCTGTATTTCTGATCTGTGGAAACAAAAGCTTTGACTCTCGGAATCATTAAAACTCTGGCTGCACATAAATGTGGAATATCAGCCAGTCAAATATGGTGAATATTTGCAGTTTATGCTTCATATACTTTTTGAGAAAAATCAGAACAGTACAGGAGGGCTTTATTCAAGCTCGCTTCAACTGAATTGCTGGGATGAGTTTACCAGCCATTTTACCTGTTCATGGTCAGTCAGTCCCTCTTTCTGCCTTTCCTTTCACCTTTTCCTTCCACACATTGTCCTATGCTCCTTGATAAATATCATATATGAGCGCTATTACTTAATTTTTGATTTGCGCTGGCTGTTTCCCCTCAGCCGTGAGTTCAGCCACTTATATTGTGATTGCTCTTGACATTTTAATAAGAAACCTTCCCAAGCTGACCCTAAAGTACCCACCGCAAAAGTGTTTTGAATCTCAAGTGAAACCTAACAGAAGCTGAAGTGCAACAGTAAACATCCAGAAACCTACAACAGTGTTCTGTTGCAAATTCAGATCCTTCCTTTTTGCGTTTGGAAGAGCTCTGCCGAATTCCAAACAAGTGGAGATGCTGTAGTGTCTGAATCCATGTGTATACTCATGGTAATTCAGACTACATTTCTTAGAATCTTTTGAACACAAATACATTTCTTTGTTTTTGAGTCACATATAACACACATTTGATCATATTGGATGTTGGTAACAGTCTCCCTCAGGCTTCAGCTTTCATGAGAGAGCAGGTTTGTACAAAATACAAACATTTACCCCACTAAAGGTAAGACTAAAATTAATGCTAATCTTATCTGTGAAGATTACATATAGCACCATTGTATCAGTGAGCTTTATAGAGTCTCCTCCATTAAATGTTAAAAATATGCATTTTTAAGCAGTAGTAGGTATTGGTAATACCTGTTTTAAAAAATGTATTATAACAAATATTTAGGGTTTCTTGTTTTTTTAAAACATAACACAGAACATTTAATGCATACTAAAACATTTATTAGTTCTCTTCTGCTTAGATGTCACCTTTAAATTAAGAGATGAAAAGCCTAATGTATTTAAAACGGTTTATGTGCTCAGAACATGAATTCTATAGCTACAGACAATGTTTATGGTGATTAAGGGTGTGCCAGATGATCAGTCAGAGTGACAGCACACGTGAAAGCAAACTTCACTGTTTAATTCTACACCTGATTTCCAGGGAAAATGCTCAATACAATTATTCTTCAAAATTTCCATGCTACTACAGGATCCTCAAAATCTATCTTGCAGTGCACCAGCTTCCTTATGTCTCAGCAAACACAGTGTGAGTGCAGACTAGTGTTTAGAAATCTCAGTCCAGTGATATTCATACATTGCCTTGCATGAGTATTAATACCCCTTGAACCTTTTCACGTTTAGTTACGACACAACCAAATGTCTCAATGTATTTAAAAGGGAATGGTATGTAATGGACCAATAGAAAATAGTACATACTTGTTAAGTGGATAGAAAATAATACATCATTTTCAAAAATATTCTTATAACATATACATATGCATTTAGTCCCTCTGAGTCAATATTTTGTAGAACTGTAGAAATGTTTTGGGGATGTCTATACCAAGCTGCTACACAATGAATATTTTTCCCCATTTCAGTGTTGGCTGTATGTTTAGGGTCATTGTCCTGCTTGAAGTCTTTTGCTGCCTCCAACTAGTTTTTTTTTTTTTTTTTTTCATAATAACAGTGTAAATAACTCCACCTGTAATGATCCGCACCAGTTTGTGTTTTGTTAATTGCACACACCCATCCGTGTAGCTCTTTTCACCGAGTTCATCTTTAAGTTCCTGTCCCTCCATTGTTGGGTTCTCTGTTACTGTCTCCCCGGTTCCTATGTTTCCTTCCTGCCTGTAAGTAATCATCCTTTCATTAAAACATGTACATCCACCATGCGCCTGCCGATGTCCTGTTGATGCTTTTGTTTCCATCAACTCCACAAACTTTGACAGAAGAACCTGGCCAAAAAGAGGACCTGGAAGGTATGGAGGTCATCACTCTTTTTGAGTACTTCAAACGGCAGACAGAGAAAAACATGCACCGGTCTGAGGACGAGGTGGAGGAGGGATCTCTTTTCTAGGGCTTGAAACTTTCCTCTGGGAAACAACCCACAGCACTGCAATAACTTTTCACCTCCTCAGAGCAGAACGGTGTATCGGGGTAGAGGACACTAGAACAAACAATGCACCACACAGGCAGCCATTGAGTCCAATGCCTCAAACTTCCTCCACAGGGGTCGGCAAAGTCCTTCGCCCGCATCCCCCCAGTTTTCGGTGACCAATCCAACCAATTTGGGTGTGCAGTCAGTGACTGAACCAGTTTTGTTTGCTGTCCCAAAGCCTGCTTGAAGCCACCTAGAGGTTCCGGATCCTACTCCTCGCCGCCTGATAGAACCTGAGCCCGCTCCTCATTGTCTAAAAGCACCTGAGCCCGCTCCTTGCCTCAAGGAGCTGCTGGCTCTTCATTCTCCAGTCCCCGATTTATCCAACGAGGGAATCCAAGTGGACCTGCCTCATGTTTCTATTCCTAGGTTCCTCTGTGTTCCCTGGGTTTCAGGGAACACACCTTTGTGCACCTTTGTGGGATCCCCACTCCAGAGTCCCTCAGCCAACTTGCTGGCAAGGTTCACCGTGGGTTCTCCATAAACATTCATCGCCAGCCTGCTGTTCGCCACAGGCCGCCAAGGGGCCTGCATCACTGCTGCTGGCCTCCAAGGTTCCTACATTGTCTCGACCGCTCTCCACAACTCTGTGCCTCTGCGGGACGTGTTTTGTCAATTGCACCCACCTAATTCCATGTAGTTGTTTTCACCACTATTGTATTTAAGTTCCTGTTTTCTGTCCTTTCAATGTCACGTTCTC